>NC_141149.1:40777977-41085171 GCF_053477565.2 Lygodium microphyllum | reverse complement strand
CCAACTATTTGCACATAGTCACTACCATTCACTACACTACCTTGAAGAACTTGAAGAGATAAAGTTGAGAAGACCAAATAAGAATTGACAAGCCTAAAGGTTCAAGAGAGAAAACACATAACATACAAGACCAAACCACATAGAAACTTGACATTGCAATAATACTTGAAGAGTTTTCCATTTGACTATTGAGAGTTAGATACTCTATTAACGTATTGAAATAACAAACTAGAATGCAAAGTCCACAAGTCCTGAAACTTTATGAGCCAACAAGTAAGAAAAAAAGTTCATGTCTAACCATCCATTGATTGAATGTTAGAGCTAGCAACACATGAGCCTAGGCCATAGCTAGTGGACCAAATAGAGACCAATACATATCAAAAGGGTCACTTAAGATGCATTAAGTATAGCATCACTCACATGCATCATGATTGTCCAACATGCAAGATATCTAGTAGTATCCCACCTAGGTCCATAGACCTAACTCCAAAAGTTAAAGCCACAAACACCAACCCAAAGATGAAGAGTTGACACCTCTAGCACACCTTAGGGTGAAGCTAACTACCTCAAGTAAGAGCTTGTCATTGATGTTAGATATACTCAATGCCAAGTGCATATATAATCCCTTTTAAATAATTAATTTGAGATGATAGCTCAGAGAGAACTCAATCTGATTCAACCCAAAATATGTATTTCTCTTCTTTACATCAATCCAAGCTCAAAAAAATCTAATTCTCACCCTAAATAAGGTTTGAAACATGCATAAATAAGATGGGAACCAAAGCAGCACATATATGTCAAAATATCATGTTCTTCTCTTCAAAAGATCCATATTTTTAGCTAAAATCCTTGCTTTCAATTATCTACAACAATGAGAAAGAAAAATGCAAAATCTATCCACAAGAACCCCTCAATTAGGAGCATAGCATGCCAAATAACCACCCAAAACATGGTTGAACTTCATTGAACAAGTAGTGAGCAGCCTGAAATCTCTTAGTGCAGTCCAAAATAGTCCAAAGACTCTTAGATCAATCCTCCCACATGCATCCAACAACCACAATCAGTGTTCTTCTCGTAAGAATTAGATATGCCCTATTTTTCTTCAATGATCATGAGAGCAAAAAGCATTCAATCTCAATTAGAAAGCATCCAATTACTAGGTGTTTATTGCTCCCCTTAAACTGCATCAAAAATTTGGGACTAATTTTACAGGTTATTTTTCTACCAATATCTTTAAAAGATTGATAAAAGGAAGGTCTTCAACATCCCTACAATGTCTAAAACCTTGCTCATATACAACAAAACACACATTATCCTTGATTACTTTTATTTTTTAGCATTACATTGTGTCAAATGTGCCAATAAAGGGATATTTTTTCCACTTCTCCTTGAAAGAATCAAGATGTCCTCATCTTGATAAAAACTAGGGATACATTCTAAAAGTGATTCATTATACTTGTAACTTTATTGGTAGGGTAACTACAAAAAGATAATATCCTAATACATTTGTTTAGGTAATACAATTGGCCTATTATTGATAATATAGCTAGGGTTTAAGCAAGCCAACAATCAAAAGAGTTTTCCCTTCTAATAGCATCATGGAAACCTTCCAAAGTCATAGTCTCTTCATAGTTGGGACTTTCAAACCTAAAGTAGTCAAGCTCATTGTTATCGTATGACCTTTTTTGGCATTCTACCTTGAAGTGTCCCATGTCCTCACAAGTGTAGCATCCTCAATTCACTTGAGCTTCTACTATCATTTCAACATGACCATCTTGTAGGTTAGGTCTTGCATCATGGTAATTTGTATATAATATTGGAATCTAAGTGCTCTAAAAGTGTCTCCAAAATTCTTGTGAATCTTTTGACTAAGGGTTTTGATTGTATTAAGGAATCATTAAAGTGACTGGCCTCGTTTGATTCAAGGAAGTCATTAAGAGGAAATTTCAAGCATTAGCAAAACCTTGCAATCTATTGGGTTATGATCATTTGCATAGCATAGTTTTGAAGGGTGACAAACTTTGAGTAATGCTACTCTAGGCTTAAGTCTATTGTAGGACAAAGAATTCATTCATCTCCAACGTTTTGAAAGAGGACAAAAGATATCTTCCTTTTATGATAGTGTTTATCTCATATCAAGTCATTAATCCTTCTAACACTGCATTATCAAGTTGCCACTATTTCCACCATAAGGAAGCTTCCTCAGTGAGACATAAAACACCCTACCATGGATCTATTTACTTCACTAGTTCCAAAAAACTTCCACATCCACCTCGACTTGGGTAACCTCATGTTCTTGAGGGGAGATTCGTCTTCTTAGAGTTTATCTTTGGTTATGTGCTTCTGTTCTTGAAAAATACATTAGTATACCATCAAGCTCATTAACTAATTTAGTTATCCACAAATACTCTCAATCCAAACCTTTGAATTCACTTTATCAACTCATTTTCAATTAGTCCATCTTTTCCTTCCCTTAATCTCAGAATACCTTCCTCACAAGAAGTCTACATAGCTTTATTTCTCAATGCAAACTCTCTTAGAAATAGCATGGGCTAATTTTTCCCCCAAGTTATTAGAATGAGTATTCAATCATTCTAATAAGCTAATGATTCAAACAAGAGCAAAACACTCACCTCTCATGCTCTCAAAACCTTATATTCTAATAAACTTTTCATCTAATACCTCATGTGACTTACCCATTCCTAGGCTATAGGATATAAACTTAGTCAGTTAAGTAGTCCATCCCACAATGAAACATTAAGGCCTCAACTCGCAAGATTGACATGAGGGTTCCTAAACATCTAAAGTCTCCTAAATAGTATTATAAGGTCCACCTAAGAAGGGTCACTTTGTAATCAATCAAAGGTGTGAGTGAGTTAACACCACATTTGGTTAAAAAAGAGTAGATCTGTCTTTTAACCTTTCACAACTATTAGGACCAATACTCAACCACACTACTTCACTCTCCTAAAATGGTGTTAAGCTAATTCTATCTTGCTAAATTAGAGGGCCATGTTCAGTGTTTAGAAAAGTTCCTTGATTAATCGAGTCCTCCTAATCATAGACTCAAGAGGATTGAGGCCTCCTACCACTTTCCTTGATGGATTTTTTTTAGTTATCTAATTAAGCAAGCCATACTACCACACTATGTGAATATATAAAAGAAGTTTCCTTTCATTAATTCGTCGCATAAGGTTCATTGCAAGTAATTTAAGCATAAGAGATAACCAACTAATAATGAAAATAGTTTTTTAAATTAGGGTTCACTTCATTTATTTTCACAATCACCACAAGGATTTGAACTTTTCTAAATCCATCTCAATTCTATGCAAGATTCTATGCAAGGACTCCCACTCCCTCAAGGTTATTCTATCTCTTGACTAATAGTCAAAGTTATCTATTACTATCTAGGAGATGGGGCATCACAAAGTTCTATATCCCTATAATAGGCCAATGAGGGATATACTAGCTTTGATCTCCTCTAAGCTCCTCCATCTTAGGTGACATAGCATCAATGTGCTTGGCCTTTTTCACCAATTAGCTCTTAGCTTTGGATACCAAACAATGTCCTTGGGGGTTCATCTCAATCATTCTAGCATTTATATTGGTATAACTATATCTGTCAATGGATTCATTAGTCCTAAAGATTCAAAAGCCATATATCTATTGGTCCCACAAATCCAACAACTATATATCCTTTTAATTATTTTTATTAATTCACAATTAGAATCATAAACTAGTCTTACCAAAGCAATGAATACACCCTTTCCAATCCATACTAAATCAATCCCTTTGACTTGAATTCTCTATGCTAAGGCTATTATGGTCTTAGAGAAGGCTTCTTTAAGCAAAAAGGGAGGTGGGGCTTTTGGGAAAGATTTTTATTCATGTTTTGTATTTTTCATGGATGGAGGACGGTGTGTTTTTAGGCATGTCCTTTTAGATTGAAGCATGTTTCTCAGAGTAATGGATAGGGAGGATAAGCCTTGACCATTTGATGTTGTCATAATGGGGGTTTGAAGGATAGATCATCACTATTTACCGGTCCATAAAGTCAATGTTAAGGAGAAAAGTTAAAATGCTAAGATAAGGTGACTATCATGGAAGAGTCTGGGATCATTATGGAGTCTATCGACTAGTTCAACACCTCTTTGACCTAGTCCAGGAAACGCGTGTGTCTGGTTGATTAGGAAGGAGTTTGGTGTGGTGATGTGTTCTTTGGGATAGAATCCCACTGAAGTTGAATGGCAAAGTAGATGCAGCATCCTAGGTGCAGTTGTTTGCGCCAAGGCTGATCTACAAAATCTGAGGAAACCTGCTACGTGTGGGTGCTACAGGTCGTGTTGATCTGAGCAAAGGGCTAATTATAGCCATGTTCTAGCATGGCATGTTTTGCATGTATTTCTAGATGGTTTGGATTTAGAGTGACGGAACTAATTAGAGCATATATGTGTGTTTGCTGCTATCTGCATGTGTTCTTTATGGCGAGCTGAAGTGACCCATAATTTAGTGAGGAGTTGGGCTGCTACATGAAGGGCACGTGTTGGATTGACGCATCGATTACAAGATTCAGCTTGTACACCCATTTTCATGGCAAAGCCTTATTTCCCTGAGGCAATGCAACCAAATCCCAAGTCATATTCTTATGCAAGGAGTCCATCTCAGACTACATAGCCCTCTCCCAAGAGTGGCTGCCACCCTTGTGCATAGCCTCATCATAGGTAAGAGGCTCTCCTGCATCTGTAACCAAGACATAATTTCATCAGGGCTCAAATCTATCAGGTGGACGTCTCACTCTAGTAGACCGTCTCACTGCAGACTCTGTTGCATGTTTAGCATCATGTCCAATACCTTGGCCATGTGTACCAACTGCTACTACAAGCTGTCCAACTGGTTGTGCAGGAGTACGTGGCTCCTCCTGGAATATAACCCTATGTATCTCTACCACCTTCTTAGGTTGCTTATGCATCTTGTTTTCGTGGAAGACTACATCATGTTTGCCGATGCCTTTTCGCGCCTGCAAATCCCAAAGGCGATAATCCATTTCGCATGCATCTCCATAGCCAAGGAAAATGCTTTTGACACTCTTAGGATCCAACTTAGTCCGCTTATCCTTGGGCACATGGCAAAATGTCTCACATTCAAAGACACGTAGATGCGCATAAGATGAAGATTTCCTGATCCGGATCTCCTCTACAATCTAGAAATCCAAACCAATGGAAGGTGATCTATTAATAACATGCACAGCTATATTGAGTGTCTCAGTCCAAAAGCTCTATGGTAGGCTTGCATGGCTAAGCATACTTGTGGGAGCTTTCGCTCAGCCGCCAAGACCCACGGACCGCTTATTGCTTCAAGTGTTCCAAGCCGAGTACCAATGGCTACCTCTCACATAGCTGACATGCTATCTATCCATGATGTGTAGTGAGCTTACCTCCATGCCGTTCGAGTTACCTCCTCTCCTGCACACTTTGGTAGCTCACGATCCAAGTGCAAGCTTCAAGCAAGCTCCATGCTCCAAGCTCCATTGCTGCAAGCAAGAGAAGAGAAGAGAAGAGAAGAAGAGAGGAGAAGATGGAGAGCTTCTCCCCCCCGATCTCTCACCCTCACACACTCACTCCCTCACACTCTCACACTTCCTCTCTCAAGCACAAGCTCAAGCAAGCAAGAACAAGAAGAAGAAGAAGAGAAGAGCCACTTTTGGCCACACATAAGAATGAGCTTCTCATTCACTTTTCAACTTTATGTACAAAACCCTAAATACCTTTCCGGCGGTCATCCCCTTATTCCCTTTTTTACATGGCCGACCGTGGCCTAGGCCCTTTTTCCCATTGTCCTCCTATCTTCCTAGCTTCCTTTCCACCGCTTGTCTATATTTACAAATTGTACGGGTGAGAGCCCAACACTCTTAAAATAAATCATGGTGCACCTTGTGCTCTTTTACAAAAGTGTTGACATGCGCTTTTTTCTGTGCATCTTTTTCCTTAATTTAGGACTTTTTTGTACTTCTTGTGTTTCCAGATTCTTTTTGGTGTGCCTTCGTCTTATGTTTCACTTTTGCCTTGCCTTGTCTTCTACTTTAGATTTTCCGGCTTTTTCATGTTATTCGTTTGAGGGTTAACATTACCCCCCTCCTAGATGAGTGCCAGTCCCATGGCACTCATAGTCATAGGTAGCAAGCTTTAGCATGCACTGAAGACGTGGGTGGCAAGGATGTCTATGGTTGCCTTGGAGGATTTCTGTGGTGGACAAATGAAGGTTGTTGGGGCCACATTGTTGGTGTGGGCGGCTGGTGGTAGGGTGGTTGGAGTTGGGGGTAGGAGTGTTTGCTATTGGGAATTGCGTTGGGCTGACACTGGTATTGGTTTTTGGGGATTCTGCACATAAAGATTCTTGGCGGGCTTGCCGGGTGATAAAGGATAAGAATTCAGAGTTGAGTGTCAATGAAGAGCAAACGACACTTCCATTGGAGTCTTCAATACCTGCAATTAAAAACCTCTCATATGTGGTCTCTCCCTTGGGGTAGTGCTAGTCTTCTTTATCATGCACAAGACGTAGTTTAATTAGTTTGGGAGACAGGTCAAACTCTAAGAAAGCTGAGAGTATTGCCCTACACTTGAGGACCCAAACTATGTATATATTTTGGTGCAGATATTATGTGAGTGCTTGTGCATACTTAGATATTATGTAGATAAAAGTGTTCAAAGAGTAGAGAGAGAGAAAGGGAAAAACTCCATATCCATGAGCCTTCAGGCTCTCAAGCTCATTCCTACATTTCCACACACTACACTGAAAAGCACACACACTACAAGATAAAGTGACCTAGTGTAAACGTAGACTAGACTGACTAACTCTAGTAAGGTCACTGACTGACTACTAACCCAACTTATTTAATGTAGTCACATGTAGGCAGCTGTACACACTAGTTGTCATAGATATTGGTCATAGATGAAGACACGCTGACGGTGAGCTTGATTTCTAACACTCCCCCTCAAGCTCAAAAACAAAACTCAAATCATCTGCATCACTCCAAGTAGCTGTCTAAAGTGAATGAACTTATCTTTACCAAGTGATTTGGTAAAGATGTCTGCTACCTGCTCTTTAGTCTTCACATGCTCCAAGTCAATCTGATCTGCTAAAACCATTTCCCTGATGAAATGGTAGTGAACCTCAATGTGTTTTGATCTTGCATGATAAACAGGATTGCTTGCTAACATAACACTGCTCAAATTGTCACAGTACAGCTTGACTTTGCTGTCCAAGTGTACTCCCAAGTCATTCAGTAACTTTTGTAACCACTTAGCTTCACAGGCCGCTAAGGCCGCACCATGATACTCTGCTTCCGTACTGGACAATGCAACTGTAGGCTGTTTCTTACTCTGCCAACTGATCATGCTACTACCCAATCCAAATGCATAGCCACTGGTTGACCTCTTGTCATATGTGCAACCAGCCCAGTCAACATCAGTGTATCCCATCAAGTCAAGGGTTTTCCCATATGCATAAAACAACCCATGATCTGTGGTACCCTTTACATATCTCAGAATTCTTATGACTGCATCCAAGTGTGGTTTGCGAGGCTTCTGCATGAACTGACTAATCAGCCCCACAGCATAACTCAAGTCAGGTCTAGTGATCGTGAGATAGATCAAGGTTCTAACTGTAGCCAAAGCAATCACAGTTTCCAGCCAAAGCAATCACAGTTCTAACTGTAGCCATCTTTGCTACAGGGCTGAAAGTCTCCTCATAATCAAGACCATACTACTACGCATACCCTTTTGCAACCAGCCTGGCCTTATATCTTTCCAATGATCCATCTGATTTACATTTTACCTTATACACCCACTTGCATCCAATAGGTGTTTTGCCCTCAGGCAACTGTATCAAATCCCATGTACAATTTTCAACCAAAGCTGAATATTCCTCATCCATAGCAGCACGCCAATTCTCATCTGAAACTGCCTCATCAAACTTACTTGGTTCTCTAAAACCTGTTACTTTTGTTATATAAGCATAATGACGGCTGAATATCCAGTGTAAGTATACCTGTCAACAAGTCGTCTGACCCTCTCTGATCTCCTGAGCTATGGCTCACTGTGAGCTTGCCTCTCATGAGGCGGCATATAACGGCTATGTCTAGCACCTGGCGTCATAACAGACGGAATCCCCAATTCACTATCTAAGCTGTCACTGCTAGATGAATCATAACCTGCAGTGAGTGGACCTGTTACATCTTCAAAAACCTTTTCTTTTCCCTTATCTGTTCTCCCCCTCACTGACATATCCGTGTCAGTGGATGCAGTAGTGCGACTCCGTAATCGTCCTATCCAAGGACTCACTGTAGATGATACATCACCTGTCTGACCAGTCATGGAAGTACTCTCTGCAGGAGTATTTTCAGCATGACTCATACTGGGTGAGCCATCAGTAGGCACTGCAATAGGATTCCCATACCAAGACGCTAACTCATCAAATACCACATCTCTGCTTATGAGTGTCTCATGCGTAGAAGGTACATAACACTTATAAGCTTTCCGTTCCTGTGCATATCCAATAAACACACATTTCACTGCCTTAGGATCCAATTTCTTCCTCTTCTCATCCGGTATATGCACATATGCAATGCTTCCAAATACCTTCAAGTGTGAAATATCAGGTTTATGACCATACAACCGTTCATACGGAGTGACATCATGAATCCCTGTTGTAGGGGTTCGATTCAGCACATATACAGTAGTCACCACTGCTTCAGCCCAATAACCATTTGGCAGACATTTTTCATTCAGCATAGCTCTAGCTGACTCCATCAAAACCCTGTTTTTCCTCTCTGCAACACCGTTTTGTTGCGGTGTATAACTGCATGTGAGCTGTCTTCTGATCCCATGTTTAGCAAGATACCTGTCAAAGTAGTTTGAGACATATTCACCTCCTCCATCTGATCTCAAACATGATATGTAACAGCCCAATTCATTTTCAGCATGTTTCTTAAAGTCTTTGAATGCATCAAACACATCATCCTTATGTTTCAAGATATAAAGCCAAGTGTACCTGCTGAAATCATCAATAAATGAGACATAATATCGTGCACCGCCAAAGGAAGCATTATGTGAAGGCCCCCAGGCATCAGAGTGTACCAACTGTAAAGACCTAGTGCTGTTTTTTACATGTCTCATGAAAGGAAACCGTGCCTGCTTCCCAAACTGACACGCAGGGCATACATGACCAAAATCATTATACTTGAATTTAGGTAATCCAAGTACTACTTCTTTCTACTGCATAGATTTTAGCTTTTGTACATTGACATGTCCGATTCTCTTGTACCAGATCTCTACATCTCTGATGGCACTCTCACCATGAGCAAACATAGCTGCTTTAAGTTCAGGAATGGTCGCTTCCAAAGTAAACATCATGCCATCCCTTCTGCCCTTGGCAATTAGCTTGCAGCCATTTCCATACTCCTCAATGAAACATCCATCCTTGTTAAACCTCACTTGCAGATTCTGTTCTGCCATTTGACCCACAGACAACAAATTCTTTGTTATGGTCGGTACATGTAAGACATCATGTAGGCCTTTCTTCTTGCCATCAGGCATCATCAATGGAACAATCCCTTTATGCTTTATGTCATGTTGGGTATCATCCCCAGTACATACATGACCATGTGTACCTGCAACCATCTCATCAAACCACTCTCCATGCGGGGTCATGTGGTTTGACGCTCTAGAGTCAATGTACCATCTATCATCTCTATCATGTCTCGATGCATTTTTAGATACATGCTGCATGGCAAAGAGTCTATCAACTGACTCATCATGAGCACCACTGGAAGATGCATAGTGCCCATGTTGTCTGCCCTTTGTCTTCATATCTCCTTGCTTCTTGTAACAATCCTTTGCAATATGCCCATACCGGCCACAATAATGGTAGTCCTTGTCCCTGTTGGACTGATCAGACGCCTACCATAAACCAGAACCACCACCTCTACCTCGGGGTGATCTCCCCCTGCCTCTAAACCCACCAGATCCACTCTGGCCTTGTGTATTTGCACCATGCCAATTACTCTACTGCTGCTGCTATCCATAAGTATTACGAGTGTCACCACGACCTCGAAACGAACCACGACCTCTAGATCCTCTGCCACGTTGGCTAGAGTACAACACAGTATCTCTACTCTGAGATGCACTAGAACCTGTATTCAAACCAAGTTTGACTTCCTCATGCAGCAACAAAGCAACTATCTCTTTCCAGCTAGGGGGCTCTTCTCTGACAGAAATGGAAGTGTCAAAAGCTTTGTACTCTTTGCCTAAGCCATTCAAAGCAACAGCAATCATATAATCTTCTGATACACTTGAGCCAATAGTAGCAAGTTGATCAGTTATGGTCTTAATCTCCGTGGTATACGTCTGGATGCTCTTGCCATTCCCAGACATGTTGTTGAACTGCTGTTTCAACTGGATCTTTCTTGCATGTGTCATGGTTCCATAATTTTTCATCAGTATGTCCCAAGCATCCTTCGGAGTCTCACATCCAGTGATTTGAATTACCATAACATCAGATATACATAAGGAAAACCAATGCAGCACCTTGCATGCTCTTTCATTCCATAGCCTGTAGGCTCTTTTCTGTTCATTTGTTGGATTGTGTGTAGGCAACTCAAGAGCAACTTCATCTCCTGTACATAAATCCCAATAACCTCTGCCAACCAAAAAGTTTTTCATTCTGAATTTCCATAATGTAAAGTTCTTATTATCCAACTTCTCTCCAACTATCTGAGTGATATTGTCAGTCCCATGTGCATTAGCCATGATGCAATAGACTGTCTACCAAGTGCTTGACTCCCTGCAGTCCAATAAGTATGACTGACTAAGTTCAGCCCGTAACAGTTTATGACAGTTTTCTGGACTAAATTGCAGAAAAAAAAACCAGGGTATTTCAGCCCACTGACACCCCAAAACAACCCTCAAACAAGTGGTCTCAATTGTAGATATAACTGTCAATACATAAGCTATGTGTTTGCTTCAGCTTAAGCTTATGTAACCTCACTACCAAGGTACATACATGTAGTCTGAAAACTGTAAACTGTGAGTAACCAGCAGCAATTTCAAGTCCAAAACTGAGTGTGTCAACAAATTCAGTTTCAGGTTGCAGTCAACCAGAATTCAGCATACCAAGCTCCAAGCAGCTCCAAAATGTCTTTTGACCATGTCATACATTTACTTTGTAGTGGCAAGTTCAATACATGAGCATCTGAGTAGGCATAGACAACCTGTCTTCATTGACCAATGGCATAAACCTCATGAGCTGTTTGTAATTAACCAGGACAGTGTAATTGCATTTATTTCAGCTTCAAAATTCAGTTTTCAATGATGCTCATTGCTTGCTTCAATTCTCCATGCATTCAGCATGTATAGGCCAGCTCATATAGATGATGGAACCCCCAAGTTGACCTGTATTGCTTCAGTAATGCACAGTACTTGTCATTGACTGTGTATGACAATTTTCAGCCTTTCATTGATTTTCAGATCTGAGTATTCTGTCATTGACTGTGTATGACAGTTTTCAGCCTGTCATTGATTTTCAGATCTGAGTATTCTGTCATTGACTGTGTATGACAGTTTTCAGCCTGTCATTGATTTTCAGATCTGAGTATTTTGTCATTGACTGTGTATGACAGTTTTCAGCCTGTCATTGATTTTCAGATACAGGTTGCTGTCCACTCAGATCAGCAGGTGCATATTTTCAGACACAGGTTGTTGTCCACTCAGATCAGCAGGCGCAGATTTTCAGACATAGGTTGCTGATTTTTAGGAGGCAGTCCACGATTTTCAAACATAGGTTGCTGATTTTCAGGAGGCAGTCCACGATTTTAAGAAGGCAGTCCACGCTGATTCCTTCCTTTGACTATGGCTTCATTTGCAAGTGTCCAGCTTCTTCCTCATTCCTTACTTCCATCTCCTTTGCACTGCAAGTTGTCATGCCCATTCTCCCACAGCCTCATGGATGAAGCTCTAATACCATGTTCAAAGAGTAGAGAGAGAGAAAGGGAAAAACTCCATATCCATGAGCCTTCAGGCTCTCAAGCTCATTCCTACATTTCCACACACTACACTGAAAAGCACACACACTACAAGATAAAGTGACCTAGTGTAAACGTAGACTAGACTGACTAACTCTAGTCAGGTCACTGACTGACTACTAACTTGACTTATTTAATGTAGTCCCATGTAGACAGTTGTACACACTAGCTGTCATAGATGTCAGTCATAGATGAAGACACACTGACGGTGAGCTTGATTTCTAACAAAAAGACCACAGGTTAGTTCCTCATAACAACATGTGGATGAAGCAAAGTTGTCCATGTTAAGAAGAAGTACACATGAAGGTGTATGAGACATCCTTTGCATTGTGATAGCATAATGTATCATAATTGAACACATTAACACTGAACTTGCAGCAGCTGGTAGCTACTGGGCTTGCTCGACGAGTACGGTGTACTTTTCATGGCCATTCGTGTGGTGCTTGCCACGATCGATTGCAATGATGCTAAGGTGGAGTGCAAAAAGGAATCATGAAAATGGGTCAATGTGACAGGTCTAACCATAGGCGAGACAAGCTCCCTAGGTATGTCCTACCCTTGATGTGCCCTGAACAATTGTGGGGGATGTGTAGAGGGCTAGGGGACTAGGGACGGAGCCAGCCGACCAAGGTCACTGGGCGTACCTAATTTGAGGACCCCTAGGTGTCGTGCTGTGATTGTGAGTGCTTTTTTTCTTTTCTTTTCTTTCCTTCTCCTTTTTTTTTCTTTTTCTTCTTTCCTTTTCTTTCCCACACTTTTTTAAATATAAAGAATAACATGAGTACAACCGTTGCAATACGTTGAGGCCACGACCTTTCAATTGGATTAAAAAATGTCGAGATTCAAAGGCTGCAAAACTAGATATTACAGCGATGATTGTGTCCTAGCCTCATTGCTAGAGGAATAGTTGTTGAGATGGGGAGATACACTAGAGATTTTGCAAAACCTCTTTGTAATGTGAGATGTTGGTACAATTGAGGTAATAGATATCATGAATGTCAGGTGTAGAGTTTGACCCAGAAAGGGAACATGGCCACCATTGATCATGCTTTTGGCCATGCGATGTGGGCGATCGGAAAGGGTGATTTTCACTTTCGGCGGTGTGGCTTCGTCATGGCCCTTTGTGAGGTTGGTAGTCTTGCGGTGACTTGGGCATTGAACACTTTCGTACAAAGACCTATGTCACCCTGCATCCACTTGACACTTCGTGAGAGTATATGGTCACATGTATCAATTATAATGAATAGATGCAACACAAAAAGATATTACTTTATCAAAATCCTATGGTGTTGACTGCAATGCATATCCTCGACACTTGTTGAAGACATGACATATATTAGTAGTAGGTAAGGGAGGTTTATACAATTGGGGAGACTGCCCTTTTAACCACTTACAGACAAAAAGTCATGACAAAATGGCATTTGGCAAGTAGCTTATACAAATAGGGCCTATTCTATTTGTATGAGGAGTGGTGAATTTGGGTGATCAAACAATTGGGGCAGTGCTAATGGTGGGCTCTTGTTAGGCTGGGCAGGGAAGATATCAACCGGGACCCGAATGGTGTAGTCCCTAGCCACAACTATTTCAAGAATGCTTTTAAACAATTCATCAAATTACCGCTTGTCTCTAGTTGCTCTCTCCTCTTTCGAGCTCCTAGTGCCCAAGCGTGTTGTGGGGCCTGCACGGCTGGTGTTGCCACTCCCCAGGCATACCCTTGAGCCTTTGTTCTCCTGGCCTGGAAAGTGTTTGGCGTGCATCCAGGGCGGTGTCGCTTAGGGCCTCTTTTTGGTGTGTACCTCTTAAGGGTAGGCACATATTGCTCTAGTAGAGGCACTTGTGCCTTATGCTCCCTTCTACGGAGGAGAGCTTCCTTGCATGCCAACTACATTGTATGCTCCATGATAGCTACTGTGGAAAAATTTGTAAAATATGAATCAAGGTTAGGCTTTGAGGCAGGATAGAATTATTTGCATGAAAGGGATTAAATAATGGATTATCAAGCGCATATGAGGAGGAGTGCAGTGAGGTGAGGTATGCAATGTTTGTTGTAAAGGGACGGCCCCCGTGATGATATTCATCCTGCTTTGACTGCGGGGCGTATTCTAGCCATTAGCAGATCTTGGCTTATGCTAAGTTGTGTGGACTGGTTGTGATGGAGTGGAGTAGGGCTCGTCCCCGAAAGAATAGACCGAAAAGGGGAAAGGTGTATAAAAGGGGACAATGCCCCATCTACGCCCTCAGAGGTGTTGGTTAGGGCTTCCTATGGCGGTAATGAGGGCTACATGCCCTCCACCTAGAGGCGGGAATGGTCACACGACTTCTAGACGTGTGGTGAGAGGAGGACCTGAGGAGCTCAACCTATCAAACCCAACTCTTCTCCTTGCGCTTGACTATCATTGCTTATGTGTGTTGATATTATCTATTCAGGGTCACAAAACTCATTGTTTATTTATGTACATATTTACGAATCCATGTCACTTCATGAGGATAAAAACCAATTGTAGAGCTCAGGATTGTACTAGAGTGTGGCACACGCATCGAGTACTCGTGGCAGCTTACTCAATAATGATAGATATTTTGCAACATCAAGCAGCATGGTACCTTGTCCAAGTCTACTGGCAACATGTAACTCCTCCTCAGTGAGAACCTTATCAGTCAGAGAGTTTTCTCGGCTAGTTCTATCTAAGTTCGTACCCCAAATGGCAGTCAGTACTCGAAAGGAAGTCGGCACCACATAGGTTGGGTCTCTTTGAGAACCCCATTTAGCCAATCGCTCCTCTAAGACTATCATAATCTGGGCTCCTAATTCAGCCATTGCAACACATTTTTCAAACCAACATTTTTCAAATAGACTTCGATCCTCTGATTGTCGCTTTAGTTGCTCTATCTCTAAGAGATTTGGTTGGCAGAGCACATCGTTGAATGTACAGTTAAGCGTAGTTTGTCGGCTTCCTCATCAGAGGTGAGTCGCATGTGTTCATGCAGGAGCTTATCATAGTGCTCATCAAGATGTTCTTGCTCTTTTCAGGATAGGGGAAATGGCAAGTATTCCCCAAGCTCCTTCTTGGGGAATGCACCCATGTTAGCAAGGACGTAGACGTGCAAATACCTTGAGTTTAGCATCCAACTTAGTTAAGCATTCTACGACACTTCTATGTTCATTGAGGGCTTGCTTGGTTGCTATCTCATGCAAGGTTCTAGGAGTTTCCCTAGGCTTTAGCATAGCTAGGGGCTCATGCCTAGATGAGTAAGATTGGTTAATGCTGGTATTGCTTATGTTCTCTGTGTTTCCTTGTTTCTCCTGGGGCCTTGCTGCTATTGTGTCATGGTTCTCCTTGAATGTGATTGGTATAGTCTTGTCACCTTGTTGTGACAATGTTGTATCCACTCTTGATTGGTCAATGTGAGTTCTATTGTCAGTGGATTGAGTGTTGCAAGCAACCGTTGATGGTAATGGTTGCTTTGATTTTTCAGAGCACATGGATGCATTTGAGGTTTCACTGCTACTAGGAGAGATGGCAATGGATTCATTCATGGGTGGCTCATTGATGGGTGGACTCGATGCTTTGTTCCTCAGCTCTTTGGCACTCTTGGTCTCAATCTTCTTGGGGTCTACAACCACTTGCAATTGCCGTTGTTGTTTTCGTTATTTTCTCTTCTTTTTCTTAGGCAATCAATGTGTATATTTTTAGACTCGGAACCTTGAACTAGGTCACTTGTTGATGTGCTTGGCTGGGGCTCAGCATTCTCTTTCTCTAGTGTGTTGTCATGGGACATAGCTGCGGCCTGTTGAACAGCCTCGCTAGGTTGTGAGGGTACAATTGCCTCTCTTTTTGGAGAGCCTAGCTCTTCAGCTAATTCCCCTTCCTTTAGCTCCTCATCTAATTGCATTGGTAGGTGCTTTTGGTTGGGCATTTGCTCTAGACTCTTGTCCCTACCCATTGCAACATGCCTCCATTGCTTCTTATCAGCGCAGGTGTTGTGTTTAGAGCTATTTTTCTCTTGCTTAGGAGGTTTGGGTGACTCTAATGTAGAACCGAGAGATAGTCTAGGATTCTTGTCAGGTAAGCTTGGAGCTTGGACCAAACTAGCTGAAGAAGTCAAGGTTCTATTGATGGAAAGCATAGGGATCTAGAATTGTAAGGTCTTGAGTGAGGCAAAAGACATATGCACTAAGATTAATAACCATGCTCCCTACTCCTAGCCTACTAGCCATGTGTAGATCTTCTTCTAGAAGTAGTTTATCATACAAGGGATGTTTTTGGATAGTGGTAGAAGGGTGGACCTCATGGACCATTGCCAACACTCGTAATGAGGTTGGGGCTATGTACGTGGGATCATGTTTTTATGTCCAAAGGGCTTTTGAGTGTCATTAGTCAATGGCTAATTTTGGCTGCCAAACTTTGATCGGAGTACCATTTCTACACGAACCCACCTTGTCCTTTCCCTTTTTGTTTGATTGCTTCAATATTTTCCTTGTTTATCTCACATTGAGTAGTATAGAGTGAGGGTATCAAGCGCAATTCTCTAGCTATGGCCTTTGGGATATCCTTTATGACTTCTTAAGCGATAGCTACATAGTGGGAGCAAACATGTTGTTGCTCATCCCAAGTCATGGGTTTGGCTATGAGCTTTGTGTGCTCTAGTGTTGGCCTTCCTATGTCCACATGGACGTACGCATGTGTGATGACTGTCAGCTTGTGATCAAGCTTCATCAAGCACTTCTCCTCTGGTTCATTGGTTAGATGTGCCATCTCCTTGGCCAAACCTTCAAGAGATTTCTCCTCAAGCCTAAGCTTTAGGTGCTTCGGTAGTGCTAAAGATGTCAAGGATGTTGGTTGTGACACCTCTTTCACGGTTGAATTGCTAAGGACATGTTCCGCAAGGGGCATCGTCACGGCCAAAGGCTGTGACTGCTGTGACTCTTGATTGGAAGTAGTAATGGCTAGTTCAGTGGACTGGCTATTGTTAGTAGATTGCGGTGTCAAGTCCTTAGGTAGATCAGAAGTGGGTGTGTCTTTTGTTGCCCTTTGAGCATTCACTTGTGCAGATCATGATCTAGTCACATTAGATTGCATAGGCATATCCTTGGGCCGAGAGCTACAAATGGTGTCATGTCCCACCTCTTGGACATTTGGAAGCTTATATTGAGATTGAGATTGGGATTGGGCAGCCGCACTTGATGACTGATGTTGTGCTTCTTTTGTCCATTTAGGGAAAGAGGGTGTAGGAGACTTGGGACCCCTAAGTGGCTTTGACACTGACTGGGATATTTGCTCATGAGATTGATAGATGATTCAGCCATTTGATTTGTTGAGCATTTAGCCTTGCCATGAGCAATGTTGTGCCTATGATGCTTTTTATCCACTTGGGAAATCAAAGGCTTCTTGGCCACTAGTGGCTTTTGCTTATCCTCAATGATTGCATCTGATATTTGCTTGTCAAGCATGCTAGGCTGAGAATCTACCCTTCGATTAGTCCCATTTGGTTTCTTGATTTTGATCATGAGGGGCTCAGTCACTCCACTATTTTTTACTCGAGAGTTGGTTTTTCATTTATACTTCCTCCTTCGCTTCTTTGCTCTTGATATGTACTGGCCTTCGGCCCGACAGAGGAAGTTTAGCAAGGGGTTTTGGTATCCAAATCCATCGGTTACCTATGCAATACCCTTGAGCACGTAGCAACACTTTGGATATCCATCTTGGCGTTGTGCTAGCTCTCCATTGATGCCTTTGTCTATAAGGCTTGGGCTTCTTTTGGGGTCTTCTACAATATTTGTAAGTCCAACACATGTCCTTGGCATTGTCTCCTGACCTTCTTGTTTCAAGCTTGGCCTCACTCACTCGTTCTCTCTGCTTAACATGCGCTTGTAGCAACTCTTTCAATAAGTCCTTGTTTTCATCACTAGGCTTGCTTGGTATGTCAGTATGTTTCTTGTCTTTCCCTCGCGGTTTGATGAGGTCACCCTTACTAAAGGTTGTGATTATCCTCACACCCGGTAGCATCAAGTGTATCCTCTGTGCGATATAGTCGGCTCACACTTGGTTGCCCTTTTGAAGGGTCGTCCAAGGAGGGTTTCCTTTCCACAACTAGCACTATTTGGAGGAACATGGAATAGGACAGGAAAGCTTTCAGTTTCAATGGTTACAAGGATTTTGCACTTTCCTATGAGTGCTTGTGGGTGTCCCCCATATGGACTAATAGTTGCATTAGTCATTGTGACCTTTGGTTGGCCTAGCAAAGTCCATGCTTCATAGGTCAAGATATTAAAATTTGCTCCTTTATCGATGAGAGCATTGATAGTATGCTCTCTTTTTGCGGTGAGTTTGACCCTAAGATAAGCATCCAATATTATTTCTTCATCTTTCGGGTCTTGGTTTATAAATTTAAGCCTTCTGACAAATGCCCTTGAGTCCCCAACCGCACAACCAGATGTGGATTCTCCACTGATGTCTTGGATCGTCTGTGCAATGCTATTCAAGGTGCATCTATCATCAGGACTGTCATATCTAGTCATCCTCGCAATTGTAGCTTGATGTTATTGATTTCTGCTTTGACTAGATGCAGTCCGAATGCAATACATACGTTTTTTGCAGTGTGGCCTTTTTGCCCTTGTTGGCTAGATTGGCCCATTGAGGTTCTAGGGTCTTTGTTTGTCTTTGTTCGGGTATGGGCTTTTGGTTGCTCCTTTGCAAGTGAGAATTCATGCTTGTGTAGAGTCATTACTACACTAGGATCTAATTTGGAGGATTTGTCACAGAACACAATATTAGTGAGTTTGGGAATCTCCCAGTTCCCATTTTTTGAATACTAAAAAGGTGGCACCCGGATAACATGCCCATAAGTTTCCCAAAACCATATGATGTGACCTATCATTGGAAAGCGTTTGAAAAATGGAATCTATTGAGCTATAGAGCGCTCGATTTGGAGTTATAGTGTTCAAGTTATGACAAATCCAAATATTTGACCATATGTCCCAAACTTATGGGAAATTCCCATATTCCCCAATATGGTGTTACAGCGCATGTTTTCTTCCAACCTACTTGGGGGAGGTGCAGAGGGGGCAGGGTGTTACGGTAAATGCCATGCACGATTTGAAGGATTGTTTATAGCCAAGTTTTGAACTACTTGCTCTAGATTTCAGCCCAATGATAGATCTATGATGTGGTTTCGGCTCTATATGATCTCTCGGTCAGTTTCAGGATCTACATGTTAAAATTTGAAAAAATCAAAATTTGACCCAACAAGTCCGAATTGTAGGGACCGAATGCCTGATTTGGCCCGTCCGAATGGCTGAGGGCCAAATGAAAGTGAGCCAAATTTAACTGGTCCGAATGTCAAATTCGGGCAGTCTGAATATGGTTATCAGAGGCCCGAGTGGGCCGAGGACCGAGTGGCTGAGTCAGGTGGGCCGAGGGCCAAATAGTAACTAGTCGAGCCGAGTGGACTGAGGGCCGAGTGGCAAGTCAAGTGGGCCAAGTATCAAGTGGTCTGAGTGCTTCACTCGGATGGGCCGAGTGAAAGGTATCCAAGTGTAGTGGTCTGAGGGTCGATTTTGGGATTCGACCCAAAATGGCCATCACTCGGATGGGCCGAGCACAACGCGTTTTTTCGCTGGACTACAAAGAACTCATCGCGTCAAGCGATCGAGGCCTTCCTACAGTTGAGCACCTCAAGATCTAAGCTACTCATGTAGGGGAAGGTTTGAAATTACATGAACTGGGCAAATAACTCCTAGATGACCAGATCAAAGCAAGTCCATGCATTGAAGCTTTCTCCCTCTCTCCAGCTCTCCTGAAACCCTACAATGAAAAATGTGGCCTCTCTTGCCACTCCTAGACCCTTTTCACCCTACCCAGGCTTGGACTTGCCTTGATCTTGCTCCCTTTACCAACATTTAACCCAAAATTTCATTTTTTCCCCTTCTTTTCCCTATTTCAGCCTGTTATACAATAATAGAAAATCCTACTACATGCTTCAATGTTTTGCTCCTATCCTTCCTAAATGCAAGAAAAAATCATAAGGGAAATACCTATACTACTCCATCATGCTTTTCCAAGTCCAAAAACCAAAAACCTACTTGCTAAGGAGATCGAATACCTCTTCAAACTCCCTGGCTTCCTACCTATCTAGCTCAATCAACGGTTTGGGAAAAACCCTACTTCGATGCTCGATTCGAAGTGCTCAAGGCTTGAATCTGTTGGTTCCGGCAACGGAACCAAAATGTGGGAGCTTTCGCTCAACCGCCAAGACCCACGGACCACTTATTGCTTCAAGCATTCCAAGACGAGCACCAATGGCCACCTCTCATATAGCCGACATGCTATCTATCCATGAGTGTAGTGAGCTTACCTCCATGCCAATCGAATTACCTCCTCTCCCGCGCACTTTGGTAGCTCCACGATCCAAGTGCAAGCTTCAAGCAAGCTCCATCCTCAAGCTCCATGCTCTAAGCTCCATGGCCGTGAGCAAGAGAAGAGAAGAGAAGAGAAGAAGAGAGGAAAAGATGGAGAGCTTCTTCTCCCCGGTCCCTCACCCTCACACACTCACTCCCTCACACTCTCACACTCCCTCTCTCAAGCACAAGCTTAAGCAAGCAAGAACAAGAAGAACAAGACGAAGAGAAGAGCCACTTTTGGCCACACACAAGAATGAGCTTCTCGTTCACTTTTCAACTTTATATACAAAATCCTAAATCCCTTTTGGGCGATCATCCCCTTATTCCCTTTTTCACATGGCTGGCAGTGGCCTGGGCCCTTTTTCCCATTGTCCTCCTATCTTCCTAGCTTTCTTTCCACCGCTTGTCTATATTTACAAATTGCACGGGTGAGAGCCTGGCACTCTTAAAATAAATCATGATGCGCCTTGCGCTCTTTTACAAAAGTGTTGACATGTACTTTTTCATGTGCACCTTTTTGCTTGATTTAGGACTTTTTTGTACTTCTTGTGTTTCCAGATTCTTCTTGGTGCGCCTTCGTCTTCTGTTTCACTTTTGCCTTGGCCTTGTCTTGTGCTTTAGATTTTTTGGCTTTTCCACCTTGTTCGTTTGAGGGTTAACAATACTACGTACATGCTCCTAGATGGTTCTATTCATCTGCTTAGTCAAACCATTTTGGGGTGGGGTATAGGGGGGCCGTCAACTGATGCTTAATATCCCTCTCATCACATAGCTGCTCAAAGGCACATGACACATATTCTCCCCCATTGTGAGTCCTAAGGTATTTTATCATATGCCCAATCTAGTTCTTAACCAATGCAAGCCATCTCTGAAACACAACCAAGACATCTGACTTAAGCTTAATGGGGTAAGCCCAAACTTTACGCGAAAAATTATAAATGAACATCACAAAATATTTTCACCACCCATAGATTGACAGGGCATGGTCCCATAGACATTTGAATGTACCAATGCCAAGGGCTCACTCGTGCATGTCCTACCAAACTTCTTATGTGTATTCCTAGTCTGTCTGCCATAAAGGCAATGCTCACATGAATCAAAACATGCATAGTCAAGGGGCGGTAAGTACTACAAACTAGAAAGCATTTTCATTCTCTTCAAGGACATATGGCCCAAACGGGCATGCCAAAGAGATACATGTGGGATGGAACTAACTAACAAAACATGGTCAATAAAGGACCCATCAACTACAAGAGGATAGAGGCCGCTAGCCTTGGCACTTCTAGAAAGCACAAGTTTGCCACGGGTAATCCAAGCAGAATCCCCAAATGAAACATGAAATCTAGCATCATCAAGCTGCCCCAAACATAAGACTGCGTGTAAGCACAAGTACATGACATACATCCTGTAATAATAGAAAAGTAGTGCCAGTAGAGAATTGTAGTTGTACATCCAATGCCAACAATAGTAAGTGACTTGTCATCACCCAAGCGAACTAAACCAGAGATAGTGAGGTAGGAGTGAAACCATTCACGGCATGGTGTAACATGAAACCAAAATCCAAAAGCCAGCACTTTGCATAGATAGAGTGAACCTCGATCAACGGCATAGCATCGCAAGAACTAGTTGCAAGCATGTACTCCCCATCAACGCCATCAATCTACATGGCATTTATTTCCTCTATTTTATTGTACTTTGTCTTTTCCCTTCTCTTTTTGCACTTCTCATTGTGCAATTCATGACACTGTGGGTGTATGTGACCCTTTTTGCCGCAATCATGACATGTCACATTAGCATTTCTTCCATGAGACTTGTTGCGCGACTTACCATGCGACTTAGACCTAGACTTCTGCAAGTCTCTGCCACAGTCATTCTTACCACTACCATCTCTGCCTCTAATAGTCAAATCATGTGACACATGAGAGGCATCCAAGTTCTTACGGTTGATCTCTTCCTACAGAAGAGCACTCTCTACATCATGCAAGTTCAAAATAGTAGCAGGAGCACATAAGGCAATGCGGAATAAATCCCATGACTCACTCAAAGTCCCAAGAAAAAACAATGGAGTAACCTCATCATTAAAGGTAATGCCATACGAAGTCAAGTTCTTGAGAAGAACATGGAACTAGCTCAAATGAGCAAACACCCTCATATTCTTCTTCATGCACAGGTCCATAAGTTGCTTCAACCAATATATTTGACTTGTCGAACTTTTCTTGTCATAGAGGTTCTTGATCTTATCCCAAAGTTGCCAAGCACTCTTTGCTTCCTCAACCACATTGTAATGCACCTATTCAGTGAGAGACAAGATGAGGGTGGACTTGCATAACTCATCAAGCTCATCCCATTCGTCATCAATCATAGTTTTAGACTACACGCCATACATCCTTAGTGACTTTATCTTCGATTTTTGCAACAATACCTGCCAAACTTGGCTCTTCTAGTAGGCATAATTTGTACCAATCAAGATTAATGATATTGAAGATAGCACTATCAGTGGGAGAAGATGCCATACTACAGTCCAAAACGGTGCATACAATGCAAAACTGCTTGTTGTTTTCTAGTGTAAACAGCCAATGTAAACATCCAAAATACCACCAAAACCAAGGCAAAATGACCATGAACTGATAACTAATGATGCTCTCCACCAAGTACCATCAAAAATATATAAAATCAGGATGATTTAGCATGAAAATTCCACGCCATTCGATGCATAACTACTTGCTATAATAAATTACAGCCAAGTACAATGAGAGCAAAATGTAGGCAAAATGAATGCACCAAGTCAACCACTGACTGTCAAATCATAACCGACATAAATCAGTAAGTGATAGTCATATGGACATCGAGAAAATGCCCAAGCATGTCAAAAGAATTTGTTAGTAAGTTGGCACACCCTCCGTATAATAGGGCAAACTACACACAACACTGGCAAGATCCAACACAAAGAGGTGTATGCTCAAGGAGTGCAAAGCCCAAATCAGCCCAAGTATATCTATGAGGACCATGGCATATCAACCATGCAACATCCAAGTGAAGATCCCAGTCTCAAGTATCCGAATGCTCAAGTAGCATAAACCACATGATCAATGTCTATCAAGCGTATTAAGATGCTCCCACTAGCACAAAAGCTGTAAATGTCAAGCAAATAAGCTCAACAAGGGCATATGATAGCACCAGTGCCAGAAGATCCAAGATCAAGCATCAATAAGGCCTCATGAGCATGTAGGCCATGTAGCATCTGTACATAGCATCCATAGACATCAAGTACATCCAAATTGTACTCTAGCAAGATGAGAAATAGCCAAAGTAAGCTCCCAAAAAAGCCAAAGCAAGGGTCAGTAGCATCCAACGCCAAACAATGTAATAAGCATGTAGGAGCGACATAGGCCAAGCATGTCAAGACTGGTCTGACGACATAAGAAAAGTACATGCCATAAGTACATCAAAGATGAAGATCCAAATGCTATGTGAAGCGAGCTCAAGTTCAACCAATGATTTGAGAGCAAATCCAAGCTCTATATCGATCCCTGAGAGTCACTACATCAATGTATACATCCAAGACATAGCCTGAATCCAATAGGCATATCCAAATCAAAGCAAAAGAGCTTCAGCCCTGAATATTCTAGCAGCAAATAAATGTGCTATGGTACTTGAGGATGCAAAATAAATATACGCTTTGGGAGAGCATTTATATGTGTAGATGGTCAATCCAACTATGGTTTATGTAGGGGAAGACTACAAGATATTGCAATGGGATTTTGGATTACTATTTGAACTTGGAGAGTCTAACAGGTTCATAGATTTAGTTATAGATGGTTACATGATAGTTGGATGTCATGAGCTATAATTGCCTTATGATTGAGGTGGGAATGTTTAGGATTCCTATGCATTTCTAAGGAGCTCTTAATTTGGGTTATGATCCTAGCTAGAGGATGATTATGCATATGCTTGTTTGGGTGAAGATCATATGGGTGTTTGATCTTGGTGGGCTACATAGTGTGGCAATTTTGGGGGATGTGCATCTTTGAAGGGGGTGGATGTCGTATGGATTATTGTAGTATTTTGTATTTCTTCTAAAATTCCTTGAATGCGAAAAAAAGCTCTTTATTATTTTAGCTTTTTCTATGCTAAGGCTACCATGGCCTTAGAGAAGACTTCTCTAAGCAAAAATGCATGTGTGGCTTTTGGGTCAGAATGTTATTCTTGCTTTGGATTTTCATGGATGGAAAATGGTGTATTTTTTAGCATGTGTTTTCATATTGTAGCATGTTTCTATAATGAATGGATATAAACAATAACATTTGGCCAACTAATGTTGTCATGATGAGGGTTTTCAGGAGAGACCATCAGTACTTTCTAGTCCATGAAGTCAACATTAGGGAGGAGAGCTAAAATGTTGAGATAAGGAAGGTGACTATCATGGAAGAGCCTACGATCATTATGGAGGTTTTTGACTAGTTCAACACCTCTTTGCTTTTTCTTTATGAAGCCTAATCAAATTCCAAGAAACGCATGTGTTTGGTTGATTCGGAAGGATCTTGGTATGGTTATATGGTCTTTGGGATAGAATCCCACTAAAGCTAAATTAGAAGATATGATTAATGAAGTAGATGTAGAATGGCATTGTTTACACTGAGGTTGGCTTGGGAGATCTGAGGAAAGCCTGCTACATGCGAGTGGGGATGGAGGCCATGTTTTGAGATGAGAACTAATAGCCATCTTTTTGCATGGCATGTCTACAAGTTTTTCTAAAAATTTTGTGTTTAGAGAAATGAAGTTGGTAGGAGTCGATTGCCATTTTCTAGTGTGATTGTGAAGATTTTGACCCCGTGTGTTTGTTGTTGTTGTATACATGTCTTCTTCAAGACAAGTTGAAGCTACCCATAATTAGTGAGGATTTGGGCTACATAAAGGGCATGTGTTGGATCGATGCTTTGATCCTAGAATGCAAACAAACACCATAGTAGTTAGTTGGATCTAGCAAGATTGATGATTGTGTTGCTTTTGAAGGTGTGACAGCTGTCATTTGACTGTAATGGACAACTTGAAGGTGACCATCGAGTTCAAAAGATGGCAATAACTCTAGCAACAAGTTCTTGTGGTTTGTGTGATGCATGGGATCTTAAGAACTCTTTCTTGATACATGAGATGCATGAGATCTTAAGAATTCTTTCTTGATGACTCTCACTTGGCATGAATTGCCTTCCCTCTTAAGTCTTGCTTTATCTCATGATCCCCTGTGGGTTGTGGCTTATCACTAAACCCTTTGACAATGTTTCCTTTATAATGTCTCTTAAGGGCCATTATTTTGGTATAGATTTAAGAGTGCTTCTGTGAGGCTATTGAAAAGAAAGAGCAAGCTAGATTTCTTTTGTAAGAGCTTCCGCAACATAATTATAGAAAGAGATAAAAAGGCTCAATGGTATATAGTAAAGATGCCACATGATAGTTGAAGAGAGGAGAGAGATGCTCCCTCTAGCTTTGCTTACACCCACAGAGTCATGTCTTCTCTAAGAGAATCATATGCCTCAAAGGCTACCTATGGGTTATTTATATAGGCACAGAGGAGGGCCTACATTAAGCTTGAAGCAATATAATTTGAGTTATTTTTTAGATGTATATCTCAAATTTATGATTATTTATGCTTTTTGTGAAATTACGAGTCCAAAAACATGGTCATCTATACTCACATGCAGGAGGCACATAAAATTTGTACACATTGGACATGACTTTATATGGCCATGACTTTTGATCTAAAACTCAAAATTTGATCCATTTGAACCATTGTGATAATGAAAAGACTTTTAGGATATCTTAACTTCTTGAAAATGTTTTAGAAAAGATAAAATTCAATCTCCATGTTTTATCATCATGAATTGCTACCAATATCTTTTAAAAATCAATACTATAAGCAAGGTCTTCAAAATCCCTAAATGTTATTACCAAAAAACCTTACTCATGTGAAACAAATGCACATCATCTTTGATTACTTTTATTATCAAATATTATATAATGACCAAGGTGCAAAGGAGGATACAATACAAGCTCAAACTAGTTGGCTCAAGGTCAAGGATTACTCATCTACCTTCTTCTTTAGTTTTGTGAAACCAAAAAGATTACAAGATCTAATCAAGGAGGTAACGAAAATTGAGGGTTTTAAGCATATCTCACATAAGAACATTGCAAAACTCTTTACAAAATATTTTTTGAGCATTCTAGATTATATACTTGAAGCTAGCAGAGAATGGATATTTTTCTAGGGTGGCCCAATTTCTAGAGTTGGTTCTTAATTTAGTTTCCATATAGACAAGTCAATGAACTTGGATCATCCTTTTTCTAAAGGTGAGATGAAGGATGTTGTATTTTAGATTTAAAGATGAAGGTCCCCCAGAAGTGAGACGCTAGCACTTAGGATCAAAAAATGTATTGGTTGATGGCATTCATGGGAGATAGTTTGGGTTTGTATACAAAAGGAATTTTCATGAGTCTATTCTCAACTTAGTTTTTTCTTTGGATAATTCCTTGTCTTTGAATAGAGAGTTTGTTATGGCTAATATTGAACTTAACTAGGCATATGATCAAGTGAGGTGAGACTCCATCCTCCTCACTTTGGGGAAATGGGTTTTAATGCAGTATTCCATTAGATGATCAAAGCTTTATTTATCAACACCTCTTTCAAGATGTGTATTAATGGGTATGATGGATAAATTTCCATTATGTAGGTCAATCCATTAATGCTTCCCTATGGCTCCTCTCTTTTTCATAATGGTCTCAGATCCTCTTTTGCAAACTCAACATATGAAAATTGCTTCTAAGTCTATTAAGGGTTTTCCCTTTTTTTATGGCTTATACTTTGCAAGATAGATATTTACCAACAATAATACTAAAATTATTCAAGAATTATTCACACTTTATTTAAAGTTTACATCAATTTGCTATTGGTTTGGATCAAAGATCAATAAAGATAAAACTGAAATTCTTAGGTTATCTTATCATGATGATTGTGGAATCCTTCAGGTTATTGGTTAAGCAATATTGGCTTTGCTAAGATTTTTAGACATTTTTCTCAAGCATATTTTAATGTTTTATACAATTTTTGTTCCAATGGAAATTTCTTTCAACAAGCCTTTTTGGCATCAATCAAAGAAAATCCTTAGGGTTTTCTTTGATTCTCATCATTCTTGGCACTTCATCTCTTGGTCTCAAGTTACCTCTAGTAAGAGGTTAGGTGATTTGGGCATCTCTTATGTAAAGGTTAGTAAGAAATGGTGACAAAAGCTTCAACACTACAATTAACCTTCAGTTATACTCTTATGGAAATGAATTTCTGAAGCTCTCATTAAAAGTAAATTTTGTATTGTTCTTGAATTGTCTCATAGAATTCTTTGGACAAAGTGAAAATAAGGTCATCCAAATCATCCTAACTTATGCTAGATGCATGGAAAAAGGTTGAATTAAATGAAATGGTACTCCATTGATAATGGGATTTCCTCCTTGAACATGTCAATTTTGTTCATTGTAGCCAATATTGTGGTGGATAGTAAAGGACATTTTTGGCTAGTTCCAAATAAGGCTCATAAACTGTATAACAAAGAGATTTCTATTTGGCTGGATCTTTGGGATCCATGCAATATGAAATGAATTTCTATAGAGAAAACTGAGCATATGTTTTCTCTATCCACCAACAAGGAGAAAGAATGGCTAGTTCTTGTTCTCTCAAAAGTCTAGGATGAGTGGCCAACATTCAACTAAATTTCATCTAGCATTCTCATGGAATCACTTTGTTATAAATGATGTTCCTACGGCTAAGGTTCAATATCTAGTTATTTTTGCTAAAGAGGAATTAATCATTAAATCCCATGGGTTTGGAAATTTTCTAGTATTCCCTCTCTACGAAGAAGTTGAGAAATTCTACTATTAACTTCCCAAAAAGCTACCCCTTTCTCTCATCATAATTTGGTGTTTGGAAAATTTTAATGGTAAGCTACCCAGTAAAGATAAAATTGGCAGCTAGAAAAAGTTCAATAAATGCTACCTCACTGTATGCATTTTGAGAAGAATGTTTTCCATCTACTTTGGTTTTGCAAGTGTTTTTGAAGATTGTGGAGGAAAATTTAGGACTAGCTAATTCATGCATAGTACCATGATGTGGTCTCTTGGATGATGGCACTACTAGGTCAAAAAGATAGGATGTCATACCATTTTTTAAGGCTTTGCAAGTTATTAGAAGTGATGCACTTTATAAGATTTGGGAAGGTAGAAACCTATATATTGTTATGGGGAAGCCATGGATTATAGTTGATCATGTAGATAACTTTGAGAAATGTTGTGTGTAGATCTTTAACCTTCTACAACTTAAAAGTAAGGACTCTAGTAGTCTTTGGGATTATCATTTCTAAGCTTGAGATATCAGAGTCTACCTTTCCTTCTTGTAACCTTGTGCATATTCCATATTTTCTATAATTTGAACAGCATTTTGAAAAAAAAACTCAAACTCTTCTTCTTTAGAAACTCTATGCATAAAATGAAAGGGCATACGTTGAGGTCTAAAGTTTTTCTTTTCTGAGATAAGACACGTATCCTTTTGTGCTTGACCTAAGGTACGAATCTTCCAATGTTATGTTTCCTTTCTTCCCACTTTTTGTACTAGGTTCCTTCTTCTTACCATTAAGTAGCTTAAGCACAGTTACTTAAATGTGATATAATTTTGCAAAAGTTGAATACACAGTAGCAAGTCAAGAGTTTTGGAATTTAGCTATATTTATTGTTTGTATTCATACATCTAGCTTATATAAAAATATATTCCATTAAATAACTTTGTTATATAAAATTTTGAACTATTGGGGCATCATTTTCAAAGATTGGGCACAAAGAGAGATAGATAGACACACACACACACACACACACACACACACACACACACACACACACACACACGCACACGCACGCACACACGCACGCACGCACGCACGCACACGCACACCCACACGCACACCCACACCCACACCCGCACACACACACACACCCGCACACACACACACACACACACACAAAGGCAAAGGCTACCTCAAATCTTTGGCAACCGAGTAAGGTAAAGTAATATTTAGCTAAAGTAAATTTACTTTATATTTCTAATTAATTTACCATCACATAATGCATAAAAGATAATGCACAAGATGAAAGTAGTTTTCAAAGATGATCACTTGTTGTACAAACTAATTAATTAACCATTACCATGGTGCATAAAAGATGAAATGGTTAGTGGCACATGGCAAGATGAAAGCAAAGTTCAAAGGGGAGCCCTTATAGTACAATGAAGTAGTTAAAATGGTGTTTAGCTAATACATTAAGGAGGTATACCTTAAATAGGTGGCAAGGAAAAGAAAATGTAATGCATGAAGGCCTCTTAGATTTGCCATCTAGAGCCTAATTGTAGCCTATTGTGATGCTTCATTGTATAGGAAAATACCCTCCCAAAAATTGCAATATGTTATGTCAAGAAGACATTATGCATCCATATAGATTAGAGTGCAAGGAGCAACTAACAAGAACTAAGCCTTGCATATGATGACACAAGAGCAGCACAGCACTGTACAATTTTACATTACGCACAATCCAAAGCAAGTACACGAACTTAGAGTTGAAAAAACAAATGCACTACATACACAACTTGCAAATGATAAGGCACAACTAATTGATGCAACAATAAGGATTATTAGATAAGAATGCAAGATTATCAAATTAGCATTCAAGATTGAGAAATATGTGGCACATGTAGGCAACTTCAAATGATGAAAACTTTGATGCTTTCTCAATGGACTTTGGTCGGCGGTCCTCACCAAGGCACATAAGAGTCTCTCCTAATAGATGTAAATGCGAATATTCAATACCATGGTGCACTATCTATTATAATATGTACACAGATTGCCAAGCATAATTGAATGTCTTTGTTTAAGTCATTTTCATGTGTCAAGAGTATGAACTAAAAGGATATTTTGTAGATAGTGATATGTTTTTTGAAAAAAAAAAGTTCAATAAGTGTTTATATATCCTTGTAGCACCTTCCTCTTATCCACAATGCTTACAACATAATCTTTAGTTATGAACTATTGTTAATTTTGCTCTATAGTGCTTATGGCATAATCTTTATTTATCAACAAATATTTGTTTCATGCACTACCCTTTTTGCACCCAATTTTGACAAAGAATAAGCACATGTCTCTTAACTTATTTTAGCCTCTTAAACTCTAAGCTTACATTATTAAGGGCAAGTTTTTACATCTCTTTATTTTACTTGCAATAGATATATATTAATGGCTACAATACTAATAGAACATATGCATGACATAGCAAATGATTTTTTACAACCTTAACTATACTAAATCAACAATCTACTAATAGGCTATATGTATGGCTATAATGAAGTATCAAATAAAGTATTAGAGATGTGCAAGTATTCAATCTATACTTTTATGCATAGTGAATTTGAATATGTACGCAATATGCATAAAAAACCTAAACAAATAAATTGTGTTGGACTTTCTCAACCTTATTGCCTTTTGTTAATAAGATTAGAGAAATTCTAGTTTATCATTTGATGTGCCTAATCTATACTTAGTCATGGCCAAGATTAATCAAATTTAGGAAGTAAAACCTTGACAACTTATAAATACATTTATATAGGTTAATTACCTTTGCTTTCTTAGCAACTCATTGCAACAACTAATATTTTTCATAGAATTAAATGCATTCAATATTTCTTGTTAGAGCTAGTTTCTCTCTACTTACAAGGGCCAGTCCCTCTCTACTAGCTCCTACTTACTACACCTCTCATGTTCCAATATATTGAAGGATATCTAAAGAGGATAATTGAGATTCACTAGTGTACAATGAGGAAGAAAATAGCAAGAGAAAAATCTAAGAAACTAGTGCCAAAAGGTAATGTGAGCTTGCATATATGAAAGAGTGGCTTAGTGGCTTGGAGTGTGAAGCTTAGCCATCCTAAGGTACACATATAAATATATTAACCTCACAAAATGAGAAAAAGAAATAATTAACGCACCATCAAATAACAAGGACTAATAAATATAGTAATAGTTTAACATACCTTTGTTTAAATGACCACAACTTAACTTTAGTCCTCCTTAGTTTTCAAAGTAGTTTATCATGTTGTGAATTTTTCAAAATGGTGGAGGAGAGAGCACTAGACCATATTGTTGTTCACATCCATAATTGTAATGAGTGGATTTATAGTTACAATTATGCGAGTCCGACTCATTACTAGTCAAGAATATATCAAAGTGCAAACGTTGTAAGCTTTTTAATGTACGGGAAAAGATGGTTAAGATTGTATATCATGAGTTCATGTTGTAGCTTCAATTTAAAAATCATTTCTAATCTCAAAAAGCATTAAAAAGACAATCAACTTGATGTAATTGACATTGAGTGTGAGGGTGCAAATATTTTGGTAATGCAAATTTTGAAGGGTTAAGGTAGAGGATCCAATAGCCAATTATGTGATTGGTGCCAAGTCTAATCTAATTGGTAGCTATATTTATGAGATTCTTTGTTGCAAAAAGAGTCAAATGATTGGGTATTTCATTCTTCTTAGAGGAGTGGTGCCAATCAGTCATTATGATAAACTTGAGACTTTTCTTGATGGCTCATTTTGAAACACATTGAATTGCATTATCTTCTTGGGAAAGAAGAATCCATTGGACAATGATTTGTGATAAACTTTGGTCAATGCTTGGACAAGAATGACATGGTGAGGGTGCAATTTATATTACAAGTCCTTATGAGTATGCCTAGGCATGTGGGTTCAAGGAACCTCATTGGAACATGCTTTTGGGAAAATCAAGCACAAAGCCATTATGGCCATTGCAGCCCAAATTACTTACCTTAAGAAAAACAAATTCGGTCCACATGCATATTGTGGCTCGGTGGAAAACTCACTCATCATGGATTGTCACACTGTTATCAAAGGATTGATTATTATTAAATTAACTATGGTGTCATAAGAATATATTATTGATTTAACGATGTTGGAAAGCATGTCCTCACTTAGTAGCATTCACAACATCCTACAATTACCTAAATATTATAAGTAATGTATTTTGTAAAGCTTATCTAAGCTAGGAACTAGACATAAGTATCCATCCACCAAAGTTGTCCCACACCCATTAGCATCCTCAACACATCCTCATCCACTTCAATAGGCAACTTATCGACTTAATTAGCAAGTAGTTACTTACCTAGCCCACACACAATTCACTATCCCAAAAGAGAAAATAAAGCTAGCAACTTGGCTTACAAAGCAACCATTGACACCATCCTTAGAGTTTTTTTGTCACAAGTAACATCATTTTTTGGCAAAGTTAACTTAGCCATCATCGCAGCATCAAAGAATATGATAAAGAAAATGTAAGACTTATTGAAACCATCTTCCTTAACATCTTCTTAAAGAGTTTTGGTAGTAGCACTTGCAAGTTTGAAGGTTAGGATTTATCCATAACTTCAAATCAATAAAGGTGTAATTGTTGTGCTTTTTGCATAGGACTCTTAATTTCTTGTGATTATTACTAACATAGATAGACCAAGTTGTCCTTTCAAGTTTCTAGTGTAAGAGTACCCTTAGTGGAATATTGTATAGTTTACTTCATCTATCATCCTATTCAAGTATTCTAAGTTTTGGTAGAAAATGAACAAAAGGGTAATGTGCTAAGCATTACACCATTATCTACCACTTTCTTTACATTGGACATCCAATATTGATTCTCAAGTTAGAGAATGCGTGCTCCTTTGGATTCCCACTTCTTTCTTAAAATCAAATTAGGGGAGAAATAGGGTTAGGCACATGCATATCATAGTATGCCTCTAAGACTAAGTATTCAAGAATAGATGGTATTTCTCAGCATCAAGCACTCCAATTTTCTCTTCTAGAGATTATTATGGATGATGTACCTATATTACAAGATGTGTATGAAAATGAGTTTAGTTATCTCACTCAAGGGTTGCAATTTGCAACAATTGGTTCTCTAACATCAATCTATTTCTAGGTGATGGTACTTTCAAAAAGCCTTTCACAATGATCATTTCACATTTACTCTTAGAGATTTTGGTAGTTCACATATAGCTACCACATTTTCTTGTGGTGCAAAAGAAAATGAAAGGAACAATGATCCTATAACAATTTGCTTTTATAAATGGAGAGGCTTACATCATTTAAAAGCTACACTTGTAAAGGTTTGCATAATTTAAAATCTAAACCACCTAATTTGCAGTTTACTAAAGCTACTATAGTGCTTGATAGCAAGGCTTACTATTAATGGATGTCTTTGTTTCAAGAATTCTCAAAATACTTCTTGTTGAATGCAAAGGGCTTCAATGGGAACTCTCCTTGAAGTCAAATGGCTTGAAGACTCACACAAAACTTTAATAGAGACTATTTGCTTTGCTTTCATTTTTTATGTAAGAAACATTTATCTTCTAGTATGGAGTCATACCACTTGGATTGGGTTAATATAAGTAAAATGTGTGGAGTTTCATATAATTGTTTAATATAGGGATAGGTGTAGAAATATTCATTGAGCCAAAAAGTTTTCTTTGGATTGCTCCCTATATATTAGCATGAAAAGAAATTTCTCTCACTATTTCACACCCACGATATCCTAATAAAGGAGAAAATAAATAGTTGTTCACAATGTTTTAGTAAATAATAGCTTATTGTGTCTAGGCTTAACCTTTGTTATCCCATCTTATGTTTAAAGAAATTTATGTTGGTCATCAATGTGAGTCACACAATATTAGCTCTTTGATGCTAATTATTTGTGTTATTAGCTTAAGATAATTTGAAGCTCATAATTTAGTCTATATGACATGATGTAGGTTCATTAATACTTGATGAAGATACTTTTCTTTTCATGTATGTAAGTTTCATTAAAAGATTGTAGTTATGAGAAGTCCCTTGCACACAACGTTGTGGTTGCGTTGACCATCCAAGTGTGCAAGAGATCAAATAAAAATGTAAGCTCATATAGACATTGGATATATGGTTTGGGAGCCTTTCAACAAAATTATCCAAAAGACAATACAATACACTTTGATTAATGTATCCATCTCACAGGGAAAGGATTTCCTAATTCATATCATTGGAATTGAGGTTGTTTTTCCTTATCTAATTCACATCAAGCTAATAAATTCACGATGACTTTGATGGTTCCGGTTTGAAGTACTATGTTAAGAATCCTAAATCTTGGAAACTTGGAGAAATTTTCAAAGATGTACTTTAGCTTATCTCTTAGTTAGCTTCTCTAGTGCATAACAAGGTATACTTGATTTATCATGTGAGCAAGCTTGCATGAAAATTACAAGATAATGATCGGTAGGTTAGAATGATCCATATGATCGATACAATGACATGGCTACCTAAGAAATTTTTCTTTAAATGCAAAGTTTTCTTAAGGGAAGATCACATGTGTATATGGGATATAAATTCAATGATTTCCTATGTAGCATAGCATGTGTGACATGGATCACATTTGGGATGACTCACTAAGTACAATGACATGGGTATCTATAATATCAATGGATGGAAATTCATAAGAAAAGTGGCTGTGGGTCACTAAAGATGGCTTGGATCTAGATGGGTAAGCAATACATAATAGAGTGGATCCGCATATGACAATGTAGATGACAATTGTCGCTCAAATGCCAAGGGTCTTAAATCCATGTAACAATTCACCTCATCTTGAGCTGAGGGTCTTTTGCCCACACCAAAGGTGAATCCAATCCCCATTCTTCAACCAACCTTAGCTCCTTTCAAGAGTTGTAGTGCTACTCCAAGGCGATTAAGAGGGGGTCTTATTGAGGGAGGTAGCATAGTTTCTCCAACCATTGGTATCCATATTCATTAGTGGTTGGGCACCAGTGTGGTGGATCATGGATCTTCCCCTCCTCAATCAGTGCCTCATATTATGCAAAAAAGAAAATAATATCATGAGATCTTCTTCTTAGTTGCAAGGGTGTATGCCTGGACTACTTCAAGCACAAAATAGACCAAAGGAAGCAATAGCATGTGCCAATATTTAGTTGAGTAGAAGCTAGAGCAAGTTTACTGGGAGACAAGCATTTTAAAGTAAAATTAAGGTTGATGCAATAAGGGATCTATGTGCTAATTTCAACAACTCATGGTCATCATCACCTACCCTTCCATGGTTGAAATTAAGGTATTTTTCATCTTTATACAATTCAATCCTTCTTAACAAATGAATGTTGATAAAGAGTTTGCCCCAATTTTTCCTTATCTAGTTTGATCTCATTTATCTCTTAGGAAGTTTTGTTTCCATAGTAAGAAAGGCACTATGTGTGCTTACTAATTGGATATGCCTTATCCCATGTGATAATTAAAGCTTGTGATTTGACTTAACATAAGAATTTTAGTGTTTTATTAGTCTTTACTACAATACAACATATAAAGAGGAAAGATCTTTGATGAAAGTACACATGATAATGTTTAAAATTTTCAAACCCCACCATTGGAGTGCCCATTGGTATGACCATTGCCATGAGTATATCAATAAATATGTCTAGGTAACTATCAAAATTTGCATTGGTATAAGCATCAATATATATTGACACTTAGACTAATAATTCTTCTACATGTACAAAAAATCATATTCATGCATATATGATGAGTGTATAGAGAGAAAAGGATTGGTAGGGATCTAGCCTTTTAAGGGATTTGGTCCTTAAAAAGGCTAGTGTCCATATCTACTATAGTGTCAAACATGGAATCACTACTTAATTCCTTGATAAATGTAAACTTAAAACCTAACTAAATTTCTTGATCCATTCAAACACAATCACGAGATAGCTTAAGATGATTCATATGTACAAGTTCAAGTCCCATAGTTTGAGGATTTGGACTTAAGAAACTAGGCAAAACCCCAACAATAAGGGCACTATACATATAGCACATATGATTTCACGTACACCCTATTAGTGCTTGTGGGGCTTGCTCTCTTGGAAGCAACTGTGAGCAAGTTCCCCTTGAGAAGACGTGTAGTGCATGGAGAGAAATCCCCCTCCAAGTCATTATTTCTCCATTAGTCCTTGTAAAAGGATATTGAGGAGACAACACAGACCTAGACTACAAAGGATGATTGTTCTACTGATGATGCATGCAATAGATGAGGAACATAAAAGATATTAAACACGTGCAACTTCATATTAATCCTATGCTAAGTACTAAAAAAATTCTTGGATTTTCATTATGCCTTAGTAGTTTACCTAGTTTATATGCTAGAAGTGAGCTAAGCATATGTTAGGTGTAGACAACCATACATATGCATGGACAAGTGTAAGTTTTATGTAGGATAAGTATATGTTAAGCATACATTAGGCTAGGTCAATTGTAGGTTAATAATAGGCTTAGTGCAAGCATTAGCTAAGTGTAAGGGTACATTAAGTGTAAGCCATATAGTCAAAGTGGAAGCATAGGCTAAGAGTAGGTGTATTGGCTAGACTAGGCATATATAAGATAGGCCAGGCTATGCTATAGCTATAGGCTAAGCATAAGCTAAGTACATGCTAAGCGCAAGAGTACACTTGTCTTGGCTAAGCTAGGGATACTAGGCTAGGCTTCACTAAGCCTAGGCTAAGTATAGCTACATGCTAACTATAGGCTACACATAGGCTATGCTATGTATGGTATGTAGGCTAGGGCTACAAAATCTAGGCTAGGCTTCCCTAAGCCTAGGCCAAGAATAGATATAGGCTAAGTGTAGCCTACACTATGCTAAGCCAACCCTTACATGCAAACCATAGGGTGTGCTTCATCATCAATTGTCTACCATATCAATTGCTTGTTGCCACATCATTTGCTATAGTGTTGCTTTTGAGACTGTTTGAGAGATAGATAGGGAAGCCAATTGATTATAAGTACATCTCATGGTGCCAGGATAAGAAATGTGAAATAGGAGGAAGCACAAGTGTGAAAGTAAGAGAGACGCTAGAGCTATGGAGGTTCAAGCAAGAGAGAGCAAGATGGTATATAGGAAATCCAAAAGTCACAATGTGTGACCTACCTTCCCTTGTTTTATTGTCATGTAAAGAATAAAGAATAAAGTGATAGTGATAAGTGGTCGGTCCCCCTGCAGTGTATAGATGTGTGAGTACTACATACAAGTAAATTTAGGTGGCTAGGCACATATGACCTTTAACCCCCAACATCTCACTTAAAGGTGATTGTGCCTAATGTAGAGAAAACAAGAATAACGTAGCAAATTATAAAGTGTACATATAATTACAATAGGATGAGGAATAGATGTACTCTCATCCTATGCCCATCATCTTCCTAAGGAAGGCATAACATTCCACTAGGATACTTTTTGTGAGTAGTGTCAAGATTGTGGGAGAGAAGGAAGGAGTCTCACTTGTAGCTTTCTTGCTTGCACAATGGGGGAATACACACACAGGTGGAGGCTAAAAACAATTTTCCTCTTCTTAGTTGTGGAAGCCAAAAGAACTTAAGTACATAGAAATACAAGAACCCTATATATGGGTCTCAAACCAAACTCAACTAACTAAGGTGGCATACTAACTGAGCCACGAACTAGAGTAGATAAGGATAGTTGTCATCTAGCTATTATTCATGGGAGGTGTACCAACCGCATCTGCAACTGACAAGTCGGTGACATAAATGCACAACGGTCACCCTAGCATATCACGAGTGGAGCTCGATATCTCAACACTCCCCCTCGAGCTCAATCCCAATTCTTGCACACCAAGTAGGTCTCTGAACTTGTGCAGTTTCTCTACGCCCAATGCCTTCGTAAATATGTCAGCTACTTCATCCTCTGTGCTGACATAAACTAGATCAATAAGACCTAGTAAAACCCTCTCCCGCACATAGTGATAATGCACCTCAATATGCTTTGTTCTAGCATGATAGATTGGGTTATTTGCCAAGTGTATACTACTCATGTTGTCACAATAAATGACAATTGGCCCATCTGTAGACTGATGCATATCATAAAGTAGCTTATGCAACCAAGCTACCTCACATGCAACCATTGCTGCACCCCTATACTCTGCCTCTGTGCTCGACAAGGCAACTGTAGGCTGTTTCTTGCTGCTCCAAGTGACTGCAGCACTCCCAAAAGAGAACACATATCCACTGGTAGATTGTCTTTCAGAAATACTACCAACCCAATCAGCATCAGTGTATCCATGCAACTGTATTTGAGTCCCAGTCTCATAAAATAGTCCATACTGCAATGTGGACTTCACATACCTGAGTATGCGTCTAGCCGCATCCAAATGCGGTTTCCTTGGGGCCTGCATAAACTGACTTACCAATCCAACAGCATAGCTCAAATCTAGCCTGGTAATAGTCATATAAATCAAACTTCCTACTATGCATTTGTACATAGTAGGGTCTTCTAGAAGCTCACCTACATCTGCGCTCAGCTTCACATTCTGCTCCAAAGGAACTGAAATAGGCTTACAGCCTGTCATCCCATATTTGGACAGCATGTCCAATCCATACTACCTCTGCAAGAGCCATATCCCACTTGGTGATCTAATCACCTCAATGCCCAAGAAATAGCGCAGCTCTCCCAAATCCTTCATCTCAAAATTTTGCTTCAATAGCATTTTCACATGAAGGATATCTTCATCACTGTCACCTATCATAATCAAATCATCAACATAAATGACAAGTAGCATAATACCTTTCTCTGTTTTTCTCACATAAAGTGAGAAATCTACCTTGGAAATCTGAAAGCCAATAGTGACAAGATACTATCCTATCTTGTCAGACCATGCTCTAGGTGCTTGCTTCAAGCCATACAAGGCTTTCTTCAACCTGCAAACAAACTCAGGATGAACAGCATGCACATAACCTGGTGACTGCTTCATATAGACCTCTTCTTGCAAATCACCATGCAAGAAGGCATTCTTTATATCCATATGATGTAAAGACCATTCCTTTGATGCAGCCATAGCAATGACTGCTCTTACGGTTGCCATCCTTGCAACCGGACTGAATGTTTCTTCATAATCAATGCCATACATTTGTGCATATCCCTTGACTACTAATCTTGCCTTGTATCTGTTCACGGAACCATCTGCATTGTGCTTCACCTTATAAACCCACTTACAACCAATTGCATTCTTATCTTTAGGCAAAGGTACCAATTCCCATGTAGCATTTGCTTCCAAGGAATCCATTTCTTCATCCATGGCTTTCTCCCATTTTTCTTTTCCCATGGCTTGCTCAAAAGAAGTGGGTTCTGGTTCCTGTATCACTTTGACCATATATGCATAGTGAATGGCTGTAAATCCATCATATTTCAGCCTATCCACAAGATACCTAGCTCTGGTAGACCTACGCAAAGTAGGTTCACTCCCAGGTGGTCTCAAAACATCCTTGGTCTTCATTACTCCAGGTGTAACAATAGAAGGAATACCCAACTCATCGTCAATGCTCTGTTCTGAGCCACTGGATTCACCATCCACATAAAAGTGACCTGCATTCACATCAAACATGGGCTGATCTACCTTCTCTTTTCCTTTTCGTGATACCTGCATACCACTATCTGCATTACTTTGAGAAGATTCTCCTGATCTCAATCTGCTTGTCCATGGCGAAGAATGTGAACCACTGCTAGAGGACACTCCAGGTCCACTAATATCTTATGACTGCTGTTGTGAATTCTATGCAGCATTACCATTTTGTGCATCTACATTATCAATCACATTTACTGGTTTATACCAGCTACTCATCTCATAAAAAACAACATCTCTGCTCACTATAAACTTATGAGTAGAAGGGTTATAGCATCTATACCCTTTTTGCTACAGAGAATAACCAATAAAGATGCACTTCTCAGCTTTTGGATCCAACTTGGATCTCAACTCATCTAGCACATGAATATAGGCAATGCAACCAAAAATTTTCAAATGAGAAATATCTGGTTTCCTACCAATATACCTCTCCTCTAGAGTCATGCCATGTATTGCTGTAGTGGGAGTCATGTTCATTATGTAGACTGCTGTAGCAACTGCTTTAGCCCAATAAAAATCTAGCATGTCTTTTTCATTGAGCATGGCACGAGATACCTCTCCAATATGCCTGTTTTTTCTTTCTGCAATTTCATTTTGTTGTGGGGTATGACTGCATGAATAGTGCTGCTTTATGCCATGCTCCTGCAATAACCTTGCAAATTCATTTGAGAGGTACTCTCCCCCTCCATCTGACCTTAGGCATTTTATTTGCAGGCCTGTTTCTTTTCAACCATAGCTTTAAGAGTTTTGAAATGCCCAAAAACTTCACTTTTCTTTTTCATAAAATACACCCAAACTTTTCTGCTATAGTCATCAATAAAAGTGACAAAATAATGACAGCCTCTAAGAGATGCAGCTTTAGTAGTCCACACATCAGAGTGGATTAATTCCAATGGCTTCTTACTCTCTTGAACATGTCTAGGGAATGGTTTCCTTGCCATACCTATCATTGTGCATCTTATAGCATTGGGGCCTTATGTAAACCTGCTACCTACAATAATGATAAGTAAGAAAGGACTCAGGACCATGGAACTTACTACATGATTGTCCACGAGACTTAGACGTGTCCTATTGAAGCTATGAATCTCTAACATGATTATTATTCCCATTACCACTAGGTCTATCTCTCACTATAAGTGCATAAGTACGAGCTACATCAACATTCTTCTTGTTTACTTCTTTTGTAAGCAAAGCACCCTCTATATCCTTGAGTTGAAAGCCACCTTTAGGAGGGTTTGAACTTATAGCAGTATGAAATGTATCACAAGACTCTAGTAGTGTGACAAGTAAGAAAAGAGACTCGACATTCTCATCAGACTTAAGACCTTGGGAAGTAAGCTGACTGAAAATGGAATGAAAATCATTTAAATGAGAAGACATAAATGCCCATTCCTTTATACGAAGGTCCATGGGTTTCTTATGCAAATACTAATGTATTGCAAGACTCTTCTTACCAGAGAGGTCACAAATCTTTTTCCATGATGCATAAGCACCACTCTTAGTCTCAATGAAATTGAAGTATAAATGCTTTGACAATGAAAATATGATGGTAGACTTACATAGCTCATCAAGCTCTTCCCATTCGTCTACATCATAAGTTCTAGCTTTGTGCTCTCTAATTTCAATGGCTTGACTTGCTTCTTTTGCACTAGTATCTGCCAAATTTGAGTCTTCTAATACTAGAAGCAACCAACCAAGCTCAAATCCAATATATAGACTCAACATAAGCATCTCCAAGAATAAATATCAATGGCAAGCATCAATATAACCATGTAGCATACATGAGTAGCATGTAGACATTCACTATGAATGCTTATTGTCCAAAATTTTCTATAGCAATAGACCCATCAAAGCTTTTCAAGCTCTAATCAATCCAAGAAGGTTACCCAAGCATCAAACTAACATTTGAGTGTCAAAAACTTGCCTTATAAGCATTATGTAAGTCATAGGTATTCACATGCATGCCTTCCACAATGTTTGACAACAAACATGACTTGTATTCATAGTCAACGACTGAGCATATGCACTTGAAATGATACTCAAAACTAGGCCTTCAATGCTAGGAGAAATGCCCAATAGTATTAAATCATTATAGACCAAGGCTAGAGCTAGAAATGATCAATGTGAAGCATGACAAGGCTGGAAAATGCAAGCACAAATAGCATAAGATGTTCCTATAAGGTTGGGGGCTACTACTGACTATATGGACAAAATGGAGCACTTAACAATGCTCAAACACTCCCTTGGAAGGCCCCAAGAAACCATGGAGACAGTTGAAGCAAATGGGAGCTCAATGGGACTACTACATACCTCGATGTGTGGCTAGTATGAAAGCTTGAAGCAAGTTGAAAGGTGGAGCAAGAGTGGAAGCATGAGCAGAAGCAAGAGAGAAGTAAGAATTATGAAGGTTCAAGCAAGAGGGAGCAAGATGATATGTGGGAACTCCAACGAGACTCCAACACTCACAATGTGTGACCTACCTTTCCTTATTCTATTTTCATGTAAATAATAAATAATAAAGTGACAATGATGGCAACTACACTTGTAGTGTACATGTGTGCAACAATAAGTACAAGTCAATGTAGGAGACTAGGCACATGTAGCCTTTAACCACAAACATGATAAGCTTTGCTAGGCTAAGGGTAAGGTAGAATAGGCTTCACTAAGCCTATGTGAAGCATAGGCATAGGCTAAGTGTAGGTCAAGATATGCCAATCCATCCTAGTCTTGGCTACACTCCCTTGTGCTAAGTTGATCCAAGATGTGTCAATCCACACTAGGCTTCGCTTTATGTGGGGTAATATAGGCTAGGCTTCTCTAAGCTTAGATAGAGCATAGGAATAGGCTACGTTTAGGCTAAGCTATTCAAACCCGATGTCAAGCATGCCTACTCTCAGGGCAAGGTAGACTAGGCTTCCCTAAGCCTATGTGAAGTATAGGTATACACTAAATGTAGGCCAGGCATGCTAGGCTTTGCTACACTTGGAGTAAGTAAATTAAGCTACACTCAAGGTAAGTTGGACCTCTCTCTCTCTCTCTCTCTCTCTCTCTCTCTCTCTCTCTCTCTCTCTCTCTCTCTCTCTCTCTCTCTCTCTCTCTCTCTCTCTCTCTCTCTCTCTCTCTCCACACACACACACACACATTATGTATGTATGTATGTGTGTGTGTGTGTGTGTGTGTGTGTGTGTGTGTGTGTGTGTGTGTGTGTGTGTGTGTGTGTGTGTGTGTGTGTGTGTGTGTGTGTGTGTGTGTGTGTGTGTGTGTGTGTGTGTGTGTGTGTGTGTGTGTGTGTGTGTGTGTGTGTGTGTGTGTGTGTGTGTGTGTGTGTGTGTGTGTGTGTGTGTGTGTGTGTGTGTGTGTGTGTGTGTGTGTGTGTATGTATGTATGTATGTATGTATGAAATCAACAAAATTCCCCAAAAAGTGTCCTAAAATCTACCTACATTGCATAACAATTCATGTGAAACCATGAAAGAAGAAAGAAGAAAGAGAGAGAGAGCATGAAATTGAACCAAAAAATAGTGAAGGTTTGTGGGCTTACCTTGAAAAATGACACTAAAGAATGAGCACAACACATGAACTTTCACGTTTAGATAATTTTTACAAGTGTTGTTACGATCGTAATGGCATTGGTATGTCCCATCAATAAGTTTTTTGAAAACCCATCCACATACATCAACGATACTATATTGGTATATACTAATGTTTATATCAACAATCATACTATCAATGCAATATTTATGTCAATCATGTCATCAATTGGTGTCAAGATAGCATTCATCTACTATACTAATGTTAGCATCAAGGGGCAACTTAAGGTTTAAGAACTAACATCACAATAGATTTTTTGTATTATGGTTTTGTTTTCTCTTTTTAAAATATTTGTTAATAACTCTTGTGTCTGGCTTTCTTTTGGAGGTGTACATTTATACTCTTTGTAAAAAAGGATTTTTGAACAAACACGAAACCTAAACATGTTGGGATTATTCAAAAATTAACATCGAAGTTGATTTCTCATTTCTTTCCTCAATGGTCATATGCTCCTTAAGTGTGGTGTGGTTCACAAAAATGCATAATTGTGAATAAGTGTGTATTTCTTTTGTGACACAAAGATTGTGAAATTTATTGTTGCTAATTTGATTATGTTCTAAGAATTTGGTAGAACATTATTTTTTGAAGTAAGGATCTCACTAAAGTCATGAGAGAAGACTCAAACCTAAAGGCAAGGAAAGTTGATTAGGTAAAAGGAACTTTACCTAATCGATTCCACAATGACCCTCATGGGTAAGTATAGAGATAAGAGAAGTAAATGAACCTTTGAAACAAGTCTAAACTTTTACTCTGGTGTAGGGTTTTTCTTGGCAATGGATGCTATTGGGTTCTCAATCACCCCATAGTGTACCTATATCTTTTTGGTTAAAGAACTTACAAGCTATGCACCAATGCCTTAGCCAATTTGATAGCAAGATGGTCATTCAACTCTAGACTTCAAGGTCTAACAACAAATTCGTTAAAGCCCATCATTGAAATCAAAAGAAGTGCAACACTAGGAATTATCATATTTCCAATCATGATACTAGAGTCAAAACATCCCTACTAGCACTCATTTACTTTCTAATGTTGGGCAGTAAGTAACATTCCTATCAGTGGTTGATTGTATTTCAACTATCTCATACAATCTCATAAAAGGCTCTTCATAACTTACACACACTCGCTATCACAACATCTCATCCAGCATTATCAAAACATAAACTCATGGGAGGACAAAAATTATATTCATACCCCCTTCTTTTCACAATTCCTTCTCTTTCTCTTTCTCAAATTTCCCTTATCCTTCTATCCTTTTTCATCTTTTCTACAATATATTATGAAAGTCCCTTTATAAAGGCCACTTTTTGGTTTAAGATAATAGAAAACATAGAGCTTAAAAAGCTTTGATTTTCCAAAGAAAAAATTTGATATTGCCCATAAAGCAAAATCATGATATCTAATAGTTTCTTTCTATCATCCATGTGTTGATGTTATGATATCCATAACCTAGAATCACATTGATTTTGTGTGAGATCCATACTATTATATGCCACACCATGTGTCCAACCACAATGCCCATAACAATGAGGGACATCCATGTAATCTCTCATGTGGGCCTCTAGGTCCATGCACCAGGGCCATAGGGACACCTCAATGATGAGCCTCATCATGCTCTCTACATGAGACCGCATGATGCTAGTCATACACCAAAGCTATATGTTCTCCAATACTTTGCTGATGATCAAGCCTGCTGCCATCCACCTCATGTTATAATCTCTCATTCATCTCATTGTGTAAAGTATAGAATGGCATACAATGCATTCGAATAATCCTTATCTTTCCATATGATATGCAATTCAATATTGTTTGAATCCTAGGCTTGATATTGTAATATCTTGTGTGGAAGACTAAAGCTAGAATAAATGGACTCATAGATAACATCCTATTTTTTTTCATTGGAGAGAAGTCTTGCTCTTGTTGTCTAGATAGGTAATCCACAATATTGATGATATAGCACTTATTTCTTGTAGTTAGAGGTAGAGATCATATCACATGAATTTCCCTCTTATAAGAGTTGTCATAAGATGAGATAATGTTCTTCTACTCATACTCTCACCCCCTTTGTACCTCCTTTGATATTGAATAAATTGATCACATGAATGATCACACATGCTTTTTGAACTAGTTCACACATAGCCTCCATGTAGCAAGCTAGTGAGTTTATGAGTGCCTCCAAACCATCCAAAGATCCAACTAAGCATTGTTCTTAGTTGCTACCACAAATAGACCCACTGACCCTACCATTACTACTTCCAAATCGGAAGTACAATCCCAATAGCCAAACCCCCTAACTTTTGCCAGTGAATGATTGACTATGCCGTAGAACAAACCATCATGATTCAACAAAGTGACATACAAACATTGAGTTTAGAGGTGCCATAAACCCAACATTATGTAAGAAATTGCCCTACTCAACCAAAACCTCCAATTAACTTAAACCATAAATTGATAAAATGATATATTATGAATATCACAAAGAAAAAGGTGCAAAATGAGAATTGATCGGTAGAACAAACCATCATGATTCAACAAAGTGGCATACAAACATTGAGTTTAGAGGTGCCATAAACCCAACATTATGTAAGAAATTGCTCTACTCAACCAAAACCTCCAATTAACTTAAACCATAAATTGATAAAATGATATATTATGAATATCACAAAGAAAAAGGTGTAAAATGAGAATTGATCGGTAAATGAAATTGATTTAAAAATCTATTATGGAGATTGTAAAGAAAAATGTGCAAAATGAGAATCAATTGGTGATCGAGTGCCACAAGGAACTCCATAATAAAATAAAATTGCTTGCATATGCAATCATTCATGCATACCTAGTCTCTTTCCACAAACTATGAATTGTGAAGGAAGCTTGAAGGAAGTCCAAGAACTAGAACTAAAAAGAGAAAGGGCAATGTGACTTTGATCAAGAATAGTACACTTTGCAAGCTTGGGATTCAAGTAACGTCTCTTACTAAGGAAAGATAGGCTATGCAGGATTTTGAGAGTATTTTTCCTAGAAAAATATTCCACAAGCACCTTCATGATTTTCTTCTAAGATCCTACAAGTCTCATGTGCTCATGGGACTCTTCTTAAATTTATATTATCTCCTTTACGAAAATAAAAACATTCACTAGTGTATACTTTTTTTGACAATTCACCAATATGTACTTACACACTCTTTTACCAAATGAATGCTCTTGAGACTTGTTTAACCCTTTGGGAATGCACATTTTCTCTACAAGATTATTTATCCCCTCAAATACATTGGAGTATCAATTGTGGTAGAGACAACTCATTCATAGGATGTACTTGCCCACTCTTCTAACATGAATGCTTTTGAAACTTGTTCTACCCTTTGGGAAAGCATCTTTTCTTCTTCTAGAAGGGTCTCTCTCCTCAAGTACACTCAAGCATTAGCTTTTGTTACAAAGGAAATATATAACATTTTGTGCTAGTTACATGTGCAATCTAATTCTCCTTCACATCCATATGCCTTAAGCTCTAAGCTATAAACTTTATTCAATAATATTTTGATCTTGATAAACATTTGTTTTAACTTTGAAAAATAAGTAGTATAATTTCACCCTCCTTCATGCCAATATGTCTTGAGCTCACACCTATAAACCTAATGACACATTTGTTTCAACATTGGATTCTTTAAGTGGCAAATCTCCAATACCTATTCAACCTCAATAAAATCATCACCTCATATGCTTTTTCTTATTCTTTGTATACTCAAAGCACCTCTCCAACATAGCATATTCGGTTTGTACTTTCCTACTCCATTATTTAATCTTCAAAAAGATCCACCAAAACATAAGCCAAATCCATCATATATATTTGGTACTTCAAGTACATGTTTCCTTACTAAATTTTGTTTGATTAATTTAAGATTATCTCTATATGCTAAGAGACCAACCAAATTAGTTGTTATACTATTTTCAATCAAGAATGAATATTGAAAGTCTCCAAATGTATCACCCCTTTCAACTTTCTTTAAATCTTTGCAATTTTTTTCAATTGTGGTATAAGTGAATGATTGGTTAAAGAAAGGATTTGGACAACTTGTATGTCCTAAATTGCCTACATACAAAAGAAATGCTTGCCATAATAAATTTTTAGCTTCTAAATTATTTCTTTTGTTGCATTCTTAACTCTATTGGCATACAAATAGGCATTGCATATTGTGAATTCTCCCCTTCCTATGATAAAATAGCTCCTATTGCATCTATATCCAATAATGGATTTAGTTAGAAGATTTGAATATGGCAGTTAGCCATGTCCCCAATAATTATTTTCACATGTGGAAAAGCCTCTTTCTTAACCTTGGATCCCATCTACTAACCATTTGCAAAGGAAAAAGAAAGTTCTGAATAAAAAGGATGAATGTCAACATGTATTTACCTTTTGAATGAAAATCGTCAACTTCTTTGTATTTGTAGGAGAATGGTTACCAAAGCCTATATACGCACACATCTATGCTTATGTGTTATTGGGTGCACACATGCAAAAAAAGAAAAGAAATGACACTGTTTACTATGCTTAAAGGAGATAAGTGGTAGACAATTGCACCTATGACCACTAAAGCACACGACTTAGCATAAATTGGGAGTATGGTGTCATAGCTCATATGTTGGGAGGAGATGTTAGTAAGTACTTGAATGGAGATAATGTGGCTTTGAAAAATCCACATTCATTCTTTGACACAACATGTTCAGTGTATATCAAAGTCTTTGTTTCGACTCTACTCTCCAAAGCCTCTCCATTTCAATGTTTCATTTCTCTTGGTTAGAAATGTTGTTAATTCATGCATAATCAAGAAGTTTTTCAAGAGAATAATGCTCCAATTTAGCTCGAACATTATCATTTTATGTAGAAGATGGCCTTCAAGGGACTAACACTTCTACTTGTGCCTTTACCCTTTTCAAACTTTTCAAAGTTGTCTTCGAATTCTATAAAGGTTCACATGGAAGAAATAAAGAAAACTATAAGACACTTGCAATTTATGGGTATGAGCAATAACATATTTTACCCAAAATCTCTCCATTATCTTGATCATAATAACTCTTCTGAAAAAGGGGGGGAGAGAGAGAGAGAGAGAGAGAGAGAGAGAGAGATTTTGGGTTTTAGTGATAATGATAGTAAACTATAATAGTGCACATGCTAATATTATTTGTTCCACTTGATTCTACATTCTTGCAAAATTAACCTTGTCAACTTGAAGAATATTAGTCACTTATGGTTCAATTTTGTATTGAAATAGGAGATAATCAGAGAGTCACACATAGACATAGAAAGATTTTCTAGATTTTAGTGATAATGATAATAAACTACAATAGTACACATGCTAGTCTTATTTGTTCCACTCGATTATACCCCTTTAGTAGCAAGAGATTTTTGCAAAATAACCTTGTCAATTTGAAGAATGTTAGTCACATATGCTTCTACTTTATATTAAAATAGGAGGTAATCTTCTCAAATGTTTATCTAAAACTTTTGGTATCCTTCTAATCTAGAAAATAGTGAATGATAATATCAAAATAGTGTGGACACATCTCAATATAGATAGAGAAAATATATTGAGATAGAGAAAATATAGAAAGTAAGGCAAATGATAACATAGATGATGGGGTTTTCTTGTATGCAACATCATTTCAAGGCATCGTGATGTTTCTTCTTCTCCATTTGTTATTGGTAATAAAGTTTTATTGGGGAAGATTTATTAGGAATGCTCAAAGGATTGAACATAGGGGGCATGAAGATGAGCTTCCCATCTCCTATTGAGTGTTTGTGAGTAGTGTTTGCTGAACCAAACATGATGAGCTCCCCATCCCCCATTGAGTGTTTGTGAGTAGTGTTTGCTAAACAAAACACAACTTTCTAGTTTATGCCCTATTGGGACATGTGCCTGAGTAAAGATTTACAACGTAGAAATAGGTCTTTTACCTTGGATTTTCTTACAACCTAATTAGCCCTTAAAGTGATATGTAATTTTTATTAATTGTTAATGTAACATTCGCATATTTTTATATGACTAATTATCAAAACTAATTATTTATTGTTTAGAATGTCAATGCATATCACTTACAAAATGGCTAGGTGTGCAGCTTAAATTCGCACATACTTTACGTAATCCACCCTTGCATGACGTGAAAAATATGTTAACTTGTCTCTCCTTAAAAGCATAAACTATCCTTTAAAATTGAAACTGTTTGTGAAATATCCCAACTTTATGGAAATCCCTCATTCAAAAACAAAGTGTTTTGTAAAACAATCAAGACATACATTCACTTGTAGCATTACTTAACTAATGATCTTGTGTTGGATACAAAGGATCATTGTTTTATATAGGCATACAAGTTTACATCAAACATTAGAACCAAATCTTTGAAACAAGCATTTGAGTCATGTTCATACATAGGAAAAGTCTATAAAATAACAAAGCTATAGTTGCAACATTGATAAGAATCTCAATATACTTGGGGTTTGAAACAATAGGCATCGCTTTTCCAAAACTATGATGTCATACATAGGAATCAAAACTTTTGAACAAGCATTTGTATCATGTTAGTGCACATAATAGAACTCAAAGACATGCCAAAATTATACACAAGCTTGAGATGGAACTAATAATTTGTTGTATAAGAGGTCTAGAAGTTTATCCCATATGCACATGAGTTAGTTTAGACCATTTGAAATTGATTCATTCTCAAAGTAAATATCAAAACGGAAGATGAAGCTCTTATACATTTCGAAATTTGTAGCATCAATAAGTACTATCAATTGTTTAATAAGTCTAGTGCACATTGTATAGGAGACTACCAATTTGTGGTCCACTCTCTAGGATAAAGGGTTAGGTGTCCTCTTTTTTCTAGGAAAATCAAAGAGAGAAGCGAGAAGATGCTTCAAATGAGCTATCCACCATCATTGTAAACTTACATGTGTTTCAAAAAATTCATTCATTTGCAAAGGAAAGTTCTCTTGCCACCATCAAAGTGATGCCTCCCTCATTCTAACAAAAGTGCAATACTCATTTGATTAAATTGAGCTTATCATGTAGCTACTTCACAACCTTTTCTAAGGTTTGGTGCTATCCTTATAATAATAGTCTTTCACTTACACTTCTCAAACAAAAGTAAAAGAATGATTGGAAAATATTTTTCTAGATTAAAAATATGGTTATTTTAAATCTATTGCCATAACCAAGATGGTTGATCTCAAAGCCTTAGCATTAAGAAAGTTCATTTAGGAAGCTTTGTAAGCATTCTGGATCAATGATGGACATCTTTTTACTTGTTCCAATACAAGAATCTAGGAGCATGACTTGACCATGATAGGTTACCAATGCATGTAAGACTTGGAATAAACACATTTTCAAACTATAGGTCTTTGCATACGAATCCATCTTTGATATTCACATTGTAAGGGAATATCAATCATTTCTTGTACATAAGATGCTAAAAGGAGCACGTAGAACTTGCACATAAGCTACAAGAAAAGTGCAAGGAGTGAACTCCAAAAACCTTCTGATCAAAGTTCTTTCCCGTTCACAACCATTTCAAAGTGTTAGCGCACTAGCACTTTTAAGGACATAAGCTTCAATAAAAGGGCAAGGCACAAAACTCGAAATCCTTCCACAGAATTCCCTCCAAACACTACTTATAAATAGGCATCATCCTAAAGTAGCATATCAAAATCTAATTTGGGCAGATTATAAAAACAAGAACATAACATCTTGGGGATAATGCATCCTTTCATTCAATGATATTTTTTGTAAATCTTATTATTATGATCCCCAATCCTAGGGAGTCTACCTATAAAAAATCATCTATATAATGGGTGTTCAAAGGATATTAAGAAATACCCTTTCTTTACATGCTATAAGGCCTTAAAATGACCCCTTTTACTTTGCTAAAATTACGGATTTTTTTCAATTTGTAATTTAAAACCCCCTTTTGTAAATATAGTCCTGTAAATTGTACTAAATTTAATACCCTTTCTTTTGAACTCACTTGGTATCTTACATGTTCTATAAGGTGGATTCCTTGGGTCCCCAATGAGCCATTGAGTTTCCAATTTTTTGCATAAAATAAGGAAAACTTGTGTGTGATTCTTAAAATGTTTTTCATTTTTATGTTCAATGTTTGTGTCTCCTCTTATATGGATAGCATAAGGTCAATTGTCTACAAGTCTTAAAACATTATGTTGTTTTATTCCAACTTTTGTGTTTGCACTAATCTTACTATCAATTATTGATTTGATCATGGTCTATTTTAGCTATATAGTGTGGCAAAGGATAGAAAGGAAATTAAGGGACTTTGTGTGGAAAAAAAGATAGATACAGGGGTATTCACAATGTCAAGTTAAAGTCAAAAATATTGTTATTTTGCTACTTCAAGCATAAGGAAACCTCACAATTGTAGACTACTCTATTGAAGGAATGGTTAGCCAAAGTTATTAAAAAATATACTATTAAAGACGTTAGCTCAGAGTGAAAGAAAGAAAACCTTATGCATTGTAAATGTTGGTTCAAACCATATTCTAATTCAAGTCTCTCGAGTCTCAACATTCATTTGAAATTAGTTATGGTAACTTCCAACCTTATCCTTAGTACTAATTAAATTGCCCCCCTAGGCTAATTTCTATTGTGAGCTATACCTTTATGGTGGCCATTGAGGTCGTAAATCTTTTACTTGTTTTCAATCTACTGAGACTTTGATTCCATGGTAGTTTCTTTTTCTAAGTGTGTGTGCCTAGAAATCCTTTATATGATCAAAATTGAAGCAAGCCTAACCCACTTTTGATGGAGAATCTTAAGCAATTCAATTTTAGAGTTTTTTTCCTTACAACATATTAAAGAAACTCCTCAAAAGACTGAAGATGAGACTAGTGCCCTAAACCTTCCTTGAATGTTCAAAAGGATTAAGGGGGGAGATGGAATTGACTTCCTTAAAAGGAAGGTGAGACTAGTTCCCTAAAGCTTCCTTGGATGAACAATTACCCTTAAAGTGTGTTTCTTTGAGGGTGATTGTTCATCCTAGGAATAGCTTATTTTCTAAACTACCTAGTTTGGATATGTTTCTAAAATTTTCTAACATATGTTGATTGGTAAACCTATAATTGCACAATGAATAGAAGGTTTCAATCCACAACCCTTTTCTTTGGTAGAATAAACAAATCCAAGACTAATGAAAATGAGAAAAAACTTTGCTAGATTTTGCCATTCTATGAATTTCTTCCCTCTTTGAATCACATTACTTAAATTTTTGGTAGCATCCATTGATACATCACTCAATCTTAAAGCCATACTTCAACTTGAACATTTTTTAAATGCAATCAATAAGCATCTAATAGCCAAATATTTTCCTTTTTTAGGTATGACTTCAACAAGAATCAAATAAGTCATTCCACTCACACATTTGGATTCTGCCAAGTCATCTCAAGTAGCTTATTGTCAAAACAAAAAATGGGTTTATGTTTGTCTCTTGTTTTGACTTCAATAAGAATAAAGTAAGTCCACTCACATATTTGGATTCAATAGAGTTATCTCAAGTATAGCTTATTGTAAAAAAAAAAAAGGGATTTGTATTTGTCTCTTGCTTAATTAGCATACATTTGGAAGTGGGCAAGCTAGGCACAAGGCTTAGTCCTATAAGTAAGCGATATGCTTGGAAGTAGTATTAGTCAAAACTTTTCATTTTATGAAAGATCCCATTTTGGCCATAGCTTCCCTCCAAACTAATCCAAAACAAACAATCTTCACCCTAAAGTAGTAGATGAAACCCCTTTTAATAATTCAAACGTTTTTGTTCTTGCTAATAAAAGAAACATAATAGAGTATGAATCTTAAGAGCTTTAGTTCACCTCCTAGCCATATCTATGCCTAATGAAGACTCACATGCCTCTCATCTAAAGAGCATGTCCTACAAACTCCTTTTACTTCAACTACATGATCATTCAATACAATTATTAAATGGCAAGGTGCTTAGAAATTGCTATGGGATTGATCACTCAGTTTAATTTTAGCAATTCCTTTCACCTTAACCCTAACAAACTAGGTGCACAAGTCTTGTTCACATAGCGAATGTGCATCATGGCCAAATTATATGCCTTGCAGAGTTTCAGACATTGTGTATTCAACAAAATGTTGGATACCTTGATACTGTTACCCATATTCAAGTTCTCACACATGCATAGTCTTATTTTTAAAGTGTTAAAAAGACTGCTATTAATATATAAGATATTTACATTTGCAACTAATTGATGCCATAGGGACAAAGCCCCCCAAGAGGACTCAATTGCAAACCTTTTTGAGTAGTTTATAACCAATCTTATACCCATAGATCCTTTTTCTTAGAGGATGGAGGGCAACAAGGGTCCCCTTTACACAACACCCAATAAGTACATCATTATTGATTCTACCCTATTGTTGCATAACCACCCTATTCCTATTCTTCCATAGAGCTTTAGTGACTATGCCATTAATGATGCCCCATAGTTTTAGTGCTTCATTATCAAGCACTCATGTATCATAGAAAAACGCTAACTTGAGGCTTATGTTAGCTTTCTTCCCTCTAGCATTCCTTTATCTCCAAATAGTGGTACGAGCTTTCAGCCCTACCTTATCCTACTAATCCTTTAGCTAAAGAACGATGCCACAAAATATGAGTTACAAATTCTTTACTTCTATAGCACATTGAGAACCATGGTGTTACCTTCATAAACTTAGCCACCCTCTCTTTAGTAGCCAACTTCTTAGCAAATACTTTCCAAAGTAGCAAATTTATTGGTAGAGGGACTGCATGATCACACTCTCTTCATCATGTATTTACGTGTCCTCTTTTGCATATTTGGGAATAGTGGTCTCCATTCTAGCATCACTTATTCTAAGAGGATGCACCTATAAAAAATAATCTATATAACATGCATTCAAAATATATTAAGAAATACCCCGTCTTTAGATGCTATAAGGCCATACAATGTCCCCTTTTACTTTACTAAACTTATGGGTTTTTTTTCAAATTATAATTTAAAAAACCATTTTGTAAATATAATCTTGTAGATTTTACCAAATAAAATACCATTTCCTTTGAACTCACATGGTATCTTACATGTTCTATAAGGCGGACTCCTCGAGTACCAAAGGTAAGCTCCTTGTGTTTCTCAAAGTCTTTGGAACCCTTTAAGGAGTGAGCCTTCTTGCCCTTTGGGAAAACCAAATATTTTAGAGACCATATCATTTTTTCCACGATGGTCATAGGCTATGTATCCAAACTTGTCTTTAAAGACATACTTGATCTACATACCCTCTCACATTGTGAGATTGAATCTTTTGCATATTTGAGAGGCTTACATTAAATTAGTGTTATGTTTGTCCCATATTTTTCCCCATTTGAATAACCACCTTTTATTAGATATGGCTCTCGTCAACTTCCTACTTTTCTCAGCAGACACTTCTCCACTGTTGAGAGCATAAGTGACAACCATATGTTATATGATAGTGAGGTGTCCCCCCCCCCCCCCCCCTCGGCAGCCCCCTTTTGCCACTATTTTGACCATTTTAGATCTCTAAGGATTGCCTTCCAACTCTTAAGTAGATTGTTAACTATTGTAGATTCCAAGAACTTAAAGTCTATCCCATCTATAATGACATCTTCCCCACAAAGCTTCCTCCCGCTTTACTTTTAATGGTTATGCTATCTCCATCCATCCCTTCATGATAATAACTTAGGGGCTTTGTAGATGTAGCTTTTTGAGAAGCCCATATAGTTTGGGTGAATTGTGGGCTAGTGGTCCCACTCCTAATCCTCCATTGGATTTACTCTCAGAGATGAAGGCTCAAGCAATTGCATCCAACCCTTTCTAGCCTCCAAATTCCCACACTAGCTATCAAAATTTCTTTTCCATAAGATTCCAATTTGCCTTAGTGAATGGGAAATTTGATGCTGCAAACCATGTTGCATGGATTATATATATATATATATATATATATATATATATATATATATATATGACTATCATTATTTTGCTTGGGCTTATGGGGAAACCTTGTCATTTTTTAAGTTTATTGTCCATCTAAGCTAAAATCCACTTTTAAAAAATTTCTTTGAAGTTAACAAATTCTCATAAGGTACATAGGTACTTGAAAACCTACCTTAATCTCAACATCTTAAAGCCATATTGCTCCATCCACTTTTCCTCACCATGGTAGGATAGTAAGAGCATCGTAGTTTTCTTTTAGTTTGTCATGCAGCCATAGATAAGGGTAAAGCATTCATATATATACAATAAATTATCTCATGTAGTCTTGTCGACTGTTTATTTGTTAGAACAATCATTTCTGAGAGATATATAAACATTTGAGCATAAAATCTTTCTATGTTGGGCAAGGGTAGCCCTTTTAGCACACCAAATTGAATTTGGTGGATAGATGAATCATCCTTAATAGTGGATACATTATAATGGCAAATAACAAGGGAGCAAGAGGACAACCTTGATTATGAAACTTTGTAAACTACTATTAATGCAATCTATAGAAGGCATGAGCAAACCATTAGGAATGCGTTTGATCACACCATGATTAAGACTTAGTCAACTTGGTAAAGCTCCATGATTGTTCCTCTTAGGATTTTTCTAGAAATCTAGAATGTCTATAGCCCAAACATACGCACACACATGCACAATCTTACTCTATCCGAATTTGAGATGTAGTGGTAATGTAGTACATTCTAGGTACTACCCCTTCACTTTTCTATGTGCTTTTTCTAGGCACTCCCAATCCATCAATTCATTATCAAGTTATATACTCAACCAACTATTTGTTGATTGACTTTCCAAGCATCAATCCATCCATTTGTTGATCCACTAACTATCCACATAGCCATTGATCCTTCCAATCCTTCAAACATTAGTTTGCAATATATCTACTCACTTATTAGTGTAGCTTTAGAAATGTTGACAGGTATCCCATTCCATCCACTCACCATTCACATTTTTCAAAATTATATGTAATGTTGTTTTATAACTAATTGCAATTTTTTGTATTTATTTGTTTGCATCTTTTGTACGCCATATAGTTCTAGCTTGTAGCTTTATTTATTTTCTAGCTCTCTACTTGAGAGCTTTGAAGTGAAAATCGTCCTCATGATGATGAATGTTTTTGAGCTTTGTTTCTTATACCATCTTCAAAAGTACAAAAGTGCATAAAAGTTGTTTCATTACCTGGAAAGCTTTGTATACATAAAATATAATACTTTATGACTTCCATTTTATGTTTCAAGCGCCCACATGCAAGTAAAACAATAAGATGAACAATGCACATAATCCCTATTTAGGATTTTAGGGAGAGAATGTGTATATAAATTGCATGTTGTACTAGCTTAGCATGCAAATTGAACTTTCTAATCAATATGTAAATACTTGCATCATTCATAGAATTTGTTCATAATTCTAAGCGTATCTCCATATAGTTGATATTTTGTAGTCAAACTCATATGGTCTCTAACATTGTCCATATTCCTTCTAAATTTTCTTCCACGTCAATTGCTACTACCTTTCCCTTTATTAAAGAAAAAAACTATATATGAAGGTTTCAAAAGCCATACACTACAAGATTTGAGCTAGTAGCGACGCCGATTAGCGACGGCGGAGTAGCGGCGTCGCTATTGGCAAATGCGATGCAAATAATGATGGGCCCCAGGGAAAAAACGTGGCCGAAACTGAGCGCGGTTTTCATTTCGTGTTTGCTCCATTGTGAGTTTTGAGAGCGAGAGCGAGGGAGAGAGCGACCGTCGTGAAAGAATGAGAGGAAGAAGACTTGCCGCCGCCGCCGCCGCCGTTGTTCGCGAAGGAGAGGAGGAGCCTTCATCGCAAAGAGGAGCCGCCTCACGCTCGCCGTATCTCATCAGTGAGTCTCCCTCTCTCTTTCTTTTGCTTGTTCAAGGTTTAAATTACTCTCTTTTGCTTGTTTAGGAGAGGAAATGAAAGAGAAAGAGAGGGAGAGAAAGAGAAAGAGAGGGAGAGGGAGAGGGAGAGGGAGAGGGAGAGGGAGAGGGAGAGGGAGAGAAAGAGAGGGAGAGGGAGAGAGAGGGAGAGTGCATTCTCTCTCTCCCTCTCCCTTTTGCTTGTTTAATGTTTAAATCACTTTCTTTTTTGCTTGCTTAGGAGAGGAAACGAGAGAGTAAGAGAGAAAGAGAGGAAGAGGGAGAGGGAGAGGGAGAGAGAGAAAGAGAAAGAGAAAGAGAGGGAGGGGAGAGGGAGAGGGAGGGGGAGGAAATGAGAGAGGGAGAGAAAGAGAAAGAGAGGGAGAGGGAGGGAGAGTGCATTCTCTCTCTCCCTCTCCCTTCAGCTTGTTTAATGTTTAAATCACTTTATTTTTTGCTTGTTTAGGAGAGGAAATGAGAGAGAAAGAGAGGGAGAGGGAGAGGGAGAGGAAAGAAATGAGAGAGGGTGAGAAAGAGAAAGAGAGGGAGAGTGCATTGTCTCTCTCTCCCTCTCCCTTTTGCTTGTTTAATGTTTAAATCACTTTATTTTCTGCTTGTTTAGGAAATGAGAGAGAAACAGAGATAGAGAGGGAGAGAAAGAGAGGGAGAGGGAGAGGGAGGGGAAGGAAATGAGAGAGGGAGAGAAAGAGAAAGAGAGGGAGAGGGAGAGGGAGGGAGAGTGCATTCTCTCTCTCACTCTCCCTCTTGCTTGTTTAATGTTTGAATCACTTTCTTTTTTGCTTGTTTAGGAGAGGAAATGAGAGAGAAAGAGAGAAAGAGAGAAAGAGAGGGAGAGGGAGAGAGAGGGAGAGAAAGAGAGGGAGAGGGAGGGGAAGGAAATTTAAGATAATAGACTTATCGATAATGGTATGCAATGTGCTTTGCCATGGGCCACGTACATTGGTGACTCTTTAAGATGGCTTAAAATTGGTCATGTCCTTCATAATGTCCAAGTAGGGGATCTAATTGTGATATGCATAATTCATTATTTTTGTATTAACTTTATAGGCATAACAAATTAGAAATCATGCCAACTAGTCAACGGAAGGACTAAAAGAAAATGATACCCTAGCTAGTGGTCATTACGGTACTTCATCAAAATGAACCCAAAAGTATTGTTATAGAAGAAGGATCCCTTAAATTGAGTATAGGATATTTTCTCTCAGGTCTTATGACTATGAGTAGAATTGATTGAAATAAATTGTATTACTATAGTTGATAAATTTCATAGATGGCATTAATTTTAATACGCGATCCTAGGACAAAAAAACCACATTTCTAAGATGCTTTTTGTTGAGACTGATTTATTATTAGACTAAGAGATCCTCAATGATGCTCAAAATGGATTACTTATACTCAAAGCCCTCTAGTGCAGTTTTTTACAATAACGAATAATTATCTACCGGGACAAACAAATCCTTGAGCATGATACAAGGCCGAGATATAACATCGGAAAATATCTCAACTACTATGTAACTTGACGTACATCTCCATAAAGCTATGGTCAACTTGACATACATCTCCATAAATCTCTCAACTACTATGTAACTTGACGTACAATGCAAGATTTATGGTCAACTTGCAACTTGACGTACATCTCCATAAAGCTATCCATTTAAGCCTCATTTGCTGTAATGTAGATAAGATGGAAAACAAAGAAGGTCTTATTGTTCAAGACCGCGAGACGTATCTTAATCAGCGTGTCCCATGTCCTTGCTCTCAATGCAAGTTGGCAATCAGACGAAAACGCCGATTGTCTATAGAACACGTACGATGATTTGGAGAGTTTCAATCTGAGATCATTGATCAGGCGATTGCGGATTTTCAGCAAACGGTAATTTGAAGTTAATATTAATCATGCATTGTACTCGCAAGCTAATTGAAAACCATACACAATAAGATTGGGTCTTGTTGGTAAATTTTCTATCCAGGGGGGTGATGTCTTGACCCAAGGGGAAGTGCACCCTTTGCAGCCAATTAGAAGAGTTCGTGGACGTGCGATGGATGGATTGTAGGAGCCAATCCACCACTCGCAAGGCCCATATATACTGTCAATGCCAGAGAAGACAGACAACCTTCCCAACCTACCTACAATCTTGGAGCCTGAGATGGAGGGAATGATCAATGCATTGATTCCCATGGATGTTGAGACATCTGACCCGCTTAGAGAGGAAGCATCCATACCATTATATGATGGGTGCCGAGTATCTCGGTTGAAGAAATTGCTTGCACTCTTAAGTGTGCAAGCAAAATACGGTTGGAGCGATACGAGTGTGATTGAGTTATTCAGGTACCTTGCACATAGGCTGCATTGATTTTTTTTTACTAGTATTATTGCAAGCATTTGTGCTTTTTCAAGGTATTTTATGATTTTTTTAAGGTTATTGAAATATCATATATTACCACCTGCAAATACCATGCCTGAGTCTCGTGATGATGCAGTTTTACAAAAGCTTGGCATGGACTACAATAACATCCATGCATGTATCAATGACTGCATACTATTTCGAGATGAATACGAGACTATGGAGACATGTCCAAAGTGTGGTGCTCACAGGTATCGACAGGACTTGCAAGGCAAACCATCCCTCAAAAAGTTCTCAGACACTTTCTGCTCATCCCCCGCATAAACCACATGTTTCGCACGTCTGGCATGGCAAGCTTGACAACGTGGCATGTGCAGAATAGGTCCACGGATGGAGTTTAACGAATATCAGCGGATTCAGGCGTATGGACCCACATTGACTCTACCTTCCTAGGCTTTGCGCGAGAGCCAAGGAATCTTTGGCTCAGTCTCGCCATGGATGGTGTGAACCCATTCGGTCTACACTCGACTTCTTATAGTGTGTGGCCTATAGTGCTTCTCAACTACAACATCCCTCCATGGCTTTCTATGAAGAAAGGACATCTCATCCTTAGTTTGCTCGTCTCGGGCCGGCTATAAAGTAAAAAATATGGACGTGTATCTTCGTCCATTAGTCGATGAGCTTAAGATTTTGTGGGAGGAGGGGGTCACTGTGCAAGATATGAGCAGGCGCGATGGTCGGCAGTCAACCAACATTCGAGCCATTCTCATGTGGACGATGCATGACTTTTCGGGATTGGGAGAGTGCTCAGGTGAGCAGACCTCTGTTCTCGCTGGTAATATCTATATTTTATTTTATTCAATCAAGTATTCACTAGGTCGTGGCTCACCTTACAGGTCTGGTTACCTCAGGTTATCATGCATGTCCATTGTGTGGGCCACAGTTAGACTCCCGAAGGTCACGAACCATGAAGAAGATGGTATATCAAGGACACGTTGCTTTCTTGCCGGAGGATCATGAACTCAGGGAAGGTTTTCTTGGACGACCTCCAGCACGTATGAACACTGCAAGCTGGTATGAGCTGAAAATGGTAAACCCGGAATCACATCCAAATGGAATGCGATGGTTCTCAGTGCCATATTGGACCCACTTACAGGTCAACCACTTGTTGGATCCCATGCATATTTTCAAGAATGTGGGCAGCTTGCTATGGGACCACATCATAGGAAAGAGAGACACTATAGGGTCACAAATGGATTTGAAGGAGGTAGGTAAGATGGAGGCACTTTGGCTGTAGTTGAGTGCTGAAGGGGGAGTCCAGCTTCCTTGCACTCCCTGGGTTTTGTCTACCAAAGAAGAGCACATTGTGAAGCAAGTAATCAAGTCTATCCGCACTCCAACGGGTATGATGCGTTCTCTCAGGTCCGCATTTTCTAAAGATGACCAATTGTCTGGGCTAAAATCCCATGATTGGCATAAGATATGTCAGGTTTGTGAACAGAATGGATTGTAATTAGCATGGGCATTTTGCAATTTGAAAAGTGGCCATTATTCATAATGCTTTCTCATTTGTGGCAGTTTGTCCTACCGATCGTGATCGCAAGATACCTTACTCCAGAAATTCGTGGGGCCATTTACAAGTTGTCGACTTTGGTGTAATGGATCTCACAGAAAGAGATTAAGACGTCCTCTATTGAATCCGCAAGGCGGGGAGCAGTTGAGATGGTCTGTCTCTTTGAGAAATACCTGCCCACTAGCATGCTCACGATACAAGTTCACCTTCTTGTGCATCTTGTGGACGAAGTGGAAATTGTTGGACCTGTCCATATGCGATGGATGTTCTTCCTGGAGCGCTTCATGAAAACCCTGAAAGGCTTTGTGCGACAATGAGCTCGTCCAGAAGGTAGCATGGGGGAAGGTTGGTTGGTGTCAGAGGCATTAGTGCATATCTCACAATGGCTACCTACGGTGGAACCAGACAATGAAATGCTATGGACGCTGAAGGATGATGATAGACTGACTGGAGATGTGGTGGTTGAAAATGGGGTAGAAAAAAGAATGGATGCCTCAATGGAAGAGAAGGTGAATCGCTTTTGTATGTTGCACCATGCCTCCATGGAGACGTGGCTCGCCAAGTACCAGATTGCAAGGCAAGATCGAGAGGAAGCGTGAGCTGAATTCCGACGCAGTATGCATCACCGACCGATTCGATATCCCAAAGGCATGGAGGAGATGCCACGGTTTATGTCAACAAGATGGTTACATGGAGGCTTGACCGCAGCATCCAGCAAAGGGACAAAGGTCTCAATGGAGGAGTGGGAGTTCTCAAGGGGATGTAGTCCACAGGTGATGAGGGGTTTAGAATGTGTCGTATCTAAATTTGCTTGCTACATCTAATTTGAGTGTTTCAATGTAGAGTATAAAATATATAGTGCAGCGTGGTCACGCGGATGGTATTTTCGCGTGGAGCGTATTGACAAAATGCACTCCACAATGGACTGTGGTGTCATGGCAAGGTTTGAGCAAGAGAGCCGGTGACAAGCAATGGATCCGAACACGGTTGTGGATGAGATGGAGTATTTTGGGAACTTGCAAAGAATTATTACGGTGGATTACCGTAGCTTCTCCATGATACTATTCGATGTGCAGTGGTTCAAAGTGGTACTTGGAGGAGCTGGAGCAACAGTTTGACAAGGTCCATCTGGATTTCGCGAAATAGATTCCGAAAAAAAATGGACGGATTTGCGCGACATCTTTGTGTTGCCGGCCCATTGTAAACAGGTGCAAAGAGTCATTTGCTTGCTAATTGTAATACGACATGGTTTATGTCACAATGGTTTGAACTCGCTTTGTATGTGTTTGTAAACAGGTAATCTTCTATCCAAACCCCTGACAACCTCGATGGTGGTATGTTATACCTTCAACTCCTCGAAGTGCGAGAGTATATGATCAAAGCGATGTTCCAGGCATAGATGAAGAAAATATGCAAATAGAGGGGTCGATATTACAAGGAGTGGAGGCCACCACAAGTTTGGAGCCCGCATCGGCTAACAATGATGGAAATACAGAAGTCCAAGAATTTTTTGAGAACGAGGCAGACTCGTTCTTTTGTGGTGACATGTCTATCGACCTTCCAGTGTATGCAGAGTTGTGTCAGGAGATTAACATGGGACCATAGAATACTTCATTCTTGGGGAATTGTATTACTCAATTCGTTGTTTAGATCTTCCATAAAGGTACATAAGATATGCATTTTAAGAGGGATTTTTCAAAAATGATTTATATTACTGTGCTTTGTATAGTTTAAATTGATTATTATAACACCATTTTTTATCTGTGCAGGTGACATTTTCAGGATGAGTCGAGGGATGAGCGATGAGGAGTTTCAGGACATGATGGCACGCATGTCTCCAGATCAGCTCGCGAGATTCAGAGGGATGGCAAACCAGGAGCTGTCTTGTTCTTCGTCAGGGCGCTCTGCTAGATCTGCTTCAGCGCGATCAAATGCTTCAGCTTCGAGCAGATGATCTCGACGCTCACAACTTGGGCCAGAGAGAGGGACTGCATCAAGATCAGGAGGTGCTACTGTGGAGACACAGACGTGGTATCTCCGTCTCGTCGTTCAGCTGGAGCTGCGTCACCTCCAAGATTTGTCACACCTGTGGGGACGTCTACTCTAGTTACTCCGGCTTTTGCGCAGCCGTCAGTAGGTGGAACCCCTTTTGGTGGCACCCCTTTGAGTGGCACTCCTAGAGAGGGTACCCCTGTCGGTACACCGGATGTACAGGGGTCTCCTGGATATGCCTAGGAGCGTGGACGGAGATGGGAGATGACCCATCTTAGGCAGACTCCTGGGGGTTATGGATACCTAGTTGATAGTAGGTCAGGAGCCATCATCATGAATGATGAGGGGAGGAGGGTGATGGCTCGCATGAGGGAGTTGTGCCAACAAGTTTTTCGGCACAACGTCCTGGATCATTGGAAGAACATACCGGAGGGGAGCAAGGACTACATAGTAGCATCCTTGCACGAGGAGTTTCTGGTGCCAGCCGTAGTAGATAGATTCTCTATGGGTTGGATGATGGATTGCATGCATGCATACATGTCACATAGATGATCCGATACACGCAAGGCAATCAAGAGTGGGGCTGCAAAGCCCGAGTGGTTAGATGCAGACGACTGGTGCCGACTGAGGGAGGAGGCTACAGATTTGCCTGGACGTTGGAGTCAGCAGCAGGAGGCGGCGAGGGCACGACTCGAGGCCGGAGTGGTGCATCATCTTGGGAGTGGCGGCCACATGACATATTTGGAGGAGTTTGTAAGTCTCTCTTTTGTTTTGCTTATTTGTTTTTTTGAAATATTCTTTGTACTAACAATCATGTTTCTAACAGTTGGCATTTTGTTTTCTTTGCAGCACTTCATTACAAATCGCGATCCGCAAGGCCTTGAGACTCGATATGCAAAGAGGCATGGTCTCAATGCATTGATCGACCGATTGTATAGACGCGGCAGCCCTGTAAGTCACTCGTCTTTCTTGTCCGTAGTTACCATGAGATATTTGAATGCATTATTGTATGGTGGATTGATATGTTGTTTCTTTTTCTGCCGAACCCGTTCGATGCTCCTTTGCGGCGGGACGAGCTTTCAGGGGACGAGGATTTGTAGCTCGCCCTTGGATCCTTGGAGCTCACACACCTTTAGTTTTTAGTTGCCTGATCTATGTAGACATTTTCTATGTATTAGTGATATCCTTTCATGATTGTACCAATCGCATTTTATGCGATCATGTATTTATTTCATGTATCAGTTTTATGATTTCAGTATACATTCTTTTTGTTTGCAAGTGCTTTGTATGCAGTAGTGCAGAAACTATTTTGTATGGCTCTGCTACCCTGCCACAAAAAAAAAATTCCCTGTTACCATCGCAATGGGCTCTTCAAGCTTCTAATTTCATTTCATTTTCAAGTGTTGAGCTTCTAGGTGTGCATTAAAGTGTTGAGCTTCACAAACAATTATGCATTAATTTTTCCATATTCTTCAAAGATGACCACTACTTGAACTTTTGATGTTGTAAACCATGATTGTGCACCTTATTTGATCATCCTACAATGTCATCATACTTTGAGTGCCCACAAGATTGTCATACCTACATTCTATTTGTAGTACTTGTCAATGGTTGAAGTAGATTAGCTCAATATCTAAGTGCTAGGGAGGCTATGTAGAGTGAGGTGCTTTAAATCTCATAATTTGGCTTGGTTGATTGTAGCCAAGTTACAGTGGGTGAACACTATTGTCAATTTCAACACACAAAAACTTTTGTATCTTCATTAAGTGCCGTGAGTCATGTCTTTTTTTCCACACTATTCTCTAATACTAATTAATTTCTCAAAAGGCCTAGGATGAGCTTTGAAACCTCAAGCTCCACCCTATGGATACACAAGTTCAATTAACACTCAATAAGGTACTAGTGAATATTTCTGGTGCATGTGACAAACAAGAACTAATTGGTTGCATGATACCAAAGAGATGACTTTTTAATTTAAAAAAAGGGTTTCCTAAGGTAGATGTCCTAAGGTAGCTCATCAAGGTAAGGCATGCTGATCAAACATGGTGAGATATACGACTTGAACCAAGTAATACTCAACTAAGTGTATAACTATAAGTGCATGATGATAGGACATGGTCTCATGCTAATTGTAGTAAATTTTATGTGGTCAATTTTGCAAGCACTTGACATGTAGTTGCAACCCCCTTGTTGACACACAGTGGCACACATATTGATGAGCCACTATTACAAGTGTAGAGCTATACCTATAGTAGAGCGACTCCATTGAGTCATCATTTTTTGTAGATGGATGTGGAGGAATCCTATAGATCATGTTAATGTGCACACACACACACACACACACACACACACACATTCTCTATGTGGGTGGTGTATGTCTATGTGGGTGTAGTTGCAAATAAATCATGTGTTGCAACTTATAATCTAATTGCAATATATTGCAAAGAAAACTATACATTGGTACTATGAATTGCACTCTATATTAGTGCACATAGTGAAATTTAGTGCAAGTAGCACATTTATACATCACTTCATAAGGCTTGGACATAGCGTGCCTTGAACTTGTAAGATTCACACCATCGCTATGTGAGAGAGATCGTGTGTATGCGTATGCAAAATATTAACCTCTCAATGAAAAACTTTTTTCTTTTGAGTTGTCTCATGCAAAGCATACTTAGGCTAAGTAGCATTGAAGATTCAAAGAAGAGGCAATTGATCTAATCTAAATGATATGTGATAATGATACAAAAGACACCCACATGTCTCTCTCACATATGTGTATGCAAAATATTTACCTCTCAATGAATATCTTTTCTTATTTTGAGTTGTCTCATGCAAAGCATACTCTATCTAAGTAGCACTAAAGATTTAAAGAAGAGGAGATTGATCTGATCTAAATGATGTATGATAATGATACACAAGACACCCATATGTTGGTTTTAGCCTCTCACCCTTACGCACCAATCAGCATCGCATCAATAGTTTTGAATGTCTATCTCAATTGGAGAAATATGCTATATAAGAACAATATTGAGAACACCTAACAACATAAACAAAAGATTGGTCTATATTGATCTACCTTGTAGTTAGAAGCACTCTTAAAGTGTTGTAGTTTGAACCACCCAAGCACTTCCAAGGTATCTTACTTTTACTTTCACTTTCATGAATGTACAACATCACATTCACATTCACTATTATGGATAATCCATAATCACACTCACACTCACTCTCACACTTGCACTCTCATACTCACCCTCAATCTTGCCTTGATGGATCTCAACCTTTCATTGTTCTTCAATATCTGACCTCCATCATAATCATCCATAGCTTCATAAAATCATGAAAAGAAATGAGCCTTGATCATGAAGGGTCATGGATGCACTATCTACAATGAAGAGAGATAAATATATAAATTCCCCATAGCTTTTATCATTGATTTACTTGTATCTCAAAGCTCAAACATTTGCAAAGCTTTCTCACTTCCTCACCTTTAACCAAATTGTGCTCTGTGATTGCAAACTTACAACATGTGAAGCATGCAACACTTTCCCATAAGAAGAAATAAATATATAATTCTTTCATAATTTGTATCACTAGTTCACCTAATCTCAAGTATTTAACATATATGAAGCTCCCTCTTACTCCCTTACTCTTAATCAACATTTTGCTTCATGATGGCAAAGTTCAAATGCAAAGAATAACACATTTCGTAATGAATCACAATGCCAACAAAGTAAAGTTGCCACACATCAACCTTGTGCTCACTTTTATTATAACATATATGGTGGTTCATTCAAAATGCCCAATTATGACCACATAATAGTTGTTTGGATATTTCACACTACTCTTAACTAGTTGTGATTAGACATTAGCCAAACTTGATTAACTTTTTGCCCATTAAATTGAAACATGGATGTTACACACACACAAAGAGGAAATTATTTATGAACATCTACAAAGGCCAAATTGACTTATGAGACCAAGGACTACAATTATCTATATGATGATACAACTATCCAAAAGAAAACAATAAATGTAAATGAAAGGCAGATAAAGAAAAGCCCTAGTTGATACAATTATAATTGATGAGGTTGTATACATAAAACGAGACTAATAATATCATCATGGAGATACATGGGGCCTAGCTTCTAGCATGGACAATACCCTCTTGTATCGTCCTATGCATTTGTCATTGACACATGGGTAGGTGCCACTAAATTGATTGCTTATTACACATTCTCTATTTAATAAATTCATGTCAATAAATTAATGAATCACTTTTCTTTAAGTGTTAATGATGATCTAGCATGGCCATGAGACCATTTAGAGACTAGTATTCCTAGTGCATCACTTAATGGGGTGATCAAAGCACTATGATGGGGATATCTGGTACATGCAATACAAGTTATGAAGGGGGAAAGAAGTGTCTGCCAAGTGTAAGAGTGTACACAAGAACCAAGGAGTTACACATAAATGGAGATGGATTGAGTTTTAAGAAGAGAAAGTGCATTAGCATTGTGTATGTATTTATGTGTGCATCCAGGGACGCCTGGGAATGTTTACTTGTGTGTAATGAGCATTGCATTCATTTGGGGTCATCCTCTCCCCTACAAGTCAAGGTTTAAGGTCTTCTCTTTCATTAAGGAAGATGAGAGAGAGAATTCTCTCACTAAGAAATACGAGAGACGTGATCTTTTGGAAGTGAGGAGAGAAGTGATTGTCTTTCTAAGGTCTAAAATGACATAAGCTTTTATGTGGAATTCAATCTTAAGGTTGAGGCCCAAGGTAATCTAATGAACTCTCCTTATCTATGACTCAAGGTAGTTGCATGGACCACAAGTTAAGAGTACAGTTCAAAAAGCTGTTTTTTGAAAAATCCATTTTTAAAATATCTCCCAATAGAAAAACAATCTCAAAAAACGGGCTACAAAGGTTATTGAAAACAGTGAGATCTACAATTCGTGTTAGGTGTTTTTTCATCCAAACAACACACAAAGAGATATCTCAAGATTAGTGTTGTAGAGTGGAACAACCACATCTTGCATGAAGATCAACTCAACTCTCTCTCTCTCTAAGAAGAGAAGCTCTTGAAAGTCTATAAAAGAGGAGGCTCTCCTTGGGTGTAAGGGAGGGGTGAAGGAAGCATCACTTTGCATGTATCCAAGAGGAGAAGAGAAGGTGCAAGTGCTGCAGAAGCCCTGCTAAAATCAAGTGCTGCGGAAGCTCTATTGAAATGAAGTTCCAAGAGGAGAAGAGAAGGTGCAAGTGCTGCGGAAGCTCTGCTAAAATCAAGTTCCAAGAGGAGAAGAGAAGGTGCAAGTGCTGTAGAAGCTCTACTGAAATCAAGCACCAAGAGGAGAGCCCTACACATATTGTGTAGGAGAGAAGGAGACTTAAGAAGGATCAAAAGGAGCCAACTTCCAAGTTGTGCAAGTGTTAGCCGGTTGTATACCATGCAAGGAACCGTAATCTTGTTTCCAAGATCTACAAGTAAGAACTGGCTTATGTGTAACAGAGGAGCTTGCTCCTTGTCAATAATATAACTCCACAAGGGGGGGACTGGCCCATCTTCCAGTCCCTAGTGTGTTTCCAATTTCTCTACCTCTCTCTCTACATCTTTCTTTTCTCTCATCTATTCTCCCTCTGTGCCAACATAATATTCACCATATATATTTTAAGTATATAAGAAAGTCGAGCATGTATCTGGAATTTTATAACAGTGGATATGTAGGACATTTGGATTAGCCAATCTGGACAACTCGATCAACCAAGGTCCCTTGCGTAGACATAAACTATGGCTATGCTAGGGCCTCCTTGCTACTCTTGTCAAATGTGGACTGAGTTTAGGACTACTTGAAAGCCTATTAGGTTCCCTCATAAAGAAATTTATAAGTTGCTTCTTAATAGGTCCTCTGTTCATTAGAGCTCTACTCTTGAGGAGAGTCCTCTCAATCATCATATCTCAAGGTAAAAGTGGTGCGCATATTGGGTGATGTATGCACGCGTAGTAAATGCTGGAAGGTCCCCAAGAATAAGAACTCTACAATTCTTCATAAAAGCTAAAAGAAAATTTGCATGACATGAGAAAAAAAGACAAATTGGGTGTAATCTCCCCCATGCCTTATGTGAGCACTTCACAAGGCATGTATTTATAGATTTATTAATCCCCAAGCTAAAAAATAGCCCACTTTACAATTAGCATGCTTTTGGCTTTTGTGTTTGCTTTTGCCCAAGTAAAGAGTAAAGCATTTGGGAGTCCCAAAAGTCAGGCTGTGCCCAAATACAAATACCAAATAATTGAATATTTAAATGAGCGCCTATGCGCATACAAAAGAATGAATGTTTGTTAAGTGCTTTAATAAATAAGCGTGCCTAAATAAATATTGGCACCTCACCTTTAGTGATAAGGCACGCGCCCATCAAAAATAATAATTCTTCTAGGTATTTTGAATTCACGGCATCGCCCGTGCTACCCAACGCCTCCGCTACCTACTCTATACATCAACTGAAGAATTCACAATTGCTAGAAAATAATAAGATAAAACCCACAAAAGTGAATACCTAGCAGTCTTCAGCTACAAAATAATTAAATATGTTGGAAATCTATCATAACCATAATTTAATACGAGTGCGCACTCTAAACTCATTAAGGTCCATTAATCTGATATGTATTTTGCGAAATCACCCGTTGTGGAATCACCCATGTGTACATTAAATTAATCTGACATATGAAAAGGACAAGCGTCCCCATTAACTTCTCGCACAAGGAATCCACCTTGTGTACGAGCCCTGATAAATAAATATAGTTTTATGGAATCCATCAAAAAACCTCATGGAATCCACCATGAAATATGCCTCCTGGCATCATATCCTCAGGGTGGGATACCAATTGTCCTCAATTCCTATTAGCTCAATGTGGACTGAGCAGTGAGGAGTAAGCACTTAGATTGCAGATGTGCATGCATTGGGCTTCTTCAACAAGATGATTTTTAAACTTAGCCAAATATCTAGAATATCTTCGGCCAGTTCTAGTGGTCATAAAGTCAGTGTCTAGAATAGTTTTAGGTTCAAGGATTTCAGTTTCTTTTTCTAACAAAGGAGGGTTTTTGTAGATATGGTGGACAAGTAACTGGCCTCTAAAAGATATTAGTAAACTGATATGAAAAGTATTATGGATCTTCCAATGTTTGGGTAGTTCTAACTTAAATGCATTGTCATTGATCTTGTGAATTATTTTGAAATGTCCATAAAACCTAGGTGCTAATTTAACAACAGGGTGTTTCTCAACACTTTGCAATCTTCTCTTTGCAATGTGTAACCAAACATAATCATCAATAATGAAACTCATGGCTTTTCTTTTCTTATTAGCCTAGTCAGTGTATGATTGCTAGGCTTTTGCAATGATATCTTTAACTTGAGTAAAAATAGTAGCATGCATATTAGCAATATCATCAGCAGCTTTAACTTTGTTTGAAAATGATGTAACATGTGTAGGCAATCTATGTCCATAAATGATTTCAAAAGGTGATTTATGAGTAGATGTGTGTGGTGTATTATTGTATACAAATTGAAGTAGGTGCAAATGTCTATCCCATGTTTGTGGTTTTGAAATTGTGTATGCACGTAAAAGATCTAGAATTGTACTATTAATAGCTTCTGTTTGCCCATTGGTTTCAAGATGGAATGCAGATGAGAAATCAATCTTAGTACCCAAATTAGCAAACAAAGTAGTCCAAAAATTATTACAAAATCTAGAATCACGATAAAAAATAATAACTTTTGGCAAATCATGGTTAGTGAAAACTATTTTAAAAAACAATTGTGCAACTTGAGATACAGTTAATGTTTTCTTACATGGTAGAAAATATGCTTGTTTGGTAAAGTGATCTACTGTAGTCCAAATCATATCATGATTAGCTTGTGTATTAGGCAAACCAGTTATAAAATCCATTGAAATATATTTCCATGGATGGTCAGGAATTGGTACCATGGTGTCACTTGACTCTTTGGCAAATTAAACACTCAAAAACAAAGTTAGAAACATCAGATTCCATTTGCGACCAGTAAAAATCTTCAACCAATGTTCTTAAAGTTGAAATAAGACCTCTATGTCCTTGATATAGAGTACAATGCATTTCCTGCAACACAAATGATCTAAATTGAACAGTGGCATACAATCTTTTCTCATAAAACATAAATCCATCGGAATAAGACAAAGAATCAATTGGAATCTAGTTATTAGCAACCAATTTGTTCCAATTAGCTTGAAAACTGGGGTCATAGTCATAGGTATCCTTCATAGGAATAAGGGAATTAAAAGATAGAATGGAAATATTATGGATACTTGGTCTTCTACTCAATGCATCTGCAACAACATTTTCTCTACCTGGTTGGTATTGGATAAGTGTATGAAAACTTTGAATGAAATAAGCCCATTTAATATGACGGTCAGAAATTTATGGCTGACTAAAAATATGTTTGATACTTTTGCTAGTCAGTTTTAATCATAAATTCGGATCCCATCAGATAGTGTTTCCATTGATGTAAGGCTTGAACTATAGCTAGTAATTCTTTATCATAGGTGGAATACTTCAATTCAGAAGGTTTAAGTTTGCAATTAGAATAGGCTATGGGATGTAAATCTTGCATGAGAACAGCTCCTATTCCTGATCCGCTAGCGTCAGTGACTACTAGAAAGAATGGCCGATTAAAATCAAGTAATTGTAAAAGAGGTGCATGTATTAAAGCATGTTTCAATAAATTAAAAGACTTTTGTTGATTATCGGACCAATGATACAGAACTCCTTTCTTTAACAATTTCGTCAAAGGTGATGCAAGCAATGAAAAATTTCTCACAAATTTTCTATAAAAGTTGGCAAGACCTAAGAAAGAACATAACTCATGCACATTTTTAGGGATTGACCAATTCAAAATTGCCTCTATCTTTTTAGGATCCACACAAATACCATCAGAAGAAAAAATATAACCTAAGTATTCAATTTGGGTTTGAAAAAATTCACTCTTGTCAGGGTTAACATACAATTGATTCTCTTTCAACAATTTAAAAACCAAAGATAGATGTTCACAATGCTCATTCTCATTCTTACTGAAAACCAATATATCATCAAAGAAAACAATCACACAATAACCAAACTGAGTTCTAAATATAGTCTTGAAAATGTTAGGTGTATCCAATCATACTTAATGATATCCATATTTGAGATCTATCTTACTAAAAATAGTGGCCCTTGTAGTTTATCCATGAGGTCGTCTACCCTAGGGATCAGATATCTATTCTTAACAGTGATCTTGTTTAGGGCATGATAGTCAATGCACATCCTATAAGTATTATTTTTCTTCTTAACTAATAGGACAGGTGCACCAAAAGGAGATCTACTAGGCCTAATAAGTCCTCGGCTCAACAGTTCTTCAATTTGTGCTTGGATTTCTTTTTGTTTAATCTGATTGTCTCTATAAGGTGCTTTACATGGTGGTTGAGAACTTGGGATTAAATCTATTTTATGATCTTTAGGACGTATAGATGGTAAACCAAGTGGTAAATGAGTAGCAAAACAATCTTTAAATTGTGAAAGAAATTGTGCATGCCTAGGATGCATCTGATTTTCCTTAGCTCCAATTTCATTTACCAATACTAAATATGATTTACTACCTTTTCTTAATGTACGTTTAACATGTGTGTGACTAAGAAGTGGAAAATTATCAAAGGTGTGCAATCCATGTGATGTGATTTGGTTGCCTTTAAAATGAATTTTCATGGGATGTATGGAATAATCTATGTCAAGATTATATTTGTGAGGCTAAGGTATTCCTAAAATAATATCACTAGCTTGCAAAGGCACAACCAAGAATTTTATATGCTCAACATAATCACCAAATTTAATTTCTAAATCATGAACTTCTTGTGTACCATTGTATCTAGTGCCTAAGAATGCGGCCTTTATGCGATAACGAGTTGGAACAGTAGGTAAATTCAATTCATTAACCAACTTTACGGAAATAAAATCATATGTACTTCTATCATCATGCAAAACAATCTTTTCTTAACCATGCACAAAACATTTCATTGTTAATAACGAATGAGGATCTGGCATACCTAGTAAAGTCTATGAAGCATCACCGATATCATCTTCTTCTTCAGTGAAGTCTGGCATATCTTCATGGTCCTTGTCTTTAGTTGCTTCCAAGTGATTGATTTGAATAGCTTGATTCTTGGATTGACAGTTCACTGCTAAGTGTCCAGGTTGATGACACTTGTAGCAAAATATAGGCTTTGCCTTGGAGACATTATTGGTAAGAGTTGGAAGTTTGGGTATATTGGGATTTGGCTGGAGAGAAGGCTTAGGGTTTGAATTTGTATTTGATGGTAAAGCAGAAGGTCAAGTCTAGGGTTTATGGAAAGAAGAAGGAACAAAGCGATTTTGATTGAATCTTCGAAAGTTAGAATTGAATTGCTTTGAATCAAAGTTACCATTAATCGAAAATGGTTGCAATCGCTTTTCTCGTTTATGAATTTTATCCTTATCATCATGCGCTAAAGAAATCACATCCTCCAAAGTCTTTGGCTTGAACATATTTACTTTTGCATAGAAGTAACCAAGCAAACCAGACATATACTTGAGCTTGTGAATCATCTCAAGAACATCTTCAAGCATTCGAAGTTGAAGTAAGGCACTCCAAAAATGCTCAATGTATTGCAGGATGGATTCACAATCTCTTTGTTGCAGGAGATCCCAATGTTTGATAGCTTTTTCAGGGATTTAAAATAGAAGGAAAATTTGTAAAATTTTCTTTGAAAGGCTTCCCAAGTAGAGAGATAATCAACACTTTTACGGATAACAGTCCACCATAATGATGCTCTGTCTACTAAATGGTTAGTGACGCATTTAAGTTTATCTTTTTTAGCATATTGCTCTTCATGAAAATAGTCGTCAAACTGATTGATGAAAGCAAGAACAATTTTGTCATCACATTGTCCATTAAAAGTACGAAATTTAAAATTTATTTTACTTATCTTGGCCTCTTTCCTGAGAGACTGTGCATTGAGTGTCGCGTCAATCGTACGCCGAATAACATCTTCAAGTTGCGCTCTATCTTGATCGACAGTGGATTGTTGAAAGAGAGCCAGTTATGCTTGTAAATTTTGATGTGCTCTTCGCTCTTCTTGAACTTGCATCATAATTAGATCCAATTTTTGCTCCATAGTCGGCTCTGGCAAATCACCTTAACCCATTAAATCATCCATGTGATGATCAAACATCCTACAAAAATCTCAAACAACCTCACACACTTGAAATCTCGTTAGAAGGATGAGCGTAGCTCAAATTTGGGTTTACAAGACTTACTTTTTTTTTTAAAATGGATTTTTCTTTTACGATCTTGCTTTTCTTTGGGTACGACAATTGATAATGGTCTTTTTTCAAGTGAAATAATCTTCTGCATAGACTGCGTGTGATAGCTTGCTTGCTGTGAATTAGCTCTGCCAAGTGTTGAGATATCGAGCTCCACTCATGATATGCCAGGGTGACTGTTGTGCATTTATATCATCGACTTGTTAGCTGTAGATGCGGTTGGTACACCGCCCATGAATAATAGCAAGATGACAGCTATCCTTATCTACTCTAGTTCGTGGCTCAGTTAGTATGCCACCTTAGTTAGTTGAGTTTGGTTTGAGACCCATATATAGGGTTCTTCTATTTTTATGTATGAGAGTTCTTTTTCGCTTACACAACTAAGAAGAGGAAAACTATTTTAAGCCTCCACCTGTGTGTGTATTTCCCCATTGTGCAAGCAAGAAAGCTACAAGTGAAACTCCTTCCTTCTCTCCCACAATCTTGACATGGTATCAGAGCCTTGTTCGTGGTAAGGAGCTCAAGAAAGCAAGTCAAGTTCGCGGTGTTCTGGTAAGAGGACCAGTGTTGCTTTCATTTTCCTATTTGGGAGCAAGTCTCTGCAGGTAGCATAGCCAAAAAAGTGCAGGAGTGCATTGTCTCATATTGAGACGCCCTTCGTGGTGTAACAAGAGGGCAGTATATGCTGCGGGATCAGGCTTTAGCCCTCGATTGCTCTATTTTTTGGATTTGAGGCCATTTCGGGGCCTGTTTTGGAGGCGGAAGTTTTCTGCACGCACTCAGGAAAAGGCCATGTTTTATGCTGTGCGACCACTGTTCTACAAGTTAGTGAAAAGTTACCGTAGAAATTACATTGTATGCCTGTGCGCAGAGATATTGGGAGGTACAGAATCATCCTTGTTACCTGTTGATGCAAAATCATCACTAGGAAGTGACTGTGTGGTCGAATACCACTTTCGTCAGTTTTGCAGATTTGCCCTTGTGAGGCTGAAGCTATGTTTTTTGCAGTGACAGAAATCTTTGTAGTGTTCTGTAATGGTGTCTGATTCTCTTTCACAGATTGTCATTGAAAAGCTTGACAAGAACAACTTCCAAGCATGGAAGTTTAGAATGACGAATTTTCTTATGGGAAAAGGATATTGGGAATTTGTTGAAGAAGAACCAGTTCTTCCTTATGTTCCCAATCAACAGCAAATGCAAGCATTTAAAGGATGGCATGAGAGAGCCAGAAAAGTCATGTACTGGCTATCTATCAGTATTTCAGACTCTATGATTGTGCATATTCAGGATGCAAGTACGCCAAAGGAGGCATGGGATACTTTGTCAAAAATGTATAGCACAAATACGCAAGCCAGGAAAATGCAGCTCAAGCAAGAGTTGCACAATGTGCAAAGAGAAAGTATGAGCATCAATGACTATCACATGAAGGTGAAGAAGATTACAGATGCACTTGCTTCCATTAGGTCGCCAGTGGAAGATGATGATTTAGCTTCCGTGACCTTGAATGGTCTAGGAAAGGATTATGCACAGTTCTGAACATCCATTTCCGTCCGTGAAAGATTTCCTGATTTTGAGGAGTTGATTGCTCTTCTAATTTCTGAGGAGCAGAGAAATGGTGGTGCATCTTTTTCAGGAGGAACTTCAAAAGAAACTGTCTTCTACTCAAATGCTAGAAGAGGTAGAGGCAGAGGTAGAGGAGGTCGATCTGGAGGCCGTGGTGTTAGATATGATCAATGCCCCACCCTCATTAGGTGCTACCAATGATCCATGGTGCTCAAAGTTGTAAGGCCCCCATTATGAGGAGAAGCCAAATGTGAGCCCGGACCTTGGTTGAGTCCTGACTTGTATATCAGATGAGGTCTATGTTACCGGATGGCAAAAAGGTGACTGTTGTGGGTCTAATCTTTGGGTCAGACAGAGTGGTTAAGCTGGTAGCAACTCGAGGCGCATTGCATCGAGTTGTGGTGTAAGGGAGTTAAAAGGGGCCCCTATTGTGGGGTCCGGGGGCCGCGGAAGCGGCCCCTGCCCCTGGCCCAATGGTAAAGGGAATATTCCTTGGAATATTCTATGTCCGACTAGTGGAGGCTCATATGGTAGGTCGGTCAACAGGCCGACCTAACGACCTTCGCGGGCTATAAAAGCTAAACCCCTTCGCAGCCATCACTCACTCATCTTTCACCCAGTCAGAGTTGTTGTTCCAGCTAGCCTTAAGCTCTTCACCTATCTTCTGTCTAGATCGCCATCTAAGCTTCACACAGTGGAAGCGCACAGGTGGATAGAGCCATCTTTGTATCAGTTGTTTGAAGTTAAAGAATTTACTGATTCTCCTCTTATCTGTTGTGTACTCTCTATCTCTTTCTCAAATTCTGTTCGTTGTGCCGTGTAATATTTTACGTGGTATCAGAGCCCAGGGGGCTCTAGAGATCGGAGAGCGTGCAAGAGGCAAAGGCTTCAACAGTAAAGAGAAACTATGTCGACTTCCGGAAGCGGTGCAGGAGGTGGTGTTGCTGTACTGGCTATTCAAACACTGAGGATTCGTCCACCAACCTTCAGCGAAGGCAAGTTAGATGGTACAAACTACACCTTGTGGAAGTTCAAAATTACAACTATCCTTGATTCTTATGAGCTTCTGGAGACTGTGCTGGGGACTGACGCAGAACCACAGCCTACCCTCGACCCATCAAATTCTAGTGTGATGATTCCTCCGAGCGCAGATCTTCTACGAGCTTGGAAACGAAGGAATGCAGATACATTGTGTGTCTTAGTTACAAGCTGTTCTGACAGTGTTTTGACTTTGATTCAACATATAACCAAAGCGTCAGAGGCTTGGAATGTACTAAGGAGTCAATATGAAACACGAAACCAAACAAGGATTCAAAACTTGGAGAATCAACTAGCAGCACAGAAGTTTGCTGAAGGAGAGACGGTTGAAGCATTCATCACTCGGATTAAGAATCTGCGCGACCAGATGGCTAGCACTGGGATACAAAAGACTAGCGAAGAGCTAGCTCGGAGGTGTCTTCGGATTTGTCCACAAAAGTTTGATGGACTAGTAACTGCCCTTAATACTCAGGTGAGACCTCAAGCTTTGACTTTTGAGGAGTTTTGTGTATTATTAATGGAGGAGGAGTTGAGGCTAAAAGCCCGAGAAGGAAGCAACAATGGAGATGCTGCATTCTCTGCCAATGCAAAAGGCAAAGGTGTTTCCTCCACCAAAAATGATGGTGACAAAAAGAAGAAGGGTGGCAAGAAGAAGTTTCAAGGAGAGTGCTTCTACTGCAAGAGGACATGCAATTGCAGATTGTCGTGTCAAGAAGGCAGATGAAAAGAATGGTACCCTTAAAAGTAAAGGGAAAGAGACAGCCAATACGGCTGAAGCGGAGTTGGAATTATTCATGGCGACCATTGAGGAAGTGTGCTCCTCAACGCAAGAAGAATCTACCACTGACTCATGGGTTGTCTATCCAGTTCTATGCAGCCTCTACAAGAATCCATCAGTGTGACGGTTGGAAATGATGCTAAATGCCGTGCTGCGGGCACAGGTACTATTTCTTTTGTTGTTGCAAATGGTGAAGTCAAAAAGCTTTCAATTTTATTGTATGTTTTTGAAATCATGAGAAATCTCTTATCAGCTGTCATAACTGATCTTGGTCATGAAGTGAGGTTCAAGAAGACGTGTGCAGAAATTATTGATAGTGCTGGCACAATTGTTGGCAAAGGAGAAAGAAGGAACAACCTGTATGAGCTAAGTGCTCTTACAGCCACCGCTAGAGTGGGCACAAGTAAGCTTTGGCATGAAAGGTTTGGACACATCGGATTTGCAGTATTGAAGGAGATGCAAAAGCAAGGTATGATTGCTCACCTACCTACAATAACTGAATTGAAGGAACCATGTGAAGCTTGTATGATAGGCAAGCAACAGAGAAAGGCATTTCCACAAGAAAGCAAGAATAGAGCACAGGCTCCTCTAAAGTTGGTGCATACTGACTTGTGTGGTAAGATGCCTACACAGGCCTTGGGGGGATCTTCTTATTTTATGTTGATTGTCGACGACTACAGTAGAAAGATGTGGGCATACTTCCTTCGTAATAAGGCTCAAGCTTTTGGTAAGTTTAAAGAATGGCTAATACTTGTTGAGAATGAAACATGGAAAAGTGTGAAGAAATTTAGAACAGATGGTGGTGGTGAGTTCAACTCAAAGGAGTTTGAAGGCTTTTGCAAGAGCAAAGGGATCAAGCGTCAATTGACGACGCCTCACACACCTTAGCAGAATGGTGTTGTGGAACGCAGGAATCGCACCATTGTGGAGATGGCAAGATGCATGCTAAAGGGCAAGGGATTGCCTAACCATTTTTGGGCTGAAGCTGTTAATATTGTAGTCTACATTCTAAATCGGAGCTATACAAAGGCTCTCAAGGGAAAAACACCTCATGAGGCTTACACTGGTAAGAAATCATATGTCTCACATTTCAGAATTTTTGGATGTGAATGTTATGCACATGTTCCAGATGAGAAGAGAAACAAGTTACAACCAAAAAGCAGAAAATGTATCTTCTTGGGTTATAGTGATGAGCAGAAGGCTTACAAATTATATGACCAAGAGGCAAAGAAGATCATCGTGAGCCGTGATGTGGTGTTCAAGGAGGAGCCGCATACAGTGGAGGAGGAGAAGGCAAGTTCTTCCACTTTATCATCAAGCGAAGAAGTAGTCCACTATGAACCTGTCCCGAGAGCTATCCCTATCCTTAAGGAGGAGGAAGCATCATCTTCAGATGATGAGGAAAAAGTTCACCAACTTGACATCACCCCACCGGAAAAGCCATTGCCGCGCTGGGTGAAGCAGCTCTATGACCACAATAATCCTATGCCTACATCTGTTGAGGAGAAGGCAGACGGACCAAGGAGGTCTCAGAGAATAGAGAAGCAAAGGAGGGCTTCTCCTCACATAGTCAATATGGCCTTGATGGTTGAGATTATGAGAGAAGTAAAGGAGCCAACTGACTTAGAAGAAGCACTTTCAGATCCATCATGGAAGGCTGCTATGCAGGCGGAGTATGACAGCATAATGAAGAATGACACTTGGGAGCTAGTGGATCGACCAGCAAAGCGGAAGGTTATTGGCACCAAGTGGATCTGGAAGGTAAAGTACAAGGCTGATGATACCTTAGAAAAGTACAAAGCTAGACTAGTTGCCCAAGGATTTTCACAAGTTGAAGGGTTTAATTTTCAAGAGTCATTTGCCCCAACTGCCAAAATGACCACTATTCGCACGGCACTTGCAGTGGCTGCCCACAAGAAGTGGCCAGTGTACCAAATGGATGTTAAGTCAGCGTTCTTAAATGGTGACCTCAAGGAGGAGGTATACGTGGCTCAACCACCAGGGTTTGAGGCCCCCCATTCTGAGAACAAAGTGTGTAAACTGAAGAAGGCATTGTATGGGTTGAAACAAGCCCCCAGAGCATGGTACCAGCGGATAGATAGGTTCTTTTTAAACCTAAACTTCAAAAGATGTGCCTCAGATGCTAACTTGTATGTTTACAGGGATGGTAAAAAGTCTGTAGTGATTGTCCTATATGTGGACGACCTTCTTATTACAGGTGACTATGAAGATATGATCAACCAAACTTGAAAGGCTTTGAGTTCTGAGTTTGAAATGACAGACTTGGGCTTGCTGCACTATTGTTTGGGGATTGAAGTCTAGCAAGAGCCAGGAAAGATCTTCATCTCTCAGAAGAAGTATGCCTGGGAGATCTTGAAGGCATTTGGCATGACCGAGTGCAAGGAGATAGCTACACCTATGGAGGTGAATGCAAAGTTATCCGTCGAGGATACATCAACACTAGCAGACATTGGGAGGTATAGGAGGTTGGTCGGTAGTCTTATGTACTTGTGTAACACCAAACCAGATATCAGTTTTGCTGTTGGTGTTTTGAGCAAGTTCTCAAACAAACCTCATGAGAGTCATTGGAAGGCTGGGATGCGGGTGCTCAGATACTTGAAGAAAACTCTTGACTATGGTATCACATACAGTTTTGGAACTTCTCTTGTGGGGAACTGTGACTCAGATTGGGCAGGAGACATTGATTCCAGGAAGTCTATTTCTGGTTATTGTTTCTCTTTGGGTTCAGGAATTTTATCTTGGATTAGTAAGAAGCAACCAACAATGGCATTGTCTTCTACCGAAGCAGAGTACAAGGCAGCTTGTTTTGCTGCATGTGAGGCCGTATGGTTGAGAAGGATTCTATGGCATATGGGAGTGCAGGATGAAGAACCAACTGTGCTGAGATGTGACAATCAGAGTTGCATCGCCATTGCCAAAAATCTAGTGTTTCATGCATGCACCAAACATATAGAGATCCAATATCACTATGTTTGTAATTTGATGGAGGATGGGATAGTGGAATTGGTCTACTGTCCAACAGAGGAGAATGGAGCAGATATCTTCACCAAAGCACTTACGAAGGATCTGCTTCAAGTTCATCTTCAGAGACTCAGCATTGGACCGAGGAGATAGTTCACCTATGGGTGGACATTGAGGGGGGATGTTAGATATGATCAATGCCCCACCCTCATTAGGTGCTACCAATGATCCATGGTACTCAAAGTTGTAAGGCCCCCATTATGAGGAGAAGCTAAATGTGAGCCCAGACCTTGGTTGAGTCCTGACTTGTATATCAGATGAGGTCTATGTGACCGGATGGCAAAAAGGTGACTATTGTGGGTCTAATCTTTGGGTCAGACAGAGTGGTTAAGCTGGTAGCAACTCGAGGCGCATTGCATCGAGTTGTGGTGTAATGGTGCGCAGATCGGTCGCAGTATGCTCACGTAGTGAATCTCGGAAGGTCCCCAAGAACAATGAACTCTACCTTTTTGCACAAAAAACAATGTAAAAGCATGAACGACAAGAAGCAAGAGACCAATTGGGTTCAATCTCCCCCCATGCCTTGTGTGAGCGCTTCACAAAGCATGTATTTTATGTATATTTCCATCTTCATGCTCAATAATAGCCCAATTTACAAAAATATGACAAGCTTTTAGCTTTTGAGTTTGCTTTCTACAAAAATAGAAAATAAAGCTAATGGATGGTGCCCATAGAGTCTGGCACGCCCAATCTCAATGTCCAAATAGAAATAACATATCCGTGCGCATAGGCGCATACAAAATAATAATCAATAATCAATGTCTCAATAGACATAACAAAATATAGGCATGGCGCCTATCAAAATATAATCCAAAGGTCGAATACTCGCTAGACTCCAATGCTTTCCTCCGCCACTGCTGCTATCTCTACACATCAACTGAAGCATTCACAATCGTTAGTAAAATAATACAATTAAACCGACAAAAGTGAATACCTAGCAGTCTTCAGCTACATAAATAAATCAACTGGTTAGAAATAAATCCTAACCTTAATTTATTACGAGTGCGCACTCTAAGCTCATAAACGTTTATTAATTTAATATGCATTTTGCGGAATTACCCGCTATGGAATCACCCATGTACACACTAAATTAATGAAACGCCCGAAAAGGACAGGCGTCCCCATCAACTTCTCGCACAAAGAATCCTCTTTGTGTATGAGCCCCGGTCATCTAAGTTTACGGAATCCACCGTAAAACCTCACGGAATCCACCGTGGAATATGCCTCCTGGCATCATACCCCTGGGGTGGGATAGCAATTGACCTCAATTGCTATTAGCTCAATGTGGAGCTAACAGAGTGGGGAAAGCATTTAAGTCTCTAGTGTGCATCCATTGTGCTTCCTCTACAGGATGGTTCTTAAATTTAACTAGATATCTAGAATACCTTCGGCCAGTTCTAGTGGTCATGTAGTCAATGTCTATGATGGCTTCTGGTTCAAGTATTTCAGTCTCTTCCTCTAATAAAGGTGGGTTTTCATAAACAGGGTGGATAGGTAATTGGCCTCTAAATGGTCTCAATAAACTAATATGAAATGTATTATGAATTTTCCAATGAGATGGCAATTCTAACTTGAATGCATTATCATTAATCTTATGAATGATTCTAAATGGTCCATAGAATCTAGGAGCTAATTTGACAACTGGATGTCTATCTACACTTTGTAGTCTACGCTTTTCTATTCTAAGCCAAACATAATCATCAACTTTGAAATTCATAGCTTGTCTTTTCTTGTTGGCTTGTTTGGTATATGATTGTTGGGCTTTAGCAATCATATCCTTAACCTCATCAAAAATATTGTTATGCATATTAGCAATATCATCAACACTCTGAATTCTATTAGACAAAGATGCAACAGGTGTAGATAATCTATATCCATAAATGACTTCAAAAGGTGCTTTCTTTGTAGATGTGTGCGGTGTATTGTTGTATGCAAACTGTAATAAATGCAAATGAGTATCCCATGTCTGAGGTTTGGAGATAGTATATGCACGTAAAAGATCTAGAATGGTGCTGTTTGTGGCTTCTGTTTGTCCATTAGTTTCTGGATGAAATGCAGATGAGAAATCAATCTTTGTGCCTAGATTTGCAAACAGTGTAATCCAAAAATTGTTACAAAATCTAGAATCACGATCTGAAATAATCACTTTTGGCAATCCATGGTTAGTAAAAACAGTTTTCAAAAATAAATGTGCTGCTTGTGATGCTGTTAAAGTTTTCTTACATGCAATGAAATATGCTTGCTTACTAAATCTATCTACAATTGTCCAAATCATGTCATGGTTAGATTTAGTATTTGGTAAACCAGTAATGAAATCCATAGAAATATGTTCCCAAGGTTTAGATGGAATAGACAAAGGCATTAGTAATCCATACTGTTTACCATGATGTCTCTTTATTCTTTGACAAATCAAACATTCAGAAACGAAATTAGATACATCTGCATCCATATGCGGCCAATAAAAATCTTCAGTTAACATGCGTAATGTAGATATGATACCTCTATGACCTTGATATGGGGGACAATGAATTTCATTCAAAACAAAAGATCGGAATGGAATAGTAACACACAGTCTCTTTTCAAAAAACATAAATCCATCATTATATGACAATGAATCAACAGGAATGAAATTATTTTGAACTAATTTTTGCCAATCAGAATGAAAAGTAATATCCTGGTGATATGTATCTTTCATAGCAATCAAAGAATCAAAAGATATGATAGAAATATTATGAATTGCAGGTCTTCTACTCAATGCATCAGCAACTACATTTTCTTTTCCAGGTTGGTATTGAATGATAGGATGAAAGCTTTGAATGAAGGAAGCCCATTTGATATGACGGTCAGAAATTTGGGGTTGGCTAAGTAGATGTCTAATGCTTTGCTGGTCGGTCTTTATCATGAATTCTGAGCCCATTAAATAGTGCTTCCACTGTTTTAATGCTTATACAACTGCTAATAGTTCTTTGTCATAAGTGGAATATTTGAGCTCAGAGGGTTTCAGCTTAGAACTAGAATATGCTATTGGATGATTGTCTTGCATTAGTACGGCTCCTATTCTTGATCCATTAGCATCGGTCACAACTAGAAAGAATGGTCTATTAAAGTCAGGCAATTGTAGAACAGGGGCATTGGTTAATGCACGTTTCAGTAAGTCAAAGGATTTCTGCTGAGTTTTAGTCCATTGATAAACAATTCCTTTCTTAAGAAGTTTGGTTAATGGTAAAGCAAGTAATGAAAAATTACGTACAAACTTCCTATAGAAACTAGCAAGACCAAGGAATGAGCGTAATTCATGTACATTTTTAGGAACATGCCAATGCAATATTGCATCAATTTTCTTAGGATCAACTTTAATTCCTTCTTTTGATACAATATGACCTAAATACTCAATTTCTGTCTTAAAGAATTCACTCTTTTCAGGATTTGCAAACAATTGATTTTCTTTCAGTAATTGAAAAACTAATGATAAATGGTCATAATGCTCTTTTTCACTTTGACTAAACACCAAAATATCATCAAAGAAAACAATTACACAATATTGATATTTCAAAAGGATACGGTTCATCATTCTACTGAAAGTAGTAGGTGCATTGGTCAATCCGAATGGCATGACTAAGAATTCGTAATGGCCAAATTGTGTCTTGAATGCGGTCTTAAATATGTCAGATTTATCTAGTCTCACCTGATGATATCCAGACTTAAGGTCAATTTTACTAAATATAGAAGATCCTTGTAGTTTGTCCATAAGGTCATCAACTCTAGGTATAGGATACCTATTCTTTACAGTGATCTTATTTAAAGCTCGGTAGTCAATACACATACGATAAGTATTATTCTTTTTCTTGACTAAGAGTACAGGTGCACCGAATGGAGAACTGCTAGGTCGAATTAAGCCTCTATTTAGTAATTCTTCAACTTGACTCTGTATTTCTTTTTGCTCTATTTGATTGTGCCTATATGGTGCTTTGCAAGGTGGTTGTGTACCAGGTATTAGATCAATCTTATGGTCTTCTGGTCGTGAAGGTGGTAAACCTGGTGGTAGGTCTTCTGCAAAACAATCTTTAAAATATGCAAGAAATTCCTTATGCCTAGGGTGCATATGATTTTCCTTTGCTTGCAATTCATTCACCCAAATGAGATATGATTTAGTACTTTTGCGTAATGCACGTTTTGCTTGAGTATGTGAAAGCAGAGAAAAAATATTAAATGCATGCATACCATATAATGTAATAGATTTTCCTTGAAAATTAATATTCATTGTGTGCGTGGAATAATCTATATTTGGATTATGCTGGTGTCTCAAAGGCATTCCTAGAATAATGTCGCTTGATTGTAATGGGACAACTAAGAAATTTCTTCTTTCAATATATGAACCAATTTGAATCTCTAAATCTTGTACTTCTTGTGTGCCATTATACCTAGTGCCTAAAAATGCAGCTTTTATGTGATAATGCGTAGGTACAGTCTGTAATTTCAATTCCTTTACCAATTTTGCTGAAATAAAGCCATGAGTACTACTGTCATCATGCAAAATAGTTCTTTTATTTCCATGCACCAAACATTTCATAGTCAACAATGAATGTGGAGTAGGCATACCTGGTAAAGTGTCGGAAGTAGTAGTAGTATCATCCTCATCTTCAGTGAAATCTGGCATATCCTCATGCTCGTCTTCGTCCATGGCTCCAAGATAGTTGATATGTGCTGGTGGCTTCTTTGAATGACAATTTGCTGCGAGATGCCCTGGCTGGTGACACTTATAGCATACTATTGGCTTGGCTTTGGTTACATTATTTGCAATGGCTGGAAGTCTGGGTACATTTGGATTTACTTGTGGAATAGGCTTAGAATTTGGATTGACATTGGAGGGAAATGCAGGTGGTTTAGCCCAATTCTTGCGGAAAGATGGTGATGAGAAACGACCTGGATTAAACCTTCTAAAATTGGAATTGAATTGTTTAGATCCATAATTACCGTTGGCTTGGAATTGCTATGGTCGTCTGTCTCTTCCGCGTAACTTATCTTTAGTGTCGTGAGCTAAGGAGATGGCGTCTTCAAGAGTAGCAAGCATGAACATGTTCACTTCAGCGTAGTAATGTCCAAGAAGTCCAGACATATACTTCTGCTTATGTGTCGTCTCTGGTATGTCTTCAAGCATGCGTAGCTGTAGGAGTGCATTCCAAAAACGCTCTGTATACTGTGGAATAGGCTCACGATCCCGTTGTTGAAGTAAATCCCATTGCTTGATAGCCTTCTCATGAAATTGCGGTGGAAGGAAATTTTGCATGAACTTCTTCTTGAAATCTTCCCAAGTAGCAGGACATTCTATGCTCTTGCGTACTACAATCCACCAAAGTGATGCTCTGTCTATCAGATGATTAGTAACACACTTGATTTTATCTTTTTCTGGATAAGTTTCCTCATGGAAATAGTCATCAAACTGGCTAATGAATGATAAAACAGTCTTTCCTTCTCGTATGCCATTGAAAGTGCGAAATTTGAAACTTCGTTTACTTATCTTGGATTCCTTGCGAATGGTTTGTGCTTCAAGAGTGACATCGATGGTACGTCGAATCAAATCTTCAGCTTGAGGTTCTTCTTTGTCGGTGGATGCTCTTTGTAATTTTGTCAATTGCGCTTGCAATGCTTGCCTAGCCCTTCGCTCTTCTTCCAATTGTAACATGATTAGATCCATCTTTTGTTCCATGGTAGGCTCAGGTAGGTCGTCTTCAGTCATAGGATCATCCATATGTGGGGTCGACATCCTGTAAAACTCAATAAACCTTTCTCACTCAAAATCAGGTTAGCGGGATGAGCGTAGCTCAAATTCGAGGTTACAAGGCTATGTATTTTTGGGTATTTCTTTCTCAATTTTCAGAAAATCTGCAATATTTCCATCTTCATTTGCTGAAAATACTTCAGCGGACCTGTAGATAGGTAGAACACCTTGCCACGAACAACTTTCTAGTTCAGAGTTTTTGCATAGGAACAAGCCTTCTAGGAGTTTTGAGCACTAGTCAGTTCTGACTCCAGTTGACTAGTCTGACTTTTGCAGAGTTACAAACTTAGCCGACTTGCAGAGTTGCAGAGTTGCAGAACTTAGGCCGACTTGATGAACTTGCAGGACTTGATTCCAATCGACTTGCTGAACTTGACTTCTGGTGCGCAGGACCCGGAGTTTAATGACTTTGTTGCCCTGTCTGATTTGAGTGACTTAGTTGAGACTTAGGTGATTAAGCTTAAAAAGCTTAGTCTTCAGTCGTCGTGATTTCGTGGGGGGGAGGGGCATTTTTTTCTCCGCGTAGAAAAATCGGAAGGGTCTTCTTAGACCTCGATGTGAATTTTTGAAGCTTATTAAGCTTCTTAAGCTTTCTCTTAAGCTTTTTGAAAGAAGTAATGATAAAAATAATGAAGCTTATCTCTGGTTTTCAATGACTTGATGAAGGAGATGAATGCGTGGTCCTCCGCCTCTGCAGAGCCTGGTCCTTCACGATCTGACAGTAGAAACAGGGGTTCTTGATCGCCAGAAGTCTGCCTGTATCGACGGTTCGCGATGAGATTGACTGTAGAGCCCAATCGTTCCTGGAGCTCCGCCCTTCGCCCGAGATTGGTAGCGATTGGAAGCTCTTGATCTCAGCTCCGCTCTGATACCACTGATGCGCAGATCGGTCGCAGTATGCTCACGTAGTGAATCCTGGAAGGTCCCCAAGAACAATAAACTCTACCTTTTTGCACAAAAAACAATATAAAAGCATGAACGACAAGAAGCAAGAGACCAATTGGGTTCAATCTCCCCCCATGCCTTGTGTGAGCGCTTCACAAAGCATGTATTTTATGTATATTTCCATCTTCATGCTCAATAATAGCCCAATTTACAAAAATATGACAAGCTTTTAGCTTTTGAGTTTGCTTTCTACAAAAATAGGAAATAAAGCTAATGGACGGTGCCCATAGAGTCTGGCACGCCCAATCTCAATGTCCAAATAGAAATAACATATCCGTGCGCATAGGCGCATACAAAATAATAATCAATAATCAATGTCTCAATAGACATAACAAAATATAGGCGTGGCGCCTATCAAAATATAATCCAAAGGTCGAATACTCGCTAGACTCCAATGCTTTCCTCCGCCACTGCTGCTATCTCTACACATCAACTGAAGCATTCACAATCGTTAGTAAAATAATACAATTAAACTGACAAAAGTGAATACCTAGCAGTCTTCAGCTACATAAATAAATCAACTGGTTAGAAATAAATCCTAACCTTAATTTATTACAAGTGCGCACTCTAAGCTCATAAACGTTTATTAATTTAATATGCATTTTGCGGAATCACCCGCTATGGAATCACCCATGTACACACTAAATTAATGAAATGCCCAAAAAGGACAGGTGTCCCCATCAACTTCTCACACAAAGAATCCTCTTTGTGTATGAGCCCCGGTCATCTAAGTTTACGGAATCCACCGTAAAACCTCACGGAATTCACCGTGGAATATGCCTCCTAGCATCATGTAAGGGAGTTAAAAGGGGCCCCTATTGTGGGGTCCGGGGGCCACGCAAGCGGCCCTTGGTTGGGGGGTCCCAGGGGGCCAACGGCCCCCCTGGTGGGGGTCTGGGGGCAGCGCCCCCGGCCCGATGGTAAAGGGAATATTCCTTGGAATATTCCCTATCCGACTAGTAAAGGCTTATATGGTAGGTCGGGCCGACCTAACGACCTTCGCGGGCTATAAAAGCTAAACCCCTTCGCAGCCATCACTCACTCATCTTTCACCCAATCAGAGTTGTTGTTCCAGCTAGCCTTAAGCTCTTCACCTATCTTATGTCTAGATCGCCATCTAAGCTTCACACAGTAGAAGCGCATGGGTGGACAGAGCCATCTTTGTATCAGTTGTTTGAAGTTAAAGAATTTAATGATTCTCCTATTATCTGTTGTGTACTCTCTATCTCTTTCTCAGATTCTGTTCGCTGCGCCGTGTAATATTTTACACGTGGTAGAAATTAGAATATGCAGCAAACTCAAGAAAACCAGTCCTATGGAGGAGGACGTGTGGTAACTCTAGAGGCAGGGGAGCCAAAGAGGTCGTGGTGGATGGCAAAGAGGCCAAAATGCAAACAACAATGTTGAATGCTACTACTGTGGTAAAATGGGTTATATGGCTAAAGACTGCTATAAAAAGCAGAATGACATCATGAATGGAAAATTGAAACAAGGGAACTATGCATCTTCTAGTAGACAGGGTGATGACAGAAATAAGCATTTGTTTATGGTACAGCACATGAACAATTCTGTGACAAGTGCAGAAGAAAGCAACGAAGTGTGGTATGTTGACTCAGGTGCGTCAAACCACATGACAAGTCATGAAGAATGGATGCAGGATGCAAGAAAAATGGAAAAACCAGGATTTGTGGAGACTAGTGATGATACTGCACATCCTATTGTGTAGATTGAAAAAATTCCTTTGTTTATGCAGGATGGAAAAATGAAATACCTATCAGATGCATTTCATATCCCGAATATCACCAAGAACCTAGTTTCTGTTGGTCAAATGGTTGAGCAGGGCTTGTAGGTTGGTCAAATGGTTGAGCAGGGCTTGTAGGCTAGATTTAATCCTCATGGATGCTTTGTTGAGGATACGAAAAAAAAGATTGCTTGATAGCAAAAGGAAAGAAGAAGGGCAAAATGTTTACGTTGGATGCAGACATGTCTGAATTGAGTGCAGTAATGTTTGCACATGGGACCGGTGTAGTTGTAGATATTGATATCTGGCATAAACACATTGGTCATGTTAATGTACAGTGACTTAAATCAATGCAGGCCCAAAATATTGTTGCAAGATTGCCAAAATTCAAGGTTGCAGAAATGCATAAGGTATGTGAAGCCTGTCAGTTTGAAAAACAGGCAAGGAAACCATTTCCTAGACATATTCAAGAGAGTAAGAAGCCATTGGAATTAATCCACTCTGATGTGTGAACTACTAAAGCTGCATCTCTTGGAGGCTGTCATTATTTTGTCACTTTTATTGATGACTATAGCAGAAAAGTTTGGGTGTATTTTATGAAAAAGAAAAGTGAAGTTTTTGGGCATTTCAAAACTCTGAAAGCTATGGTTGAAAAAGAAACAGGCCTGTAAATAAAATACCTAAGGTCAGATGGAGGGGGAGAGTATCTCTCAAATGAGTTTGCAAGGTTCTTGCAGGAGCATGGCATAAAGCAGCAATATTTATGCAATCATACCCCACAACAAAATGGAATTGCAGAAAGGAAAAACAGGCATATTGGAGAGGTATCTCGTGCCATGCTTAATGAAAAAGACTTGCCAGATTTTTACTGGGCTGAAGTAGTTGCTACAGCAGTCTACATAATGAATAGGACTCCCACTGCAACAATACATGGGATGACTCCAGAGGAGAGGTATACTGGTAGGAAACCAAATATTTCTCATTTGAAGATTTTTTGTTACATTGCCTATGTTCATGTGCCAGATGAGTTGAGATCCAAGTTGGATCCAAAAGCTGAGAAGTGCATTTTTATTGGTTACTCTGAGCAGCAAAAAGAGTATAGATGCTATAACCCTTCTACTCATAAGTTTACAGTGAACAGAGATGTTGTTTTTGATAATGTAGATGCACAAAATGGTAATGCTGCACAGAATTCACAGTAGTAGTCACAAGATATTAGTGGACCTGGAGCGTCCACTATTAATGGTTCACATGCTTCGCCATGGATATGTAGATTGAGATCAGGAGAATCTTCTCAAAGCAATGCAGATAGTGGTATGCAGGTATCACGAAAAGGAAAAGAGAAGGTAGATCAGCCCATGTTTGATGTGAATGCAGGTCACTCTTATTTGGATGGTGAATCCAGTGGCTCAGAACAGAGCGTTGATGATGAGTTGGGTATTCCTTCTATTGTTACACCTGGAGTAAGGAAGACTAGGGATGTTTTGAGAGCATCTGGAAGTGAGCCTACTTTGCGCAGGTCTACCAAAGCTAGGTATCCTGTGGATAGGCTGAAATATGATGGATTTACAGCCATTCACTATACCTATATAGTCGAAGTGATATAGGAACCAAAACCCACTTCTTTTGAGCAAGCCATCGGAAAAGAAAAATGGGAGAAAGCCATGGATGAAGAAATGGATACTTTGGAGGCAAATGCTATATGGGAATTGGTACCTTTGCCTAAAGATAAGAATGCAATTGGTTGTAAGTGGGTTTATAAGGTGAAGCACAATGCAGATGGCTCTGTGAACAGATACAAGGCAAGATTAGTAGTCAAGGGGTATGCACAAACATATGGCATTGATTATGAAGAAACATTCAGTCCAGTTGCAAGGATGGCAACCGTAAGAGCAGTCATTGCTATGGCTGCATCAAAGGAATGGTCTTTACGTCAGATGGATGTAAAGAATGCCTTCTTGCATGGTGATTTGCAAGAAGAGGTCTATATGGAGCAGCCACCAGGTTATGTGCATGCTGTTCATCTTGAGTTGGTTTGCAGGTTGAAGAAAGCCTTGTATGGCTTGAAGTAAGCACCTAGAGCATGGTCTGACAAGATAGGACAGTATCTTGTCACTATTGGCTTTCAGATTTCCAAGGCAGATTTCTCACTTTATGTGAGAAAAACAGAGAAAGGTATTATGCTACTTGTCATTTATGTTGATGATTTGATTATGACAGGTGATAGCGATAAAGATATCCTTCATGTGAAAATGCTATTGAAGCAAAAGTTTGAGATGAAGGATTTGGGAGAGCTGCATTATTTCTTGGGCATTGAGGTGATTAGATCACCAAGTGGGATATGGCTCTTGCAGAGGCAGTATGGATTGGACATGCTGTCCAAATATGGGATGACAGGCTGTAAGCCTATTTGAGTTCCTTTGGAGTAGAATGTGAAGCTAAGCGCAGATGCAGGTGAGCTTCTGGAAGACCCTACTATGTACAGAAGCATAGTAGGAAGTTTGATTTATATGACTATTACCAGGCCAAATTTGAGCTATGCTATTGGATTGGTAAGTCAGTTTATGCAGGCTCCAAGGAAACCACATTTGGATGTGGCTAGACGCATACTCAGGTATGTGAAGTCCACATTGCAGTATGGACTACTTTATGAGACTGGGGTTCAGATACAGTTGCATGGATACACTGATGTTGATTCGACTGGTAGTATTTCTGATAGACGATCTACCAGTGGATATGTGTTCTCTTTTGGGAGTGCTGCAGTCACTTGGAGCAGCAAGAAACAGCCTACAGTTGCCTTGTCGAGCACAGAGGCTGAGTACGGGGGTGCAGCAATGGCTGCATGTGAGGTAGCTTGGTTGCATAAGCTACTTTATGATATGCATTAGCCTACAGATGGGCCAGTTGTCATTTATTGTGACAATATGAGCAGTATACACTTGGCAAATAACCCAGTCTATCATGCTAGAACAAAGCACATTGAGGTGCATTATCACTATGTGCGGAAGAGGGTTTTACTAGGTCTTATTGATCTAGTTTATGTCAGCATAGAGGATCAGGTAGCTGACATATTTACGAAGGCATTGGGCGCAAAGAACCTACGCAAGTTCAGAGACCTACTTGGTATGCAGGAATCGGGATTGAGCTCGAGGGGGAGTGTTGAGATATCGAGCTCCACTCATGATATGCCAGGGTGACCGTTGTGCATTTATGTCACCGACTTGTTAGCTGTAGATGCGGTTGGTACACCGCCCATGAATAATAGCTAGATGATAGCTATCCTTATCTACTCTAGTTTGTGGCTTAGTTAGTATGCCACCTTAGTTAGTTGAGTTTGGTTTGAGACCCATATATAGGGTTCTTCTATTTCTATGTATGAGAGTTCTTTTTGGCTTACACAACTAAGAAAAGGAAAACTGTTTTCAGCCTCCACCTGTGTGTGTACTCCCCCATTGTGCAAGCAAGAAAGCTACAAGTGAGACTCCTTCCTTCTCTCCCACAATCTTGACACCAAGTTGCAAGTGGAAACAGAGGCTTACTGGGACTACGAAATTGGTTCAGGAGTAACATGGTGTAAACACTTGCTATATAGGAGATTGAAGATTGAATTTTTAGGCTTTAGTAAAGCTTAGAAACTTTAATCTTTTTAAGAGCTTAAGAAAATTTTGGAATTTGATGAGGATGGTGGCATGTTCCGATTGAAATCAATGCCATTGATACAGGGAATTCACTAGTAGTAATAAGGAGACGTCACCTGCATGCAAGAAATATATGGAAATACCCCTTATCTATCCCCTTTTTATGAGATCTTACCTTATAAAATGTACATTCCTTCTCTTAAATAACCCCCCTCCCTTACACTCATGTGGTACCATATGGTAAACCCTACTGGACCCCCCGGGGCCATTGAGCACATACTCCCACCACCAATCGTGGAACTTTGGAGGCTTAAGCCTTTCTTAAACTTTTTAAGTTTATAATCTCCTAACTTAATCAACTTCTTCTTTGCTTCTCTATCATAAAAAATGACTTACAAAGGATCTTCAGAGGTGGTCCTTCACCTCCTGGGAGAGGTCCTTCGCGATCTAAGAGCACAGCATGGGGTTTTTCACCTCCAGAAACATGCTTGTATTGATGGTTTGTCGCGAGATAGCATGTAGAGCCCATTCATTCTAGGAGCTTTGTCTTCACTCGAGATGGTAAGTGATTGGAAGCCTTTGATCTCAGCTTCGCTCTGATACCACTGATGCACAAATCGGGTGTTGTATGCACGCGTAGTGAATGCCAGAAGGTCCCCAAGAACAAAGAACTCTACAATTCTTCATAAAAGCTAAAAGAGAATTTGCATGACATGAGACAAAAAGACAAATTGGGTGCAATCTCTCCCCATGCCTTGTGTGAGTGCTTCACAAGGCATGTGCTTATAGATTTATTAATCTCCAACCTCAAAAATAGCCTACTTTACAATTAGCATGCTTTTGGCTTTTGTGTTTGCTTTTGCCGAAATAAAGAATAAAGCGTTTGGGCATCCCAAAAGTCAGGCTGTGCCCAAATACAAATACCAACTAATTGAATATTTAACTGAGTGCCTATGCACATACAAAATAATGAATGCTTGTCAAGTGCTTTGATAAATAAGTGCATCTAAATAAATATTGACACCACGCCTTTAGTGATAAGACACGCACCCATCAAAAATAATAATTCTTCTAGGTATTTTGAATTCACGCCATTGCCCGGTGCTACCCAATGCCTCCGTTGCCTGCTCTACACATCAACTGAAGCATTCACAATTATTAGAAAATAATAAGATAAAACCCACAAAAGTGAATACCTAGCAGTCTTTAGCTATAAAATAATTAAATAGGCTAGAACTTTGTCCTAACCTTAATTTAATATGAGTGCGCACTCTAAACTCATAAACGTCCATTAATTTGATATGTATTTTGTGGAATCACCCGTTGCGGAATCACCCACGTGCACGTTAAATTAATCTGATGCTCGAAAAGGATAGACATCCCTATCAACTTCTCACACAAGGAATCCGCCTTGTATATGAGCCCCGAAAATAAATATAGTTTTACGGAATCCACTGAAAAACCTCACGGAATCCACCATGGAATAAAAAACCTCACGGAATCCACTGTGGAATATGCCTCCTACTATCAGAAAGAGGCAAATACATCATTGATCGGTGTAATCCAAGAGTCTTAGAAGTGGCTCAAACTTGTCTTTGAAGAGGCAATGAAAACACCCTCAAACCTCATACTAGGTTGTGTAGTGATAGATGTAGTGCTCCTCTACCTCCAATTTCATGTGACTATATATGGCATATATGTTTCTCTAGGGGTGTGGTTCTATATTTGCTAGTCTCACTCTCTAACTAGTATGTGGAGGTGTGTAATTGATCAATCGCACATATGATCCCATGAGAAAGATGCATATCCATGTGTCTCAAACTTTAAAAAAAGCCATTATCTATAGTACAAAGGAGATGCTCTCGGTAAAAAGCCATCTTTCTCCTAGACTCATGCTCTAGTGCCAGCCATGTCCTCATGGTATCCAACTGAGTGAGGTCCACCCTAATAATCCTACTAATCGTTGAGTGACTTAGAGTGAGAGATGGTGCATCAAGAGAGTACTGAAAGGCGAATGGGGCGTCCATACTAAAGTCATGTAGCTCAAACCAAGGTGACATTTGTCCATACCAACATTAGGTATCTCCTTCCCTGCCAAGCTATCAAAAGGACTCAAGAGCAGGTTGCATATTTGTATTTGTGTTTGCGTACATTCCACATGTTGTCTATGAATGAAGTTGATTTGGTGAGAGCCTCTACTACAATTGGTGTAACCCTTAGCTCAAATCTAATGATCTCATGTGGGACAAAGGCTTTACATTTGATCATCTTGGAGATCATGGATACCAAGAGCCTCTCATTAATCTACATCCATCATATGTGTGGCTTGATCAATTGTGGTGATCAAGACTAGGCTCCCATATCTGCACTCGGTATAGTAACATAGATGTGACGGTGTATCAAATAGCCATAGCTTAGTAAGAGGTTCTTGGAATTGAACTTGTAAATGAATTTCTCCAATCCACCTAATGATGTGTATCTACGTGTCGATCTAGTATTTGCTATCTCTCCCATAGAGAACATAGGACCTATGGAATAGGACATCCATGTATGTGTAAGAATCCACATACCCTATCTCCCCCTATCCCCCCCCAACACACACACACAGAGAGAGAGAGAGAGAGAGAGAGAGAGAGAGAGAGAGAGAGAGAGAGAGAGAGAGAGAGAGAGAGAGAGAGAGAGAGAGAGAGAGAGAGAGAGAGAGAGAGAGAGAGAGAGAGTTTGTGTGTGTGTGTGTCTATCTATGTTTGCGCATGTGTGCATGTGTGCATATGCATGCATGTGTATGTGTGTGTACATGTATGCATCTGTGTAGAACATGAGTGAGTGAGTGAGTGTGTTCATGGGACATATATGGCTTGCAAGGCATTGTGGCACAAGTAGTGTGGCTTCGAATAGGAAGCATACATTGTGTTCTTGTAGAGCCACAAGAAAGGATGCATCAAGCAAAGCAATACATAACTTTTATTACATAGAATTTCATAGCGAATTCTTGGAAGAGAGAAAGTTGCCATGCAACAACCTAGCATGTTAGCTTGTTAATTTAACATTTAAAGGGAAGCAATTTCATTTAATGCTACAAAACATCTTTAAATGTTCTTTGAGATAAGACCAATGTACTTGAATGTCCAAAGGGTGTCCCTCCACTTTATATCTTAGCCAAGAGAGCAAGCAAGAGCTAAGATTGGTCTTATTTCCATGCATATAACGCATAGCTCGCAAGTTGAATGAACACTAGAACTTGATCGCACTTGGATTCTATTCCTTTGTACCCAAGAGGAGAGCCTTAATGAGTATCTAGTGGGAGAGTACCCATACTTATAGAAATACACCATATGGACATGGGTGTCTAACCAAGTGAAGTACCCATCAAGACCAACCTATAATTGTCATGATCATGAGCCCATGTTTTGATTATTGTGTCATCCATGTGGGGACTGAGTACTAATATCCTCAAGGTGCATCCAAAAGAATCATGGCTTAAATACTAGATAAGAACATTTGTGCAAAGGGCACCTAAGAAAGGACTTAATGAGTCCACAACCAATCGATGGCAGAAAATATAGGCTATAGGATTGAGACAAACGTTTGAATGTGCCCACTCTCGTTTACCCAGGCACCTTAATTTTATTTGCGTGTGGAGCAGCTCTAAGTAGATGATCATGTTCGCATCGTCTTAATGGATTACTAGATTTTATAAAACCCAAGAGGAAATTTAGCTAAAAGTAGCAAATGGATGGGAAGAAGAAGCAAAACGTCGGGGGGTGGGGGAGCTTTAGTGGGACCACTAAAAGGACTGTACTAAGAAAAAAATAATTACGCGGAATGATTTTTTGAGATTATAAAACCCAATTATAATTATGGGAAAACCCCCATTTTAGGGAGGGGGGAGCTTCAGAGCGAGAGGCGATAGTAACGCTTTTCTTCTCACAACACAAAGCAAAACACAAAAACAGCTGCAGCAACAACAAGCATCATCATCAGCAGGCATCATCATCATCATCATAATCATTATCAGAGAGAAGAAGGGAACTATCATTCCCTCCACACTTCTTTCCTCTCTCTCTCTCTCTCTCTCTCTCATTATGTCCTGATCTGTTCCATCAATCCTTCCCCTTTCAGCCTCTCCTCTTCCAGATCGAGCCCTGGATTGTGCCCCCTCCCCAGTCAAGCTCCCCTGCCTTCTTCTTTACCTTTGCCAATGACCCTACTCTGATCATCACATTTAGACCCCTGTCTCAGGGGCAGGGACGCAAGTGGGAGGGCGTAACCCATGTTTGTACATGTAGAAATGGTGATCAATCACCTTATCAGTCACCGCAGTTTGTGCTAAATTTAGCTCGTTTGTTTTTGGGTTCCTCTGTTCACATAACCAGGCATCAATCAAGGTCAGCTTCTATAATGGCTGAATCCCAAAAGCTTCTGGCTCTTGGCGTCTTCAAAGACACCCACAAAGCAGGTCAGCAGTCTTAGTTCTCTCTCTCTCTCTCTTTTTGGTTACAAATTTCTCTAACTGAAAAAGAGCATCTTCACTACTTTGAGGGCATGTCTGATAGATTATCATCTGTGTGTGACTGTTTCTGTGCAGAGTATGTGAGAAGCATCCACATGTATGATCGGAACGGGATGATGGTGACCACCCAACAGGAGTTTCTTCTCACTCCGGGCTTGTACTCGAGAATAAGCCCGCCCGTGCCTTGCGGGTACTTCTACTCTGCCGCCTCGTCGTCTCCCTCTCCGGCGAATGTCAAGTCAGCCATGGTGGCCATTAAGAAGATGCTTGAGGGGGACAGATGGAAATGTGTGCTGGAGTTCTTGAAACATTGGCCCCATGAAATCATCATTTTAGATCCTCTCCTGTTAATCCCTTCAAGGTCAGCTTATCTTGTTCCTTAATCATCTGGCCAATTTGGCTGCCCCTTAACCTTTCTTCTTGCCACTAATCCTTGCAATTAGCCAAAATGTTCGTGGCCAAGCTCTTTCACTGAATGCTCTAATTTTACTTCATATCAAATTATCCCCCCCAAAGTGCTTCCTATATAAAATGCTTCCACTAATTAGCTTAATAGTGTATGGTTGAGGGTTTTCACTCAAAGCTCTCACTCTTGCTGGCTTTCATGAGCTGACTGATGAAGTTCTGATGAGATTTTAGTGCCACTTAAAGCATGGTCTCCTATGCTACTTCATGTCTCTGATTTTTTTTGCTCACTCAAGAGTCAAATGGGTATTTTACTAGCATTGATGAGCCGAATGATGAAATTCATGCTGATCCTCCTTTCCTGCTTGTTAATAAGGTTTTATTGGCACTTAAGCCATAGCATTTTATGCTATGATATGTCCTCCTGAGGCAATCAATTTCTGCTCTTGGGTAATGGCTAGCCAGCTCAGTGGTCTTTGCTGAGTTCCATTGGATTTGACTGAAATCCTGTGTTTTCAAGTTTTTGTTCCAAATGATCAAGCAGTCATTCCTTTTTTCGGAGTAGCTCACTTGTCGTGCTAAATCTCTCACTTCCTCAAGGCACGGATCAATTCACCTTTTATTCATGAGAGATAGAGAGAATGAATTCAGTAGTGTAGTTTGCGCACTGATACTGAATGCATTAGGAATGTTTCGCCTTACTGATTGGTGTTTTTGGCTTAACAGGAATGAAAAGTTAAACAGCATCCCTTCCTTAGCCCAGGACCTTGTGTTGGTGGAAGCAGCATACAACAACAGCAGCAACCTTAACTCCAGTCCCAGCATTTTTGTCCCTGATCATATCAATAGTACTAGTATTAGTATTTCAATTACTTCACTGCGGGTCCCAAATATCAATGAGCTGGACACCTGCCAAGGTGCTAGCTCTGATATTCCAAGGTTATCGTTCTTCTCAGGAGAGCCATTAAATGATCAGATTCCTGGGTTAGAGACACCGGATAGGACTCCTCAGGGTGCACAAGCTGATATCTGGCAAAAATGGGGCTCCGATTTAGAGCTTGCAAGTCCACGGGTCAATTATCAAGAGCTGGGGTCATGGAGGATCAATTATCCAGACTCAACTCAAGGTATGCCAAAGTGCAAAGCAGTGTTCCCATGTAGTAGTAAATCTGATGTTTTGTGTGAATTTGCAGATAGGGGTGCATCGAAGTTTGCAGAGAATAGCCTAATGCATTATTATACCTTCTCGATAGGTTGGAAATGGCACAACTTATGTTTTTGATGCCTTTAATGCACATAACAGTACCATCAGTTAGCAAATGCTCGGAACCACTTCTGCTTGTCAGTTGTTATACGTGTTGGGGTATCAAAAATAGATGAGTTGTGGTTGTAGCTGTGAAATGGCAGGTGAAATTGTTCTGACACCCGATTACTTTCTAAATGACAGTGCCTCTTAATTCTACCAGTCCGAGTGCTGCAGACCCTCCTCCCCCTTGGAGCCCTTCACTGTTGGATTTGAATCTGCACTTGCCAGACTTCCTTTCAGAATCCCGAGAGGCCAACACGTCTCTCCTACTATCCAGCTCCTTTGAACCAGCAACTGGCCTCAACCTTGAATTGGCAACATCCTTGAGCCTGCAAAACTCCACCATTACACGAGCTGAAGCTAAAGATCAAGGACAAGACGACACCACAGGCATTGATTGCTTCTCCTTGGATTGCTTTGGCCTTGACAGCTCTTCAAGCAATTTCTACTCCGGTGAGATAACAAACCACGTTGCAAGATCTCTCTGCAGTGATGACAGCATTGGAACAGGCCAAGTTCTGGGCTTGCGGTCCACTTCAGAGTTCAGCAGCCATGATGTCGCATATGATATGAATGGTGTGTTTAACACAGACAAGGCGAACTCTTCTACGACAACCTCGAGTGATGTGCATTGGGGTGGAGGAGGCAAGGGTGTGAAGCTGTCTTCTGGTGATCCCTATCAGTTGGAGTCTCCTGCAACCTCAACTGGTTACACAAGCTGGAGAGGGGGTAGGGAAGGCAGGGTAACTCGTAGGGGACGGCAAACTGAGAAAAGTATATACTTGCAGCAAAAGGGTACAAGTGAGCGGATAACTGAGATCACTCTGCAGGAACTCTCTCAATATTTTAACATGCCCATAACCCAGGCTTCCAAGGAGCTGAAAGTAGGGTTAACCGTTTTGAAGAAGAGATGCAGGGAGTTTGGAATACCACGCTGGCCTCACCGCAAGATGAAAAGCCTTGACAGCCTTATCAACAACATTCAGGTTTTGTTGGAGCAAAATGATAATTTTCTGAGTACTCACTTATTTTTGTTTTGTGTAGTGCTGTAGCTGTCTTGCCTTGTGCATGTAAGATTTCGGGGTTCAGCTGGAGTTGTAGTTTTGGGTGTAGTGGATTGCATGATGGTCTTCCTGATGACTGGTTGCTCTGGTGAAATTGAAGTTTTGGCAGCTACATCAACAGAGCATTAGTTTCTGGTTTGGAATGAGGATCAGTAACAAACAAAATTCATATTAGAAGCAAATGTTGCCTGTAAAACTTTATGTACATGATACCTTATGTTATCTTTGATACTAGCATTGCTTTTAAGGCTTGATTGGTTGTCTTTCGTGGCTTAGTTTTTGGTGATTCTATGCAATCCTTCCTGATACTATTAGAAGCAAATGCTGCCTGTAAAACTTTATGTACATGATACCTTATGTTATCTTTGATAGTACTAGCATTGCTTTTAAGGCTTGATTGATTGTCTTTCATGGCTTAGTTTTTGGTGATTCTATGCAATCCTTACTGATGATCTGTTTCCGCACTGTTCACGGTAGGATTTGGCACGTGATCAAGGTGTGAAGAGCTCTGCAAGGGTGCTCAATGCAGTGAAGGAGTTGGAGGAGCAGAAGAGGCTAATGGAGGAGTGTCCCGGGACGGAGCTTGCTGAGCGGACGAAAAGGCTAAGGCAAGCTTGTTTCAAGGCAAGCTACAAGAAGAGAAGGCTGCAGGCACAAATTCAACAAGCTCAAGGCAATAACATGAATCCTAATCCTAATCACAATAACAATCATGCCTTCCTCCTAAATCATCTCAACCCTACTCCCACTTCTTCAATTGACACCGAGCACGACCTCGTGTGCCCCAAACTCTAGCGAGGGGCTCCCTTCCGTCCAAAGGAGAAAAAACCAGACTTTTTTTTCCCTCCCCTAAATCTATTTTTTTGCTCAGTCTTTGAGAACCCAACTGTGAATTTAGCCTAGCAAGATGTTTGTATGTACTTGTGGGTGTGCTATCCTCTATCTAGGTTTTTGGGCCCTTTCTATGGCTATTATCTAAATTCTTACTGCACCTTCTACTGTACAAGAAAACCACCTAGTAAGTTTGAACAGTGATTCTTCTGGTTGGATCATAACATTCTACAGGCTATCTTGCTTCTTTAGATTAAAGATTTTCCCCACCTGATAATTACATGTTATATATATATATATATATTTTTTTGGGGGGGCGGGGGGTTGGGGATATGTAATACAATTGATAGACCAACACTGCATATAAGGCCTATGAATCGTGTATTATGCACCCGAAATTCAAAAATTGAAAATTGGGAACTCTCCATAAAAGCTTTTTGGCCCGTTTTGGGTATATAAATTATAAATTATAATACAATTGATAGACCAACATAAGGTCTGCATTTTATATTATGTACCCAAAATATTGGGAGTCCAAAAGAAATTTGCAAAAATTGTTTTACTGAGGCTCTTGAAAACAAATTTTGAGAATTCCAAAATGATACGGACACTTGCATGATCAAGGGGGGTGTGGTTTGTAGGATTGACAAGGGGAGAGATAGGAACTGATGCGGATAATGAGTAATTCTCTCTCTCTCTCTGTCTCTGTCTCTGTCTCTGTCTGTCTGTCTCTCTCTCTCAGTCAATAAGTTAAATACGGAGGAAGGAAGTTATCTCCTGGGACCTGGGTATTGCCACAGAATTAAAGGGCAGAATTAAAATGGCAGGATCATTAGGGGTCCCTCAGCCCTTCTGAAGCCTATATATGCATAATGCAGCTATATTTGCGGAGAAGCAAATGATGGGTCTCTCTCTCGTCTGAGCCAAAACACGAAGGGACTGATCGGAATGCAGTAATGATGCAATTAAAAGGGCCTTGAGAGGAAATTCTGAAGTAGATTGATTGATTTGATTGATTGATCGACCTCAACCGCCAACCCGCTGATCATCTCTGACGCTCTCAACCGTTTGACAAGCCTCGAACAACGAGGCGGGATTTCCCTTATTAAATAATTCATAATAAAAAAGAATCCAACTTATTACTAGTATTGTAATAGCAATCATAACTAAAATGTTCCTAACAGTTATTATCAATGAAAATAATCATCGGTTTGTCTATCAAATAATTATTCTTTCTAGAGAACGATACTAATAATAATATTATTATTACTTATCAGTAGTATCACCTAAATAACAATTATAGAAAGGGCTTTAGCCTTTACGTACTAAGTAATTATATGATAAAATGATATAAAAGGGCTTTGGAAAAACCAAAGGAAAAGAAGAAAAAATGGAAAAATGGTCCCTGCCAACGCAGCTCTTCATTGAATGTGGGGATTCGGGAATTCCTGCAGGCTCTCTTTTTGAACCGCCTTCAGAATGATGACAAACCCGCTTTTACTTCTTTTTTAAACTTTTATTTTGTGTAGGGTTAGCCATTTGGAACGTGAGGAGGTTCTCTTTTGACTAAGCGAGGTCTGTATGTTGTTGGTTATTTGAGTGTCTATTTTTAAAGCATTTTTATTATTGACTTATAAGGGGTATAATTTGGATCAACATTGTGTTTAGCGTGTGTACATTTCTCCTACTAATAATAGGGGTATCTCAGAGTTTCTACTATTAGGGCTAACGTTTCTAAATGCGCCTTGCTCAAATTTGTTTTAAATGGGAATTTTCTTTTTCTTTTAAAGTGAAGCCTGAATCCTGAATCCTAATGGAATGTGAAAAACCCGGATTCTATTGATGATTTTTTAGCATTGAGATATAGGTATTTTGGGGTGTAGAGAAGACAGAACATTGATGAGACAACATTGGAAAGTGCACTAGGACTAGGCAGACTGTCTGGTTCCATCAGGGAAACTTTCCCCCCAACAAAACTATGTTCACATTCCATTGGGGGAACTAATTGTTCCTCCCAACGGAACTAGGGACAATAGACGCGTGGCAGCAAAGGAAAAACATGCAATGAATGGGGCTAGTGATGGACATCTAGACATAACTTTAGGGGGAGTGTCGACGTCCTCTCACCATGAGTAGCAAGTCATTCCCTCAACACACGACAAGAATCTTCTACCTACTCTAAACTTTGGGTCTATTCTTTTCTCCATCATGGTTGGATGTGGCCCTCTCCACCATTTCTTTGCCCCCACAATGCCAAAGAGTGATGCTTTTCATGCTTCTTACTCCACTATCCTCAATAACCTTCCCTTCCAACATCTGTTACCTAAAGATCTCTGAAGCTTAAGTCATGGCAGGACTTATGAGGAGATAGGACTCATTGTTCCTTTTGGAGGTTGACAATTTCCATGCACCAAACAATGCTTCCCAGGAGGATACAGTCAAGAATATGCCATCTTGGATGCTTACAGAATTCTCCTCAACCATGGCCAAATAGCTCTTGATACACTACCTCAATGCAGGAAAACAAAGGAGTTGGTGGTGAATCAAAAGGACATCTCCCTCAAAGCATTAAGCCATGACCAATGGATGGTTAAAAATTCCCCTTTAACACTGTCTCAATCGATTGCAAATTTCAATCCTAATGGTCCCAAACCCACAAGAATCCCAATGTGGGTTAAGTTGCTTGACCTCCCAATGTACCTTCACCTATACTGCAAATATTCCTCCCTGAGTACTTATAATAGATCATAGATGAATTTAGTGCCCATGTCCTAGATTAGCCTATCATTTTTAAGAGCTTTCCTAACACTTGCTTTAATCATCATAAACAAGAATACTTTATCAAAGAATGTCAAAAGTTGAATAGCCCGGAACAATAAAAACCCAAGCAAGAGGAGCAACATGCTGAAGGGGTTGGAGACTCGTGAACAATTAAAAAAAAAAAGAGAACAAAAACACTAATGATAAGACCTTCAATCTGCAAAATCAAAATGAATTCTCCCAACTACTGATGGATTTGGCTAACCTCAAGAGCTATGGGGCTCAAAGTTCCCCATCATCTTAGGGAAAATAGAAAATAGCGGAAGGGGAACCCCCCCTTCCCAACATCAAGTTGAGATTTCATCTAATGAAGATGAGGAGGAGTTCATTGATAGCTCCCAACTAATTGAGGATCTTAAATCTAGTTCTGAGAAGGATATGACCTTAACTGACCTCCCAAAGAGATTAACATGTCCCAAGTCAAGGAGGAAACCCTCCTACCTAGGATTCTTAATAAACAAAAATCGCCATCCCAAAATGAAAATAACATCCTCCAAGAGAAGAAACTCCAAAGTTGCCAAACCTTTGCCAAAGAAAGTCCTCTAAGCTTTAAAAATCAACAAAAAACATTGATGGTTAATTCGATTAATATCATCTCATATAACATAAAGGGTCTCACAAACTTGCTAAGAGTCAGAACCATAACAAGTTGGATGAATCAAAATCATCTCACTAGTGATTGTATGTCTACAAGAAATTAAAGCATTAGGGAGCACTCTTCATCATAAGAACTTGCAGAAGTGTCTCTTTTGACTATACATGGGATTCCACAAGCCATGTTGGATGCTTGTTGGATGGAGTGGGGAAACCACTATCCATATCCATAAGAATTTGGCAAGTTTAATCTCTTTGGTATGCATCATCCTCTCAATCAATACGGTATCATTTTTCTTAAGGATGATGAATAATTTGTTATTATTTCATTTACGCTAATGATCATTTTTCCAAAGGAGCCGAAATATGGTTGTCCCTCCAAGATATAAAATGCCCATCTATTCTACCAAGAGACTTTAACATGGTCAAGAGTATCCAAGATCGCTACCTCCAAAAAGGGAAAATAGTCTTGGAAAAAGAAAAGGAAGCTTGGTTTAAAATCAAAACTACACATAGCCTCATGCAACTAGATACATACAGATTCTTCACATGGTTGAATAAGCAAAGAGGAGAAGCCAATAGGAAAGCTAGGTTAGATCGAGCCTACTTCTCAACTCTCCTCCTTTATTAGTACAAGTCTTAAGGTCCATAAAGACATTGACCACTACCTTGTCTAGCTTTCCCTCTCCAATAAAAGTAACTTCATTTGTTCATGATGGTTCCATGTAGACCCTATAGAGTTTTCATGATATTTTGGGATGGTCATTTTCCTCTCTTTTATCCCTCACTAGTGGAGCATGGCAACATGCAATCAAACAAACATAAGACCTCCTTAGGTCAATAAAAATGTGGATGCTCTCTCAAAAAAAGAAGATTAAGAGCCCAAGAAAATGAAAAATATATTCAATTCAACTTACTAGGGCTAATAATGGCTATGTTGAAGACCAAGATGAGCTATTAAAGCTAAAACCATAACTTAAATAGGGGGAGAAAGTGGACATAGAAAAGGTTTTACTCTTTACCAAAGCTTGGTGGGTTGGATAAATAGATAGGCCCACTAAGGAAATGTTCCAACTCATTAAAATAAAACAGAATGGGGGGAATACTTCCCCTCCTCACTGATGATGATGGGAACAAAGCTTGTAATTAGGAATAAAACCTCAAACTAGTCCACATCTATTAGGCCAATATCTTTAACCTTGACCTATAATGCTGAAAAGACAATTGCTAGGGCTAACATAGCTCGAGTTAGACCCAAGGTCATCCTTGAGGCCATGCCATCTCTCCTAGATGAAGACCTTTCACCCATAGAAATTGGGGACACCATAGATGAGTTTAAAAAGGGAAATTCACCTAAGCCTTGATGGTCTCCCAAACAAGTTCTATCAAGAATTGAAGGAAATACTTATCAACTCTTCTAGATATATGGACAAAATCCCTAGTCTTTGGGACCCTTCCACATTGTATTAATGTTGGAGTCATAAAAATAATTCACAAAAGGGATGACAAATCCCTTTTGAGTACTTGGCACCCAATCCCCTACCTTACATTCATGTACAAATTTTTTGTCAAGATTGTGGGAGAGAAGGAAGGAGTCTCACTTGTAGCTTTCTTGCTTGCACAATGGGGGAATACACATAGAGGTGGAGGCTGAAAATAGTTTTCCTCTTCTTAGTTGTGTAAGCCAAAAGAACTCAAGTACAAAGAAATAGAAGAACCCTATATATGGGTCTCAAACCAAACTCAACTAACTAAGGTGGCATACTAACTGAGCCACGAACTAGAGTAGATAAGGATAGCTATCATGTAGCTATTATTCATGGGCGGTGTACCAACCGCATCTGCAAATGACAAGTCGGTGACATAAATACACAATGGTCACCCTGGCGTATCACGAGTGGACCTCGATATCTCAACACTCCCCCTCGAGCTCAATCCTAATTCCTGCACACCAAGCAGGTCTTTGAACTTGCGCAGCTTCTCTGCGCCTAATGCCTTCGTGAATATGTCAGCTACCTGATCCTCTGTGCTGATATAAACTAGATCAATAAGACCTAGTAAAACCCTCTCTCGCACATAGTGATAATGCACCTCAATGTGCTTTGTTCTAGCATGATAGACTGGGTTATTTGCCAAGTGTATACTACTCATGTTGTCACAATAAATGACAACTGGCCCATCTGTAGACTGATGCATATCATAAAGTAGCTTATGCAACCAAGCTACCTCACATGCAGCCATTGCTGCACCCCTGTACTCAGCCTCTGTGCTCGATAAGGCAACTGTAGGCTGTTTCTTACTGCTCCAAGTGACTGCAGCACTCCCAAAAGAGAACACATATCCACTAGTAGATCGTCTATCAGAAATACTACTAGCCCAATCAGCATCAGTGTATCCATGCAACTGTATCTGAACCCCAGTCTCATAAAATGGTCCATACTGCAATGTGGACTTCACATACCTGAGTATGCGTCTAGCCGCATCCAAATGTGGTTTCCTTGGAGCCTGCATAAACTGACTTACCAATCCAACAGCATAGCTCAAATCTGGCCTGGTAATAGTCATATAAATCAAACTTCCTACTATGTGTCTGTACATAGTAGGGTCTTCTAGAAGCCCACCTGCATCTGTGCTCAGCTTCACATTCTGCTCCAAAGGAACTGAAATAGGCTTACAGCCTGTCATCCCATATTTGGACAGCATGTCCAATCCATACTGCCTCTGCAAGAGCTGTATCCCACTTGGTGATCTAATCACCTCAATGCCCAAGAAATAACGCAGCTCTCCCAAATCCTTCATCTCAAACTTCTGCTTCAATAGCATTTTCACATGAAGGATATCTTCATCACTGTCACCTGTCATAATCAAATCATCAACATAAATGACAAGTAGCATAATACCTTTCTCTGTTTTTCTCACATAAAGTGAGAAATCTGCCTTGAAAATCTGAAAGCCCCAATAGTGATAAGATACTGTCATATCTTGTCAAACCATGCTCTAGGTGCTTGCTTCAAGCCATACAAGGCTTTCTTGCAAACAAACTCAGGATAAACAGCATGCACATAACTTGGTGGCTACTCCATATAGACCTCTTCTTGCAAATCACCATGCAAGAAGGCATTCTTTGCATCCATCTGATGTAAAGACCATCCCTTTGATGCAGCCATAGCAATGACTACTCTTACGGTTGCCATCCTTGCAACCGGACTGAATGTTTCTTCATAGTCAATGCCATATGTTTGTGCATACCCCTTGACTACTAATCTTGCCTTGTATCTGTTCACAGAACCATCTGCATTGTGCTTCACCTTATAAACCCACTTACAGCCAATTACATTTTTACCTTTAGGCAAAGGTACCAATTCCCATGTAGCATTTGCTTCCAAGGCATCCATTTCTTCATCCATGGCTTTCTCCCATTTTTCTTTTCCCATGGCTTGCTCAAAAGAAGTGGGTTCTGGTTCCTGTATCACTTTGACCATATATGCATAGTGAATGGCTGTAAATCCATCATATTTCAGCCTATCCACAGGATACCTAGCTCTCGTAGACCTGCGCAAAGTAGGTTCACTCCCAGGTGCTCTCAAAACATCCCTGGTCTTCCTTACTCTAGGTGTAACAATAGAAGGAATACCCAACTCATCATCAATGCTCTGTTCTGAGCCACTGGATTCACCATCCACATAAGAGTGACCTGCATTCACATCAAACATGGGCTGATCAACCTTCTCTTTTCCTTTTCGTGACACCTGCATACCACTATCTACATTACTTTGAGAAGATTCTCCTGATCTCAATCTGCCTGTCCATGGCGAAGAATGTGAACCACTGCTAGAGGACGCTCCAGGTCCACTAATATTTTGTGACTGCTGCTGTGAATTTTGTGCAGCATTACCATTTTGTGCATCTACATCATCAATCACATTTACTGCTTTATACCAGCTACTCATCTCATCAAAAACAACATCTCTGCTCACTATAAACTTACGAGTAGAAGGGTTATAGCATCTATACCCTTTTTGCTGCAGAGAGTAACCAATGAAGATGCACTTCTCAGCTTTTGGATCCAACTTGGATCTCAACTCATCTGGCACATGTACATAGGCAATGCAACCAAAAATTTTCAAATGAGAAATATCTGGTTTCCTACCAGTATACCTCTCCTCTGGAGTCACTCCATGTATTGCTGTAGTGGGAGTTCTGTTCATTATGTAGACTGCTGTAGCAACTGCTTCAGCCCAATAAAAATCTGGCAAGTCTTTTTCATTGAGCATGGCACGAGATACCTCTCCAATATGCATGTTATTCCTTTCTGCAATTCAATTTTGTTGTGGGGTATGATTGCATGAATATTGCTGCTTTATGCCATGCTCCTGCAGGAACCTTGCAAACGCATTTGAGAGGTACTCTCCCCCTCCATCTGACCTTAGGCATTTTATTTACAGGCATGTTTCTTTTTCAACCATAGCTTTAAGGGTTTTGAAATGCCCAAAAACTTCACTTTTCTTTTTCATAAAATACACCCAAACTTTTCTGCTATAGTCATCAATAAAAGTGACAAAATAATGACAGCCTCCAAGAGATGCAGCTTTAGTAGTCCACACATCAGAGTGGATTAATTCCAATGGCTTCTCACTCTCTTGAACATGTCTAGGAAATGGTTTCCTTGCCTGTTTTCCAAATTGACAAGCTTCAATACCTTATGCATTTCTACAACCTTGAATTTAGGCAAACCTGCAACAATATTTTGGGCCTGCATTGATTTAAGTCGCTGTACATTAATATGACCAATGCGTTTATGCCAGATATCAATATCTGCAACTACACCGGTCCCATGTGCAAACATTGCTGCACTCAATTCAGACATGTCTGCATCCAATGTAAACATTCTGCCCTTCTTCTTTCCTTTTGCTATCAAGTGACCTTTATTTTTCATATCCTCAACAAAGTATCCATGAGGATTAAATCTGACCTGCAAGCCCTGCTCAACCATTTGACCAACAGAAACCAGATTCTTGGTGATATTCGTGACATGAAATACATCGGACATGTATTTCTTTTTCCCATCTTGCATAGACAAAGGAATTTTTCCAATCTGCACAATAGGATGTGCAGTAACATCACCAGTCTCCACAAATCCTAGTTTTTTCATTTTTCTTGCATCCTCCATCCATTCTGCATGACCTGTCATGTGGTTTGATGCACCTGAGTCAACATACCATACATTATTGCTTTCTTCTGCACTTGTCACAGAATTTTTCATGTGCTGCACCATAAACAAGTGCTCATTTCTGTCATCACCCTGTCTACTAGAAGATGTATAATTCCATTGTTGTAGTTTTTCATTCATGATGTCATTCTGCTTTTTATAGCAGTCTTTAGCCATATGACCCATTTTACCACAGTAGTAGCATTCAACATTACTGTTTGCATTTTGGCCTCTTTGCCATCCACCATGAACTCTTTGGCTCCCCCTGCCTCTAGAGTTACCACGTCCTCCTCCATAGGACTGGTTTTCTTGAGTTTGCTGCATATTCGGATTTCTACCACGGCCTCCAAATCGGCCTCCTCTACCTCTACCTCTTCCAGCATTTGAGTAGAAGATAGCTTCTTTTGAAGTTTCTCCTAAAGAAGATGCACCACCATTTCTCTGCTCCTCAGAAATTAGAAGAGCAATCAACTCCTCAAAATCAGGAAATCTTTCACAGACGAAAATGGATGTTCGGAACTGTGCATAATCCTTTCCTAGACCATTCAAGGTCACTGAGACTAAATCATCATCTTCCATTGGCGACCCAATGGAAGCAAGTGCATCTGCAATCTTCTTCACCTTCATGTGATAGTCATTGATGCTCATACTTTCTCTTTGCACATTGTGTAACTCTTGCTTGAGCTGCATTTTCCTGGCTTGCGTATTTGTGCTATACATTTTTGACAAAGTATCCCATGCCTCCTTTGGCGTACTTGCATCTTGAATATGCACAATCATAGAGTCTGAAATGCTGATAGACAGCCAGTACATAACTTTTCTAGCTCTCTCATGCCATGCTTTAAATGCCTGCATTTGCTGTTGATTGGGAACATCAGGAAGAACTGGTTCTTTTTCATTTCCTGCAACAAATTCCCAATATTCTTTTCCCATAAGGAAATTCATCATTCTAAACTTCCATGCTTGGAAGTTGTTCTTGTCAAGCTTTTCAATGACAATCTATGAAAGAGAATCAGATGCCATTACAAAAGACTGCAAAAAATTATGTCACTGCAAAAAACACAACTTCACCCTCACAAGGGAAAATCTGCAAAACTGGCGAAAGTGGTATTTGACCACACAGTCACTTCCTAGTGACGATTTTGCATCAACATGCAACAGGGATGATTCTGTAACTCCCAATGTCTCTGCGCACAAGCATACGATGCAATTTCTACAGTAACTTTTCACCGACCTGTAGAACAGTGGCCGCACATCATAAAACTGGGCCTTTTCCTGAGTGCATGCAGAAAACTTCCGCCTCCAAAACAGGCCTCGAAATGGCCTCAAATAAAAAAAACAAGGTCGCCGCGAAGGGCGTCTCAACCTGAGACAATGCACTCGTGCACTTTCCGGCTGTGCTACCTGCAGAGATCTGCTCCCAAAACAGAAAATGAAAGCAACACTGCTCCTCTTACCAGAACACCGCGAGCTTGGCTTGCTTTCTTGAGCTCCTTACCACGAACAAGGCTCTGATACCATGTCAAGATTGTGGGAGAGAAGGAAGGAGTCTCACTTGTAGCTTTCTTGCTTGCACAATGGGGGAATACACATAGAGGTGGAGGCTGAAAATTGTTTTTCCTATTCTTAGTTGTGTAAGCCAAAAGAACTCAAGTACAAAGAAATAGAAGAACCCTATATATGGGTCTCAAACCAAACTCAACTAACTAAGGTGGCATACTAACTGAGCCATGAACTAGAGTAGATAAGGATAGCTATCATGTAGCTATTATTCATGGGCAGTGTACCAACCGCATCTGCAATTGACAAGTTGGTGACATAAATACACAACGGTCACCCTGGCGTATCACGAGTGGAGCTCGATATCTCAACATTTTTTACCAAGGATTTAGCTAGATGAATAGTGCCATCTCGACAATGGATTTGAAGGGAGCATAAAGGTCTTACTAAAGGAAGATTCAAATTAGGTGCTATGATCTCACTATATGGGAAGGCATGGACAATGCCCAAGAAATGAGTAGAAGGCCATCTAGACCAATGGATTGAAAGGGAGTAGAAAGGTTTTAATAATGGGAGATTCAAATGGGAAGGCATGGACTATGCCTAGGAAACAAAACAAGAATTTATGTTTTAAAGATAAACTTTGATAAAGCCTATCACAGACTAGAGTGAGACTTCATTTTTCAATCCCTTCATGACAAGGGATTCAATAAAAGACTTATGAAATTTCTCACTACCTTTTTTGGCAATGCTTCCACTAGGGCAGTTGTTAATATAGTACTCACCTTGCCCTTCCCTCTTAGAAAATCAATAAGGTAGGGTTTTTGACTTGCACCTCTATTGTTTGTCGTAGATGCGAATGCACTAGGTTGGCTAGTCTAGGTTGAAATGGAAAGTTGAAGGCTTAAAGACATCTCCTTGCTTAATTGCAATTGGTAGATGATAATCAACTTATGGTGGTTGTGATACTAATATCACAATTAGCAATGAAGAATCCTCATTAAGAGATTTTTTGGGGGTGCATGAAGGAGTTGTTGAGAATCAGCAATCACACTCAAAACAGCCTCTTTGTATGGAGCCTCAAGGTCAAGGACATGCAGGCTAACTTATCCCATATGCACAATGGTGCCTACTGCAGTTTCCTACTTTCCTATAAAGCATTGTACTTGCTTCCTTTCTTAATGCAATGATAGTACTCTTTTCTTTTCAGTGAAGTGTCAATGTCATTGTCCACATACACAAGATTGTGTTTATGAGTCCAAGTCTCAATCTTGGAACCTAATTCACTTGTGTAACAAACAATGTCCTTGTCTTCTCCATCATGAGTCCACACTTCTCATTTCATCCTCCATAGCTTCCGGTTTTGCCATGCTCTAGATCCCGCATTTCTCACATGGTATCAGAGCTAGACTACCCTGAGGCTCCATACAAAGAGGCTGTTTTGAGTGTGATTACTGATTCTCAACACCCCTCCTCAATCACAACTAGAAAAGGCACAAAGTGTGTAGAGGCTGTAATGAGAACCACCTGCAAAGTGTGGGCATACCACAGACATGGCAAAAACACCAGAGGCTGTCACAAAGAAAAAGCTAAGTGTGGGTACCATAAACGTGGTGGACATCCAGAGGCTGTAACAGGGGCCTCACAAAGTGTACAGGGACTGTAATGCCAAGTTACATAAGGAGTTTACAAAGCTTATGGCAGGAAGCATTAGGGCAAGGAAGTACAAGGCTTTTAAAATAGTCTATCAGAATTATGAGAGTACAAGGACTGATGAGTCTTGTCCTTCCGATCCTGGTGGTCTTCATCTTCATCTTCTTCTTCCTTTGCTCCATTCTCTTCTTCTTCTTTGACTGTGACTAGATAGGCCTTTTGGGATCTCTTTCTTGCGTGGCAGAACTTCTCGGTGTGTCCGGTCCTTTTGCAGAAGTCACAGAAGAGCTGATCCTTCTTGCCTTTGTACCTGTTGCCAACATATAATGCATGCTCATCTCTAGAGGTACTTGGTTCTTCCTTAGTTTTTAGCTTCTTTTCCTCTTCTAACAGTGATGCCTGGATATCAACAAGTTCAGGATTTGGCATGTTGATTAAGATTGTTGATACATTATTATATTCAGGAGGCAAGCTCTTAAGTAGAACACCGATGCAAACATCTTCATCCATTTTAATGTTGATTCCTGCAAGTTGGGTTAGGAGTCCTTCCATGTAATTGAGATGTGTGGCAAGTGATGTGCTGGACTTCATTTCAAGCCTGAAGAACTCAATTAGGAGACCATACTTTGATGATTTAGATTGTGCACCGAACAGGGTGTCAAGTCTTTTCCATGTATCTTGTGAGGTCTCACAGTTATCCACATGATGGATATAACTGTCGTCTAGCTCCAGTTTGATAATGGCCTGGGCTCTGTCATCATTCTTTTGCCAAGTAGTTGCAAGGTCCGTGTCCCGAGGTTTCTTCTCTTTGCCATTTGTGATGGCCCAGAGACCCTTCTTCATCAGGATGAGCTTGATGCGGGTTTGCCAAGTGTGGAACCCGACTCCTTTGAATCGAGCATTTGGAGAGTCTTTGCCCATGTTAGACTTACGGGAACAGTAGCAAATCAACTTCAGACTTATTAGATTTGAGCAACAGAAGAATTGGTTGAGAGACACAAGTGCTAAAAAACACTAAGTGAGTGTCAATGAATACCAAATCTGCAAAAGTCTTTTACTCTTTTAAAATCCAAGTGATCTTTCCCTTCTTGATTTGATGCTGATACCTTCAGATCTGAGTGACAGTACTTTAATGAACTTCAGAGAGTATTGCTCAGTGATTAAAATCACTGTTGATAACTTCAGTGAGAGAAACAGTGAAAAATGTCAGAATTTTGAAGCTTTGGCTAACTTATCCCATATGCACAATGGTGCCTACTGCAGTTTCCTACTTTCCTATAAAGCATTGTACTTGCTTCCTTTCTTAATGCAATGATAGTACTCTTTTCTTTTCAGTGAAGTGTCAATGTCATTGTCCACATACACAAGATTGTGTTTATGAGTCCAAGTCTCAATCTTGGAACCTAATTCACTTGTGTAACAAACAGTGTCCTTGTCTTCTCCATCATGAGTCCACACTTCTCATTTCATCCTCCATAGCTTTCGGTTTTGCCATGCTCTAGATCCCGCATTTCTCACAGGAGTTCTATCTAGCCTCATACTCAATAGTTAGCCCTAAGAAAGTAAGTATCAAAAGATTCATAAAATGTCCATTGGATTCGATCTCGTTGATAGAAGAGGGTTGCGAAGTAGTGCCTTGATGGTAAAACTTCTAGGCTTCTTGGGATCCTAATATGATTTTTGGCGACTCTAATTTAGAGATGGAAATGGGTCATAACCAGGATCAGAAAGAAACTAGAATTCTAGAAGGGGTTTCAAGGAAATCTAGCATGTAGGTCACTTGTCCTCAAACATTTTGATGGCCTCCACTTTCTACTTCCTTGCTTATTTGATATCTTCTCAAACTACCATTAAAGAACTAGAAGCTACATGCAAAAGTTTCCTTTGCGAATCAAACAAGGAAAGAAGAATTCGAAAGGTGGCATAGATCACTTGCACCCTACCAAAAAATTAAGGAAGAATAGGCTTGCCAGACATTGTGCAACTAGTTTACAAACTTATAGTAGCTAAATGCATTGCTAGAAGTATATTCTCCTATTACAATTACTCTGTGGGCATCTCTTTAAGATATATGACATTGTTGCCATAGAGGATGCTACTAGTATATTTTTGGGGCTTGTTGCAACTACGTCCCTCCTCAGATGTGCCACACCATGTAGCCCATTGGGATCCAAGCACCCACATGATCTTTGTCCAAATGAGCATGTGGGATCAAGCACCCACATGATCTTTGTCCAAATGAGCATGTGCATAATCACCCTTTCATTAGGATCATAAACTCAAATCATAATTATCTTTAGAAATGCATAGCAATCCCAAACATTCCCACCTTCAACAAGAGCATCATCATCACTCTCCTTAGCTAGCTTCTCAATTGTGATACCTTGCATGATAGGTTCCTCTATAGTTTGATCATATGTTTCTTCTTCTTGATGATATCTATAATTTCCTCATGAAACTCTCTTCAATCCCCAAAACCTCTCCTAGAGTGAGCTCAACCTTGCTACTTAGGATCCTCTCTTTTAGTACTTTTTAAAGGTCTGTGGGATTGACTCAATATCTAAAGTAAGCTTGTTTCTTCGGTCTAGCATTCTCCTTCTTTTGTACATATTTTTTACTTTGATTAGTAGGCTATGGTCTAGAAAGTAGTGCTGCAAGCTCACCCTCTGTAATCTTCTTGTTGGAAGTGCTAGGAGCACTATCATCCCTCTTCCATTTCTCCTCAACAATCACCTTAATGCCTTGAGTCTTCACTAATAAGCATAAATCAAATAGGCATCAATTGGAGAGTCCCATCCAATCTTTGATATGATGCACTTCCTTGCACTAGACAAATCAACTTGATACACTTTTCCCTTCTTTGTAGTCTGCAAAGCAAAATTCCATAACTCTAATTTACAATCAGGTTTCTTTTCAATTTGAACACCACAAGTTGAAGCATCCCCTATGGCTACATAAGATGTATGAGTAGACATATCCTCAAAAATCTTTCTCATCCCACCCTTCTCAAAGTTTATAGCAATAGGCTTGCACATCATGGATGGACATATCTTTCCATCTTATAAAAAACGAACATCTTTTGTGCAACATTTCTCAATGATTCATAGTCTCTATGCTCATGTTCATGACTATTACAACAAATGCATCTTCTCACAAAGAATTTCTAGGTGGGCCTTGAGAAGGGATAGCTCGCCCATAATCTTCCCTCTGAGCCATTTTAATATGCATATCCTCTATACCCTTGACCAATTTTTCAATAACATCATCCTTTCCTGAAACATGTGTAGATAGCCAACTTTGCAATATCCAAATGATTGAATTTATCTTCAAAATTTTTGAGCAACTTTGATGCAACTAGTCAGTCCCTTATAAGGCTTATAAACCCATCCTTGAATGTCCTTTGGCTATCCAACCCGAAGTCCTATAGGAAATACACCTCTTTCAATGCTTTTTTGAATATATTCCACGTAGCATCATATGTCCATAGAGCTCATTTAGGCACATTTTCAATGAAGAGAGGCCAGAAGATGAACAAAGATCTATGCCTCACATAATTGCAAGTAACTAGATACATTCCTACCATCAAACTATTTACTTTCATTAACCACAGCTTCCATAGCTTTTGTTGTTGCATTCCCATACTTGCATATGCTGCATTATTTGCTATTGACACAACAACAATAGTTTCCATAGCTATTGTTGTTGTTGCATATATACATGTTAAAACCCCACAAAATATGCCTCATATTATTTGTAGAGATTGAGGCATACTTGCTAATCCCAAAGAGTCTCCCGTCCTACAATTTTTGATGTGGCTTCTCACGTTGGTTTCATAAGAGATATGGAAGGATTCATTGTCAAGCTACAATCCATAGGGGACTAGAAAGAAAACCTACAAAAGATAGGAGTTCATCGATTGGAAATCAAAAGAGACCCTATACATTCAATGAAATGTTCTTGCAAGATACAAAATACTGATTAAGATACGTTTGTACTACTATTGAAAAGATCAAGGATCCTTGGGGTTATTTATGTCCCAATTTGAAACCATGCTTTTATTTCCTGAAGTTTTAATGTTGTTTCCTATCGTTTTTGCATTCAGGAAGTTTTTAGCCTATAATTTTGTATATAAATTTAGAAAGCATGCTGTTTGAAGGATAGAGTGTTTTTAAAGTTGATTATGAAGTATTCTGTAGGCCTATGTGGTTATCTTGAAGAAAATTATGAGTTTTCTATGATTGAAATTTGATTTAGAAAGTATTCACTCTATAATTTTTAGGATTGCTAGTTCCCATAGTTATTTTTGATGCATTTTGCTAAATTATGTGGTTTTCTTGAAACTTATTTGCTCTATATGGTTGAACTTTGAATCAAGAAATGATAAATAGTAACATGAATCTTTTAGGAAAAGTATTGATTTGCATTAACCTTGCAAACCCATAACATGTTTGCACCATCATCCCCTACAATAGCACATATATTTTAAGCACATACATCAACTTTTGGGTTCAAATATCTTTTCATAGGCACATACATCATCCTACAACTCATACATCATTTCTGTAGAAATCGAAAAGCTAAGCTCTAACAAGATGATCTATTCTTCTTTTTTTTCCAACACAAAAGCTTTAATGGCTCAATATTAGCATTGAATTCAACTAGAACTTCATCAAGGCTTTATCTTTCTTCCATTGATTTAGGTTTCCCTTCTCTTTTTGATGAATGCAATTTTATTATTCTTGCATAAGAGTTGACAAAGTTATGTTTATTTCTCCCTTCATCATGGATAACACACAAGCATTGCGACACACTCAAAGTCCTGTCCTATCTTGCAAATACTTTGATAAAAAACCTTCAACTATAATCATGGCCATCTTAGGTTGGCAATCATTGTTTTTGTGGGGAGTAGCAATGGGGAGTGCTCTCAATGCACAAGCTTGCTTTTTGATCTATTCATAGTATTGCCTTTGCTTTTCTCTAAACTCAATGTTCCTTGAAGGTGTAAACACAACGCCCTAGATTGCTAACATGTTTAGTTCTTTTCATAAATCCCGTCACCTCCTGCATGCTCAAAATGGCAGTTAACCACTCTCAATAGAATGATGCATGGTTCTTCTGTAATTCTTCTTCATGATCATTCTCTGTAGCAACATTGCCATCTACATGAAATCTTTATATCCCTCTTATAAAAGCTTGGGAAAATGCCTCCAAATTGACCATATCATGGCTTCTTGACTCATCATCAACTCAAATGATGCACTTGTCATGAATTGCATGGTGGGAGGACTTACTTGAGCTGTGTAGCAAACACACACTATACACACAAGAGGAAGCTCACTTAAGAACACAAGAAGAGAGATGTAGACCAAAACGTTTTCTTGCTGGTTTTTTCTTTTTCTTTCATACACAAAACTATGTACACAAAGCATAGATAAGTTACAATGTAAAATAAAGGAGCCTACTAAGTCAAACGCTCGTCAACCAATACACAATTGAGTATAATAATCAATTGGTGTTATAACTATGCTAGTTGTAGGAAGGTGCAAAAAGTCAAATATAATAAGTAATAAGCTAGTGGCCATGTGAAGATCATAATGATCACCAACATGCTAAGTGTAGACATGCATACCCATCTAACCAGGTAATCCATCATCAATGTCTGCACATGTTGAGCTTGCCATCTCAACACTCTCCCTCAAGCTCAATTGTATCTCTGCAACTCTAAGTAAGCTTCAAAAATTTCAAAGCTTCTTTGCACCCAATGCCTTTGTGAAAATGTTAGTTATCTAGTTCTAAGTGTTGACATATACCAAGTAATCTCTCCTGCAAGTATCTTCTCTCTCACAAAGTGGTAATGCACCTCAATGTGTTTTGTCCTAGCATGGAATGTTGGGTTCCTAGCTAACTTTATGCTACTCATGTTGTCATAGTGAATCACAATTGGACCATCTCTCTAGACATCCAAATCACCCAATAAGTTTTGCAACCATACCACCTCAGATGTTGCCATAGGAGCACCTCTTTACTTAGCCTTTGTACTCGATAAAGAAATTGTAGGTTACTTTTTCTTGCTCCATATAACTACTACATTACCAAGGGAAAACATGAATATTTTGGTACATATTCTATTAGACACTACTAGCCTAATCTACATTTGTGTATTCAAAACCTTGTATATCCTTACTTGCCTCGAAAAAAAGTCCATAATACAAAGTGAACTTCACATACCTCAATATGTATCTAATTGTATCCAAATGAGACTTTCTGGGCATTTGTGTAAACTAAATAACAAGGCCAATAGTATAGCTCTAGTCTGGCCTTGTGATAGTCATGTAAATCAAACTTCCTACTATCCTCCTGAACATGCTAGGGTCTTCTATCTCATCCCCAGCATCAACACGCTCAACTTCACATTTTACTCCAATGGTACTGAGAGAGCCTTACACACTGTCATACCATATTTAGACAACATATCCAAGCTATACTACCTTTGGGATAGCCATATACCATCATCACATTAGATCACCTCAATATTAAGAAAGTACCTTAGCTCACCCAAATGCTTCTTCTCAAACTTCTTCTTCAAAAGGTCCATAACTTCAGCAATCCCATTATCACTATCACCTATAATAATCAAGTCATCTACATAGATGACTATGATGACCAAATTTACATCTCCCTTTCTCACATAAAATGAGTGATCAACATAAAAAACATAAAAGCAAATGTTGATAAGATACTCTCTGATCTTGTCAGACCATGCTTTAGGTGCTTGCGCCCATATATCATTGCAATTCACTATGCAAGAAGGCATTCTTTACATCCATTTTTTGCAAAATCCAACCTTTGGATATTGTTAAAGCAATCACTATCTAATAGTTGCCATCCTAGCAACATCTCTTCATAATCTATGCCATATTTGAGCATAGCCTTTTGCAACCAGCCTAACCTTATACATGTATAATTGAACCATTTGTATTATGCTTGATTTTATAGACTCACTTATAGTCAATAGCTTTCTTGCTCTTAGGCAATGGTACTAGATTCCAAGTCTTATTGGTCACTAATATAGCCATCTCCTCATCCATTGTTGCATCCCAATGAGAATGACCAACAGTATCCTCAAAACAAGTGGGCTCAATATTGTCAACCACCTTTACCATATAAGCATAATTGTAAGTTGCATAACCTTCAAATCCCAATCTTTTAACAGGGTATCTAACCCTGCTAGAGCTATGTACCATTGGATCACTTAGTGAAGCCTAGAATCTCCATTAAACTCCAAATGACTAGCAGATGCATCACTACCATTTGACACTTTATTCTTCCCTTTGACTTTACTACTTGCAACACTTGTAGATACACCTGAAGATGTGGGGTTGCTCCTTAGTCTCCCAAACTAAGGGCTAATTTTAGGTGTAGTACCGGATGATATTTTTGGTCCACTAAGGCTACGTGATTCTTGCTTTTCTATCTACACATAACTATCATGACCATCACAATCATCCAATGCACCACTATTAGATGCATACCAATTGCTCATCTCATAAAAAATAACATCCCTGCTCACTTGAACTCACCTGTGATAGGGTTATAACAATGATATTATTTTTTCTCTATAGAGTATCAAATGAAAATGAAATTTTTAGCCTTTGGATCAAGCTTCCTTCATAGTTCATCTAGCACATGAATATATGTAATACAGCCAAATACTTTCAAATGTGACACATTGGGATTCTTGCCTATGAAATAGTCTTTGAGGGTCATTGTGGGAGCTTTCACTCAAGCGCCAAGACCCACGGACTGCTTATTATTTCAAGCATTCCAAGCCGAGCACTAATAGCTACCTCTCACATAGCCAACGCGCCATCCATATCTACGGGTGTAGTGAGCTTACCTCCATGCCAATCGAGTTACCTCCTCTCTTGCGCACTCCGGTAGCTCCACGATCCAAGTGTAAGCCTTAAGTAAGCTCCATACTCACTCCCTCACACTCTCACACTTCCTCTCTCAAGCACAAGCTCAAGCAAGCAAGAACAAGAATAAGAAGAAGAAGAGGAGAGCCACTTTTGGCCACACACAAGAATGAGCTTCTCATTCACTTTTCAACTTTATATACAAAACCCTAAATCCCTTTTGGGCAATCATTCCCTTATTCCCTTTTTTACATGGCTGGCCATGGCCTATGCCCTTTTTCCCATTGTCCTCCTATCTTCCTAGCTTCCTTCCTACCGCCCATCTACCTTTACAAATTGCATGGGTGAGAGCCCGGCACTCTTAAAATAAATCATGGTGCGCCTTGTGCTTTTTTACAAAAGTATTGACTTGCACTTTTCATTGTGCACATTTTTCCCTTATTTAGGACTTTTCTGAGCTTCTTGTGTTTCTAGATTTTTCTTGGTGCACTTTCGTCTTCCGTTTCACTTTGCCTTGGCCTTTGTCTTCTGCTTTAGCTTTTCCAGATTTTCCATCTTGTTCGTTTGACGGTTAATGGTCATTTCATGAACTATAGATGTGGGAGTTTTGTTCATAATATAGATAACAATATGAATAGATTTAGACAAAAAATAATTTGGAAATTTCTTTTCAACCATCAATGCCGATGTAACTTCTACAATATGCCTATTTTATCTTTTTGCAATCCCATTTTGCTATGGGATATAACTATAAGTAAATTGTCTCTTTATTCCATAAGACCTCAAAAAGTCATTAAACTCATTAGAGAGGTACTCTCTCTCTCTATCTAACCTCGAGCATTTAACTTTTAAGCTTATTTTTGTTTCAACTATAGCCACGAAATTTTTGAAGTGCCCAAACACGTCACTCTTTTTCTTTATAAAAGTTTTGAAGTGTTTAAGCACATCATTCTTTTTCTTCATGAAATACACCCACAGCTTTCTTAAACAATCACTAATAAAATCTGACAAAGCATTTACCGCCACTAAGAGATATGTTTTGTGTAGGTTCCAAACATGTATATACACAATATCAAGTATATTCTTGCAAACATCTATATCATGCAAAAAAGAATTCTTGCATGCTTACCAAATTGCTATGCTTCACACACTTTATGAAATTTTGAAACTCTAAAAGTAGGTGTAAAAGAGCTAGTTATTTAGTTTCAAGAAAACATATAAAATGAACAATAAGCATTGTTAACCCATGGAAGACCAAGACGAAAAAATATGAAAAATCAGAAGTGGAAGACAATCCCAAGGTAAGAGGAAGATGGAGGACAAAGGTGCACTCAGAAAAATCTAAAGACATGAAGCACATGAAAAATTCTAAATGTAAAAGGAAGTGCACAAGAACAAGTGCAACTTAATATTTTAGCAAGAAGAGTGCCAGGTGCATTGTAATTTATTTTGTAGAAGAGCACCAAGCTCTCTCTTGTGTAAGTTATAAAAAATGAGAGACATAGGGGGATAAGGCCAATGCTAATGGAAAGGATGAGGAAAAAGAGTGGAGGAATGGACAAAGGCTAGGACCAAAAAAGGGATGGCTACCTAAGGAGGAGATAGGGCATGTATAAAAGTCAAAAAGTGAACGGAGAAGCTCATTCTTGTTGTGTGGCCAAACTTGCTCTCTTCTTGCTTCTTGCTCTTGCTTCATTCATATGTATGAGAAATGGAGAGTGTCTTTGTGTAACAGTGAGATCCTCATCTCCTCTTATCATCATCATCATATTCTCTTTTCCTTTCTCGTGTACATGGCTATGGAGGTTGAAGCTTAGAGCTTGGAGATGGACCTTGCTTGAGAGTGCATCTTGGATCATGGAGCTACTGGTGGATTTGAGAAAGGAGGCAACTCGATTAGATTTAAAGATAAGCTCACTACATTTGTGCGTGGGAGAGTGCACATGGCTATGTGAGAGGTAGCCATCACTATCAACTTGAAATAATTAAAACAATAAGTGATATGTGTGTCTTAGCAGTGTGCGGCGCAAGAGCGATGATATTTTGGTTCCATTGCCGAGATTAATAGATTCAAGCTTAAGTGCTTGCGCACTCCAAATTGAGTGATAAAGTAGGAGTTTGTCTTCGTAATGGCGCTTGGTTTTAGGTAGGAAGTGAGACAATCGAAGGCCATTCGAAACCTCTTGTGGATTAGTTCCGATTTAAGAAGCTTTGTGTGTATTTATTAGAGTAGGAAAAGTGTATTTTGATTAGTTTTAAGAATTAAGATTTGGGAAATAAAGAAAAAAGAAAGAAAAAATAAGTCTCTATATAACCAAGAAACATGGGAACATAGGAAGAAAGAAAAAAGATTTTTTATGTTTGGGAAGGAAAGTAGAGTAAGGGAAGAAAGAGAGGACCAAAAGGTGAGAAAAGAGAGCTCATTTGCACACTCAGAGATTGAGAGAGAGAGCTATTGAGAGAGATAAAGAGATACACGTCAAGATGTAGCAGGAGCAGCAATCAGTGGTATCCTCATATTCGAACATTCCAGGTATGCTACGAGTCTCCCATGATGTTGGTTGCATTAAGTTAGACATTAATAGGTAGTGCATTGGATTGGTTGGGTCCATTTTGTGCCATTCGACGTTTTTCCTATGTCACTTGGACGACAACCATAGGACTTGGACCCAAAATCAATTGTTAGGAGTAATCATAATCCACATGAAAAAGCTACAACAACATGAAACTGATTAGATGTGATTGACATAATCAAAGGTCGCACTCTATATTATAGACACTTAAGCGCATGCGAAAACTACAAAGCCTGATTTTGCACAATTCACATTGAGTTTCACCACTCAACCATATACTTGTGTGCACATTTGCAAACTGATTAGATTAACAAGAAACACACTAAAGGGAATTTAGCTAAGAAACGAACCCACTAGTAGGAGTGCAATCTCTCGGAAACTAGACCAATGATCTAAGACACTAGAAAAAAATATCTAGGGAAGGTAGAACCATCAGACCACTGAGGGAAGGAAGGACTAGCCAAGATTAGAGGCACATCTTAAGTTGGCCTAGTCAGCCTCATAGAAATACTAGTGGATTAGGAAATAACCAACCATCGTAGGCACCAACTCAAATGAGAATGACTTATCACTCAATATGACCAACATACAAGGATAGCACATCATGGAAGACCTACAACTGATATCATAGCCAACCTTGAGGAGGATAAGAGGCTTGAGGAGGATAGGAGAATAGGAAGGATAGCATTGTAGCTCATAGTGAGCTATAGCTAAGAGCAAAGGGCTCAGAGGTTGTGCTAGGAGAGAGAGCTCAATGAGATTCATACGACCCTAGCCATATCAGGAAACAAAACGGAGGAAATTCCGATAGCAAGAGAGCTTTAGAAGCCGATGTTACAGTGAGCAAGCTACTCACAAAATGATTGCTAGACAATACCAGCACCGAGCAAAGTGGAGCAGCCTTGGTAGTATCATTGCTAGCTAGGTTGGGAGTCACCTTGAATGCTAGAAAGACAAACAAAGATACCCATAATTGCCAACCAACTTCACAAATATCAAGCACACAATGACCCCTACAGCTTCCTCGAGCAGTTTGAGTAGGTGTGCGAGGCTAACAACCTCATGGACCTAGCTCAACGGGCACAAGTATTTAGTCTTTTCTTGAGAGACAAGGGAAAAATTTGGTTTACTAGTCTAGATAATTCTGAATGCAATAACTTCACCCATCCAAAGGATCTCTTCATCAAGAGATTCTCAAAGGTAGGATAGTCCGATAACCTCATTGTTAAGTTGATGAATGTTAGCCAAAAAGATAAAGAGAACATACAAGACTATGTTATTCATGTGAGGAGTCTCTACAAGAGGATACCTGTAGAACTTGAGTGACCCAATGAGACAGTGGTCTCCACTATATTCATTAATAACGGGATCTAAAACGAAGAACTCTATAAGTCCTTAGCGAGCAACTCAAACCTACAAAGGGACATGCTTTGGGAAGAGTCTTTAAGGAGGCCATACGAGTGGATGACTTGCTCAAGGAGAGAGAAGCTTTAGGGCTATGCAACAAGGGAGTAACATGTTTAGGAACACCAAGAGAATTGCAACATTTAGCAAACGAGTAGCTCCCAATGAGCAAGATAAAGGAAAGAGTGTTGACCAAACCCAAGCGATAGTAGCTAAGCTCAAGTTTGAGATCCATAGTCTGTAGGAGTCAATATGAAGGCTAGTATGATCTCATTGCAGTGTGTGTATTGTGGAGGGAACCACCTGTCATCTAAATGTCCTGATCCTAGATCTTGGCCTTGTGCCAATTGCGAAAGATTTGGGCATGACACTATGCACTGCCCATTGTCAAGACGATTGCCACACAACCAACCCTATGCTCAACCACACTATTTAGGAGTTAGGTAGCCTTTCTTGGAAGGGGAGCCCCTTTGGCTCTACCTATACCTAACTATTTAAAGCCAACCACTCCAAGGATGGACATTAACCACATAGGAATCCCTGAACCACTAGGGCCTATAGTGACCCAAGAGCGATGCTCTAGTGCACTTTGTGGAGGAACCATTGGAGGAAGTCTCATAGGTGAATCCGTATGTCTCTTATGACGAGGAGGGAAATCCCATATTGATGGAATTTAGCCTGTGCCAGTCATGGCTTTAGATAGAGGGAGAGGTAGAGGCCTAGGAGGAGGTCAGAAAACCATGAGCCCATAGCATGTTGGATGTGTGGCCATCTAGGGCATATCTCATCCCGCTACCCTAAAAAGGAGTAAGAAAGTAGGAAGAAGGCCAACTTGAGGTGTCCCAAATTCATAGTCACACACTTTTTCACCAACTACCCTAGGTAGAAATCCTCCACCAGTTCGCCAATTGTACCATCTGTGCCACTCAAACTTTTTTATGTCATAATACTAACCCAAACAAAGTAGGCCGATATCTCATTACCTAGACCTAGCAACCTAGATGCATCCCTTATGGGAAAGAAGAGCCAGCAAAGGAGAAGAAGGAGGATTGAGGTAAAAATAATGCTCAAAATAGAGAATGTGATCACCTTAACGAAGGGAAAGCATGTTACTAATGCAAAAGTAGAAACTTCTACTCCTAAGACAAGGGAGAAGGGAAGTGCTAAGGTTGCAGAGTATCCTGACCCCAACCAACAATTTAAGATTGTGGATAAGGTCAAGGAATGGATAAAATAAGCACAAGCTTACTTGCAAGATGCTGAGCCTATCATTAAGGATGAGATCAGTGAACTCTCAACCATGAGCCCACCAGAATCTTCGGTGTACTTGAGAGCACGGAGGAAACATCACTACATGCACAACAACATAGGTAGAGCATGGATGCCATGAATAGACAAGCTACCCAAGGGCATTGGTAGCAAGAAGCCCATGATGCTGTGAGGAGGGAAAGATGGTTGAGAATTTGCTAAACACACTTATATCAAATCTCGTAACATTGCCACTGGGAGAATTTCTTAGGTAAAACCCTACACTATGCCAAGGCTTGAAGCAATGGGTAGAACGAATTGATAATCATGAACCGCAAGACTTGCTTGATCATGACACTGTGATGCACATACCAAGCTTATAGTAGCAGCTAATAGCAAATTTCTCTTAACCTCTGGAACATACAACAAATTTGAAATTATTTTTAGCTCACCATGTGCAACAACAAATAAAATAATGCATGTGTCCTCAATAGGGAATCTAGCATCATTTCCCAACCATCACAGTGATGGATTCTTGCAAAGACTTCATAGAAGTATATAGATATTTTTCATTGGTCATGCGACAAGAGGTGCAACTATCCAATATCCATAAGTCAGTGGTAAATGTTTCTTGTATCAGGGAATATACTTCCTCAATGGTTTTTATGAATAACTCTAACTCTGTTTTAGCCGTATTGGCTATCTCCTTCCCTTTAGTCTTCATGGTGCCATTCTTTTCGTCTATCTTCTTGACATGACAATCTGCAATTGCATGTCCTTTCTCATTGGCAATAGAAGCAATCTCCTTGAAAATTTTTCTTACCACACTTCTTCTTCTTGTCACCATTGGTTGAGGAACCACCTTTACCTTTTGCATTGGTAGAGAATGCAATATCTCCACTACTACTACATTATCAAGCTTTAAGCTACAACTTCTCCTCCATTAGTAGTGCACATAATTCTTCAAACATTAAAGCTTTGAGTCTTACCTAACTATTTAGGGTAGTTACCAATCCATCAAAATTTGGTGGAAAAATTTGAAGACATCTCCAAGCTAGCTCCTTGCGCTAGTCTTTTATATCCTAGCAGTTACCATCTAATCACACAGATTCTTGATTCGAGTGATGATACTTCAACTGTCTCTCCTTTAGAAAAATTCTCTACTGCTAATTGATTCTCTAAATTTTGAACCCTTATTTGATTTTGTGTTTTGTATTGACTTCTTGATACGTTCCAAGCCTTTGATGCCTTGGTTCTATGTTAAATCAAGGTCAAAACATTGTCAAAATAGCTTATAATTAAGGCACACAATGCATCTGCATTCCTTCATTTTCAAGCTCACAGAAGATATACATTTGGAGGAATCATAACACTCAAATTTGACGGGTCAGGGGAGTGGATTGTGGTTTTGAATCATTCCCTAGTATTGTCTTCAAAAGCTCATCAAAATCAAGGATAGTTGTAATTTTAAAGGCCCTCTATCGAACACAATAAACCTAGTCAACAATTGTAAATACTGTGTGGGGTGGCAATTTCTCCATTAAGTGAGAAGAAATAAAATTAGGAGTAGAACCATTATCAAATAAAATTGTAACGTCTTGGCCATTTATATTCCCACTGATCTTTAAAATATTATATGGGCTAAAAATAGTTTTACCAATGTGATTATTGTTGCTAAGACTAGCATTAACAAAACATTCTTCAAATAAAATTTTAGAAGAGATACCTAGAGTGCCAAGAGTATATATCAAAGTCTTGGAAGTAGACTTTGCCCCTTTGTTTTGGGGATACTTGTGAGAGCACTTGGGCTATGAAATAATAACCCTTCAGGAAATCTTTGTAGTGAGTGACCTTATGCTTGACGCCCTATTCTTATGCAATTCCAAAGTTGGTTGACAAGTTGGTGATGGGGTAGAGGACTTCTTTGACTTAAAGATTCACGTAGCGGAACCCCCAATTGACTGGCTATTCCTACTTGTAGCAACAATGTTGTCAAAATGTTTTCATACCTATAGACATCCTTGAGTGAGTGAAGAGGATTATGAAGCACGTCATTCAAGTGGTTTGGAAGTAATCCAAAAAGGTACTGCATATAAAGCAATGCTTGATGATTGTCTAATTACTTTGTTTTATGCAATAAATCTTTAAATTTTTATGAGTTAACATCCAATATCTACTTTCCCATATAAAGTTCAAATAATTTTTGGAAATTTTCAATCTAATCATCGGTCATAAAGTATTTCCAAAAAATAGATTGATTCAAAATCAACCCAAGTCTCCGGCTTACAGTGTAGGCTTGGCCACCAAGCATATGCCTTCCCTTGTAACATAATGTGTATCTCCTAATGTGTTGGACATTAATGAATTAATACAAATCAACATATTTTATCCATTTGGCTAGCCATGAATTGATATTTGTGTCATCACATGCCTTCTTCTCCCCTTTAAAGGGATCAAGTTGGAATTGAGGAGAGGCAATGTCCTCATGGCTACAAGCACAAACATAAAATGGGAAGTGAGGAGCTTGGCTAACTACCATTGTATTTCCTTTACTTGATCTTGGAGGATTGCCTCAATAGACAAATATCCTTGAGATTTGAAGGAAGAAAAGACTTTGAGATGTTGCCCATAAGCGTGTTTGGGTTTGGAGGGAACCGAATGAGCATCCTCCATTGCTAAAGTTTAAAAGAAACAAGCACATCAAAGGGAGATACACCATGAGAAGACATTGTATTGACAAGAGGAGAGATTTTGAGAGAGATAGAGAGAAGATACAAATTTTTAGAGCTTGAATGCAAGAAGGAAGAGCAAGGAAAGTAGAAATTGCATGCTTTAAATGCAAGACTCAATCTTTTTTTAAAAGGTGGGATGCATAGGCAAAGGTGGGGTGGATAGGCAAAGGGGACAAATAAAGGGGTTTCTTCGGGCAATAAGCTTGAGAGAAGGCTTAAGTGTTCATGGTGGAGTCTTTATTATTCTTCTTTTGAAAAAGAAAAAAGATAATATGTGGCCAAAGTTTTCAATGACCATGTTTACCACTTAACCGGTCTAGCTTCCACGTAACTCCACTTGGAGGAAAATCAATCCCCCCTAAGCCATGTATTAAAGGTCAAACCCACCCCCCTTGCTTGATTTCCCTTCAGGCTTGCACTTGATGCCTACCACATCCCTTCAAGGCTACAGTTAGTGTCTATGACGAGTCACAGACTTTGTGACAATCACGATCTCTCTTTCTCTCTTCCACACAATGTGTGAGTTGAAGATGATTGTACATTCCCTATCTAATTGTCGGCCACTTGAAGATGAGTCTTGTTTCTCTATCCATAGTCTGTGTCTCCCTTCACAATTGAAAAAATATTTTTTTGTTTAATCACAATATTTCTCTCTACTTGATGCCCACATTGATTGGAATACCCACACAACATTTAATCTTAATGTTAATGTTAAAAGAAATGCTACTAGTTCATGTTACAATTAACATAAAAATCAATAATGACATTAATATTTAATTCCAATTCATTAATATTAAATGTTAAATCAACAAAAATTATAGTCAATTCAAACTCTAATGCCTATTCATGCTACAAGATTTTGGTGTATCAAATGATGATCTACCATAGCCTTAGAGTGGTGGCTCCCCAGACTTTGGTCATCAAAACTAATAAAAATTCTTTTGCAGAAGCATCACTTCAACACAAAACCTTAGCACAAGTACAAAACAAAAATCATACCTTGCTCTCTTACCCACCACGTGCAACACATGCTCCCATGCACACCTCTCCCACCAATAGTGTCCCATATCACCCTTAACATGATAAAGGCATACTTATGAGGCATGGACCATCATGGTTTTGTGAGTAAAAGTGGTTTTTTGCACGCCATTTGATATCATTTTCAATTGGAGGTTGATGCCTCGATATCAATGAAATATCCCCCTAGGATCCAACCTACACATGAGAGATGACACAAGCCAATAGCTCAACATAAGGCTCAACATAAAAGGGACTAGACATTAGACTCACGTCCCAATCATAGAGCCAAATAAGCCCATCCCCAAGCTTGGAAGCTAATAGCACTCTAGGCCATGAGCACATCCCGAGGGTTGGCATCCCCCCATACCACCAACCCACACTATTCTAGCTTAGGCACTTATGGATCCCTTAGCCTTTTTCTGCCTATTCACCTTATCCTCATTCTTATCTCTACTATCTACCTCATAGTTCTTCATCCTCAACAACCACACATGCTTTTACTAATAAGACTCATTTTAACATGTCTAACTCTATACCACTTGGTCCAATCTAATGAGACATATACTTGATTCTTAGAACTTATGGGACCTCGTCTAGGGGCTAGAACCCCAACTGGCCCCCAACTAGACCCACACTTTGTTTCATTAGAGGTTTTGCTTGATGCAAGGTCTACTTTTATGAATTTCAAAATCACTGACTGGGATAACCTTAAGGTAAAGTTAGTTGAATATTGGCATTACAGAATTATCCACTACACTGGCTTCTAAGCCCCCAAATGACCAAGTTACATTCTTCTTGAACAACTTGCCTAGAAAATGCTTCCATTTTGTGTAATCAGTGATCTCACAACCCACCATTACATCCATTCTATGAATTTGAGTGTCAACTATTGTGTTATCCTTAGCTGTTTCATCGGTTTCATACTACTTCCTCTATAGAGGGGACTCTTGTTTTTTCTTTTCAAAGAGGGTAGCAAGGATAAAGCAAGAAAACTCAAAATCAAAACAAAAAACAAGACAAAATCAAAATCAAAATCAAAACCAAGATAGTGAGTCACAAGGGAGCTCTAAGTCATTCTTAAAACCCCAATGGTAGAATGTACCAAAGAAAAATAGGTATTGCAAACATTGTCAAAAGATTAGCCGTTTTGATGATGAGTATCAATCAAAAGTAAAAGGCATGCAACCAAAAAAAGAAAAGAAATACTCAAAACCCAGCCCCTCAATGGATAACCCTACTAGGGAAGGTAGAGTGGTGACAACAATTGAAATCAAGGGTAGTGGTGAGGCTAGACCCATGTTTTCACCGATCAACCATCACAACCAGTATTGTTCTCAACTCCAGAAGGTGCACCCCACATTTGCAAGTTACCTCTTGACAAGGTGGCTGCAAAGGCCTACCCTACCTGAGCGAGCATAAATTTTGCTATTTGGATCATGGATAATGGAGCCACCCATCATATGAACCCCCATCCAATAAATTTTTATATCTTGAGCCCTTGTAGCTAGGAATGTCTAATGTAGGAACAAATCCTTGATCAAGGTCCATGGTCTAGGTCATGTCAAGTTTGGTACTGATGAGGGCCAGGATCTCACTACATTGGAAAATATATACTATGTCCCCTAGGTTTGGGTGAACCTTTTTTTCATTCAACAAGTTTGCCAATTGGGGAAAGCAGTTTTCTTTACTACAACCATAGTTGAGGTCATAGACTTTCAAATTGGTTTAGTGATTGCTAGTGGTGAGGCACAACCCAATGGCATCTACATGATGACTCGGTTCCTTTCCAAGCCAACAGCTGAGGATTCATAGTTTCATCACTCTTGGGACTTAGCCACCACATGAGAGCCTACGAACAATGAGCACTTTGCCATTATTGCTTTGGGCACCTTGGGTATGACTCACTCAATGAGCTATCATGCTGTTAAATGGTTGAGGACCTTCCACACCTCAAATGTTCAAGTATGTCTATTCAATATGTCATGAGAAAGTAAAGTCTATAGTGTTTCATCTAGTTCCGTAGAACTTGTAATCTTAAATTTGTCCTTTTGTTGCCCCATATTTTCTAAAGTATCCATGAGGGATCTCTTAATTGGATGTATGCACTAGAGCTTCTAGCTAAGAAGAATAAGATGTACAAATCATTGGATTTATAATGCTCTTTGGGGTGGGATTAGTATTATGTTGTGAGGCTGAAACACTAGAGGCTTGTTTCTTAGTTGAAGTCACAAGTTTGGTCACAACCAAATTTTATGATTATGGGGATTCCACCTTGATATTGGAAGTAATAACGTTTGATTCAATGGAATGGTCATGATAGTCAAAGATGACTATGCACTAGGATCCTTGGATTGATGGGAAGTAGTCTTAGTCTTGGACAGGGTAAAATTTAGGGGAAAATTTTAGCCCAATGGCTATTTTTTGGAGGTTTTCTTGGTCACTTTCCTTAATCAAAATATAGCCCATATATACAAAAATTTACATATTTTGACCTAAAATTTGCCCAAAAATAGCTTTAAAATAGGGCTTTCTCACAACATTCATCCAATTTTCTAAACTCTTTACCATTGATCAATGAAACATTTGCCCACCTACCTACAAGTTGAAAATCATGGGGATCCCTTAATTTTTACCCTAGTCTTGGAATTTCCAAATTTATTTGTGACAATGCTCATATAGGGTGGTCATCAATCCCTTGACATTTTCCTGGCTATCCCTTGTGGATATGTTTTCTAGGATTGGGCAATTGCGCTAGGCTCCTATTGTTGCTCAATCTTCAATTTGAGCCTAAGTGACAAAGGTTCTTTATTTCTAGAGACTTTGGTTATTTCAAAGGACCAACAACAACTAAGGGTTATTTCTTGTCAACAATTAAGGGCTTTATCTTCTCCTTCTTTGGACTGGCTCTTTTAGCATGAGCAACATCACTAGAAAGTGGTTGCTTTCCTTAATGCTTGACTTGATGACTTCTCAGACACTACTAGTTCCTTTTGCAAATTAGCAAACAACAAATACCTCAAGAAATTGCTCTTCCAAAATTGTGGATGTTGGTATTACAAGAACTAGCTTTTCATCAATCACTAACTTGTTCGTTTTTTAGTCCTCAAGCATCTTGGTCCTTGACCTAGATCTACATTCGGGCCTCTTTCTCTTTTTTTTATTCTATGGTTAGTGGAAGTGGCTTTGAGAATGGTTTCAAAAACCAAATCCAACAATTTCTTGCATAAAATCCTTGAGCACATATAAAAACACTTTAAGAATCCATTGTGGCATTGTGCTAACTCTCCACTGATGCATGCAAAGATATACCCTAGATCTCATATTTCTTCTCGATGAAGTGCTCTTTTGATAGTTTGAGAAGCTTTTGTAGTGTTTCTAGAAGCTTTTGTCTTTCCTTAGATTCTAGTAGGATTCTTATTGACTAGTGTGGGAGCTTTCGCTCAACCGCCAAGACCCTCGGACCGCTTATTGCTTCAAGCGTTCCAAGTGAGCTCTCATGGCTATCTCTCACCTAGCCGACGCGCCGTCGATCCTACAAATGCAGTGAACTTACCTTGATGTTCGATCGAGTACCCTCTTCTCTCTCACACTCCGATAGCTCCACGATTCTCGATGCTAGCTCAAGCATCCTCAAGCCTCCTCCATCTCCAAGCTCCATCCTCCATAGCCGCTGCGCAAGAGAAGAGAAGAGAAGAGAAGAGAAGAGAAGAAGGGGAGAGGAGATGGTGAAGAGCTTCACCCTCTTGATTCCTCACTCTCACACACACTCACTCCCTCACACTCTCACATTCCCTCTCTCAAGAGCATACACAAGCAAGAAGGAGAGAAGAAGAGAGGAAGAAGAAGACTAGTTTTGCCACACCAAAGAATGAGCTCTTCATTCACTTTTCAACTTTATATACAAAACCCTACTTCCCTTTTGGGCGGTCATCCCCTTTTTCCCTTTTTTACATGGCCGGTCATAGCCTAGGCCCTGTTTTTCATTGTCCTTTCATCTTCCTTGTTTCCTTTTCACTACCCTTCTATATTTACAAGTCGCACGGGTGAGAGCCCGACACTCTTTTACAAGATTTTAGGGTGCGCTTTTTATGCGCCTTTCCCTTTTCGTGTTTGCCTTGGCCTTTACAAGTTGTCCTTGCGCTTTTGGAATTTTCTCTTTTTTTTTTCCTTCCGTCGGGTTATCTTTTTTTCGCCTTTGCCCTGCGTCTTTTCCACTTTCTTTCGCTCTCTTCGTGTTGGGGTTAACATTACCCCCCTCCTAGACGAGTGCCAGTCCCATGGCACTCATTGGTGTAGGGAGCAAGTGGTAGCATGCACTGAAGACTTCGGGGGATAGGGGGCTTGGGGCCTGCACTGGTGACCGGTTTCGCGAGGGTTGGTTAGGGATGCTGCGTAGGACGATTTTTCCAGCTTGTCGGATGCTGGGTGGGCAATTAGCCTTGGACGTTGATGAAGAATGAATGCCACTTGTGCTGTGGTCGTCAACACCTGCAATTGAAAACCTGTCAGGTGGTCTCTCCCTAGGGGTAGTGCTAGTCTCTGTATTGTGCACAAGACTCCTTTAAAAAAAAAAAAAAGTTTGGGAGACAGGTCGAACTCTAAGAAAGCTGAGAGTGTTGTCCTGCACTTGAGGACCCAAACTGTGAATTAGTTCTGTGTAGGTATTATGTGAGTGCAGTGCGTGTGCGTAATTAGATATTACTTAGTTAGAAGACTGGGCAGCGTGGGGCCGTGTAGAGCAGAAATGTGGTAATGAGGAGATGAAGTACACCTTTGACTCCTGCTTGGAGACGTCGTTAGGGGTGTGCCATTGTCGTCGAAGCTTGCTTTCCTTCTTGTTCTTTTTTTTTTTTTTTTGAGGTGGGTACATAGAGGCAGCGGTACAAGGGATAACGGGAGTTCTACTTCTCATCATCCGAATGGTGGGTAAGGGTGGGCGGAGGGCGGGGGGCCTTGCTAAGGAATTTTTGGCTTAGCAAGTAGCCCTTAGTGTGGAGGCGGGTTTTGAGGGTGGTGGTGGAGAGAAAGGGGTTGTTGCACTGTGTGAATCTGCTGTCATTCATGTCTTCCAGCAGTGCACCACAGAAGGATGGCAAAAGAGTAGCACGCATCATGAGACGGGTCATGGTAGTGATGTCTATGGCATTGGGGTCAAAATAGAGGGGTGGAAGGTGGCGCTCTTGGGGTGCAGGTTCCTGGTGTACTAGGATTCTAATTAACCTAAGGTAGTTACAGGTGGTGATGAATGTTGGGTCGGGGCTTGAGGTGAATTCGTTAAGGAATTTATCTATAGAGCTGTACAAGTCGGGAAGGGTGAAGAGAAGAGAGTTCCTATGGGAAGTGGTATTGGCATTATAAATGACGGGGAAGTCAAACCTGCCGTGGATGGACGGGTTAACATCCACTCCTACCCTTCGAGGATACGGCATAAAGGTGGGGTCATTCCTTTCCAAAGGGAGGGTGTTGCAAAATGCCATCCACGCCTCCAGGTTGACGTAAAAAATGCGCCACCTCTAGGTGGGTTGGCAATTATAGCCTTCCACTGTGCGAGGTACTTGGAGGACTTTGTCTTGCCAAAAATCACGGTCCTTGGCCCCCCAAGCAGTTGGGTGGGCCTCACGCTCTTCTAACCATTTAGCCTTGAGCCGGGCCCCCATGGCGATGACATCCTCCACCAACTGAATGGGCAGCACCCTATTCAAGGCGGTGGAAAACTCGAAGCGTAGGTCGAAGGGGTCTCGGCTATACTCCTGCTGCTCCCAGCTAATCATTTCAGCACGGTACTCAGCGGGGGAGTCTTGGGTGCGTAGCGGGAAAGGGGTAGGCTGTTTCGGGGCACGTCTGGCCTTCATTTTTCTTCTTGCCTTCTCCACCATTTCCTTCCTTCGGGTGATGTGGGCCGCTCTTCGCTTGGCAGATGTGTCATGGGGTGGCACTTAGGTTTGTTGGGGTTGAGGGGGTGGCGGGACATATTCCTCTCCTTGAGGCCCTAGGTCAAGCTCTGGCTCACCCCCTTCCGCTTGCTCCTCCTCCTGTGTTTTCTCCTCCGTGAACCTCGGGTCATCCATCTCTTGTGTTGTCAATCCTACTTGTGCCAGATATTTTCTTTGTTCTTCTAGGCTCTGCGGCGGGCCTCCTAGTTGCAGTGGTACGTGCAGGCCTGCTGTGAGGGCCCTGCGCGCAATGGTTAGCTTTCTCTGCAACTGATCATTGGCCTCATCTATTTCTGAGTGGGTGGTGTGGAGCAGCGTGTTGATAAAAGTGCGCTGCTGAGCTATCATAGCGAGCTGGGCTACCTCTGCTTGGTTTTCAGCCATCACTCTGTCTCCCTCAGCCTTGGCCAGCCGGCGTGCTAAGTCCTGCACTCTCTGCGCGTTATGATTGGACCATTCCTTTGCCCGCCTCTCCATGTCTTCCAGGCGTTCCCCCTGTTGGAGGGTCATCGCCATAAATTGTTGTTGCTGGGCTTCAAGCTCATGGCGCAAGCGGGACTGCTCTCAGTGCTCCTCTGCGATCTACTCGTTGAGTTGGTCCCGCGTTGCCTGCAACCTGCGCACCTGTTCTGCCCTTAACTGATCCAGCTCTGCAACCTCTTGTCTAATTTTCTCAAGCTAGCTTTGAGCCTCCAAGTGGGCTGCAGATAACTGGTCATTCTTGTGCTGAAGGTGGGCATTTGTCTCCCTCTCCCTGGTGAGACGCTCCATTAGGATTTTCCTTCTTCCCTCCTAGGTAGCGTCGCGCTCCTTCAGGGCTTTCAGCTCCTTTGCCTCCTTGGTGCTGGCCTCCTCCCTAAGCACAACGATTTTCTTTTGATATTCTATTATTTGCCTCACTCTGTCCAATTGGAGGGCAGCTTGTGATTTGCGCTCCGCTGCCAGCTCCTCCACCGCCATCCTCCTTTCTTGCCTGGTCGTTTGCAACTGAGCGAGCAGCTCCTTTACGTAGTCATCGTAGTGGCCTGTTGGAGGTGGGGAGTGGGACATGATCGTAGTGGTGGCAATCTCCTCCACTTTTTGTCTTTTCACTTCTAGCCCTGGCTCCAGCTCGGCCATCGCTGCCCTTTTGGCACTTGAGACTGGGGCGGCCCCGCCGGCTGCTTCCCTTGCCAACTCTCTTTCCACCAAGAATTGCAACCAGGTGACCACGTTGCTTTCATCGATCTTTGGGGTGTGCCCCAGGGTGGCTGTGGTAGGGGGTGTCACCTTGAGGGGAATGACTTGCATGGGTGGTACGAGGAGAGGGGAGACGGGCCTGACTGGGTCTTTTCCTTTCCCTTCTGTAGGAGGCATCGACACAGGTTCCAACGTACCAGTGCTAGGGCCGGGTGCTTCAGGTTGGTATGGTCTGCCCGCTCCTTCCACGTCTTTTCTCGGCTGTTCCTCGATGGAGCGACACGTCGCCAGCTCCAATTCTTCTTCTTCCCTCCTCCTCAATTCCTCCTCAGCTCTCTTTCTTCTTTCCTCCTCTTCTCTTACCGACTCTCTTCGGGCCCATTCGAGCTCTTCCTTCTCTTTTCTCCTTCGCTCCTCCTCTCTCTTTCCGTGCAGGGCCTTGGTCTGTTGCTCCGCTTTCCTTTCTGGTGCAGCCTAACGTTCTCCCTCCTTGTCGGTGTCCGTTCCTGTTTCATCCGACTGCTCTTCTGCCTGGGGCTGGGACTGCGACGGCGATTCGCTACCTTTTCCGCCATCTCCCTGTTTTTCCTCTCCCGCTCGTCCTTGCCCTATTGCCTCGTGGATGATCGCAGTGAGGGCACCTCCAAAACCTATGGTGGAGGCCTTGGAGGATGAGGCCTTGCGGTTTGATCGAGGTGAGGGGGATTCTCCTGCTATGGCCCTTCCTCCTGTTGCCAGGGCCTTTGCTGAGGCCTCAATCGTCCTTCTCACGAACCCGTTGAGGTTCACCTCATCCAGTGCCTGAGCCACGATGCTTTCGAGTAAAGGCACATTGATCCTGGACATAATGCTATTGTACCGTTGACTCGAAAATAGGGTATGCATCATTTTTGCCTGCAGTTGAATCTCTGGATCAGGGATGTCTGCCAAGTTGATTCCGTCGTTGGTGTGGACTTTCACTTTGTCCATTCCCAACATGGAGTAGACGTCCCTTTTTGATTTCTTCTCCACCTTGTTCGGAAGCCCCAGTGCCCTTTCTATCAGTTCAGGGGTTAGTTCAACCTGCACCTGTCTGGTGGCTTCCGCGTCCCGCACTGTGACAGTGCCCCTGTTTTTGTTGAAGGTGCATAGGAACTTGGCGCACAGGGTATAGTTTATCCTCTGGCCCACTACGTCCAGATACTGTTGTAAGTGGCATTGCTCCATGATCCGTCATACCGCTGGTTCCTCAATAACCACGTCTTCCAAGTTGAATATGTGGCGGAACTTTAGCTGATTGAATGCTCTGGTTTCCACCGTGAGGCCGTACCGCACCTGTTCTTCCTCCGAGAAAGGGAGTTTGCCAGCTTTGTCTTGACCTGCCATGGTCGCCACCTGTACATTCAGTCAATTCACTTTTTAGTATTTTTGGCAACCAATTCGTAGGACGACCATATCAGATTTTATCATTCATAACTATAATTTTTTTCCTTTCAAACTTCTATCACCTATTTCTGCATGGCATTTTAATTTGGAGCCTTTTCATGCTTGGTTCACTTTTTAGTCTTAACTTTCATGCTTGGTTTGCTTTTTAATTTTAACTCCGTTTACTGTCCCATCCCCCTTGTGGAAAAGAAAAATCCGTCCCAGGATTGGAGGTTGTGGGCCCAAGGCGTTCATGTTGTTTTGTGGAGGAGCCAATTGTAGAAGTTGGGGTTATATTCTAAGTGTGCAGAGTAGTCCAGGTCACAGGGTCGGATGCCTACATGGGTGATGTATGTGAGGACATCGGTGAGGAAATCACCGAAGTTGACCCGACTTGCGATGTGAAGCTCTTCTTCTGTCAGGATGCGATCGAGATAGGGGTGCCCTAAGATATGATCATCCATGGTTCGACCTCGAAGAGTGGTTAACACTCGATACGAGGTGGGCGCGACGTATGTGGAATCATACTCGGCCGTCTTGATGGCTCAGCGTTGGTCATTATGCGGCATCCCTTAACTGCCCATTTTAATCGAAGAGCGTACCACTGCTTCAAGAAGGGTGATTCCGTGTCCGCCAGGTGGGACAACCTTGTTGTTTCTTGGCTAGTGAGGCCGGACGTCGTGCGCGGGTCAAATGATGAGATGAGGCATTGCTTAATGGATTGCTCTTTGGAGACCTCGCGAGCGAGTAGCTCAGCGGCCGAGCGTGAAGCTTGGGCAAAGGCGAATTCAAAAGTCTCCCAAGAGAAAGGCATAGTGCGCACGTCAGTTGTGAGGGGTTCCGCTAACAGTCCTAATTCCACGCGGTCATAGCTGAGGGCCAATGCAACAAAGGTGGCATCGAGCTGTTTGATACAGTCCACGACATCATCCCCCATGTCCTCGGCGAGGTCAGCGTTAGGAATGACTTCCGTTCATAGGAAGGCTTAAGGCCGGTGGGTGGTTGGGGTTTGCTGGAGCTGGAGGTTCTGTCGGTACAGAGCTGTAGCAACTGGGGGCTTGTTTGAGTCAGCAACCCAAGTGTTGGTTGGATGGATGGGTCGGGTTTGATCCTAGGGGCTATGCTACTGCGGTCGACAGGGTTGCTGAGTTACGGGCCGGGTTGGTTGGGTGATGCCTCCTGTGGTGGTGGCTGTTGCTTGGGTCGTTGGGCGTGTGTGACGCCCGTGGGTTGACTCGCAAAGGAGTCGAATGACTGGGGTGGACTCTGCGATTCGTGGTCTTGAGGTGTCAGAGGACAAGGCCTTGCGATTGACATAGAAGCAGGGTCCGTGTCAGTTGGGATTTTGGGGATCCACAGCGAGGCATTCCCCTCATAGTAGCCTTGTGCACGCAGGAGGATTTTAGGGACCCATATTTGTTTAATCACACGGCGCTTGTGATGATGGCGTTTTGGTCTCCTAGATTTAGGTTTGTAGGTGTTCCATGGACCCGCTCGTCTAGTGCTAGGCTGGTCTTGAGGCTTCTTCGGCACCCATAGCAAGTGAGTCTGTTGGGGTTTTGCCTTGGGTTTGGCGGGCCGCGGTGCATGGGGATCTGGGTGTAGTGAATATGCACGGCCCTCTTCCTTAGTCTTAGGTGTGGCTATTTCTATCAGTGGCCCGTTGAGCGGTGCTGGGGTTACGAGGCGCTTGCTGAAAGTCATGACAATAGCCACATTCCCTATTGTAGGTGGATGCGTTGTGACTCATAATCAACATTACAACGGGTCTTCTTTTTAAAAGTTCGCCCGACGAATGACTCTGTGCCTACATTCCTAGCATCGGGTAGGACATAGAACAGCATGGGAATAGTTTCAGTCTCGATAGAAACCGCAACTCTGCATGTGCCGAGGATCGGGTAGGATTGGGCCCCGTATGGGTTCAGTCTGGCTGTTGTGGGATGAAGCATTGGTGTGCCAAGTTGGGTCCAATGCTCATGCGTTAAAATGTTAAAATCTGCCCCCTCGTCAATCAGGGCGTTGAAAGAGCACGTTTGCTTGGCCATGACTATGATGCGGAGGTAGGCGGGTTCTACAGGCTCCTCCTCATTCTCGCCAATTTTCGTGAGTGTGGCTACTCGTATTTTAACAGGCGTTTCGACCATCGGTTGTTCATGCAGCGGTGAGTGGGCGGATAGTACTTTTTGATTCGACTGCTGTTGAAGAAGCCCACTCCCTCACCATCCGGTGTTTCCAGCTCGACATTACCAGTTCGGCTGATTGTGCAGACTTTAAAGGGTCCGAGACCTCTGAATTTCATCTTTTGTTTGTGTCCTTTAACTGACTAGAGGAGCACTAGGTCTCCCGGCTCAAACTCTCGTTGTTTGACATGTTTGTCAAACCAGCTTTTGCGTATGGCTTTCTCACAGATAAGCGCATGGGTGGCTAGGAGACGCACCTCTGACAGGCGTTCTAACTCGACCAAACATTGCGTCCATGCCTCCCTCCCTTCCCATCGTTCTTGGAGTGCTATCCGCAGGCTAAGGACAAAGAATTCTAATGGAAGAATAGCTTCATTCCCATAGGTTATCCTAAAAGGCGTTTGTTCGAGGGCCGTCTTATAAGCTGTTCGGTAGGCCCACAAGGCTGCCATCAACTTGTTATCCCAGTCACTTCGTGAGGCTGAGACTACTTTGCTTAGGACCGTGATGAGAATTTTGTTGGTTGATTCAGCCTGGCCGTTAGCCTGAGGGTAGTATGGTGAGGATTTGCGATGGATGATGAGGAAGGTGGATAGGAGATGGGCTATCACTTCGTTGATGAAGTGCGTTCCCTGGTCGCTAACCAATTCGATGGGGCAACCAAAACGCGAGATTACTTGCTCCCATAAAAACTTGGCAGTTGTCCTAGCAATGTTTTTCCGTGTGGCCCTCGCCTCCACCCATTTGGTGAGGTAGTCCGTGGCCACCACGATGTATCTAGCCTGTGAATATTGTGCCGCGGGGCTGATGGGTCCTATGAAGTCAATTCCCCATTTTTCAAAAGGTTGGCGAGCGATGACTGGGGTTAACTCCATCTGATCTTTACGGATCGGGACCCTTGTCCGTTGGCACTCGTCGCAATGTTTGACAAATTGTGAGGCATCGCGGAAGAGTGTGGGCCACCATAGTTGGGACTACAACACCTTTCGTGCTGTAGTATCCCCGCTAAAGTGTCCTCCTGCAATACTGTTGTGTGCCTCTGAGAGCACATCGTGCATCTCATGCTCACATACGCATCTACGTAGCTGACCGTCTTGCCCCAGCCTATAGAGCTGGCCTGCAATCAACTGATAGGGCTGGATCTTCAGGATTAAGCGCCTAAGCCATGCCCGTTCTATTGGTCATTCGGGCAGCCCATGCTCGAGCACTTGGACTATGTCGTCTACCTAGTATGGTGTCAGGTCGGCCCTGAATAGGTTTTTTTCGCTGGATATGTGGAATAAGTGGCTGTCTGGTAATTCGTCCACGATGCCTTGTCCAGCAGCTTCTCCTGTGGGTACTCGGGACAGATGGTCAGCCATGTAGTGTTGTTTTCCCTTCCGCACTACCACTGAGAAGTCGAACTCCAGGAGCAGGAGAAGCCATCGAGCTATACGTCCTGTAGCACAAGGTTTGTTAACTAGATAGAGCAGGGCTTGATGGTCTATAAAGAAGGTGAAGGGGGTGGCTAGTAGGTAATGCCGGAACTTCTTCACGGTGAATACCATGGCTAATCCCTCCCTTTCCGTTGTCGAATAATTCATCTCTGTCTCAGTGAGCTGCTTGCTCGCAAAACTCACTGGGTAATCTAAGTTATGCTCACTAGGTTGGCACAGCACTACCCCCACGACGGACTTAGAGGCATCGATGTGTACGTGAAACATCATAGTCCAATCTGGGGGTCGTAGGATAGGTGCCGTTGTTAGGGCTTTTTTCAGTTCCTCATAGGCTCGTTGGTAGGCTTCAGTCCACTCGAAGACAATTAGCAACTTGTACAATGGCCTAGCGATCAGCGCGTAGTTCAGTACAAACCGCCGGTAGTATCCTGTGTGACCTAGGAAGCTTTGAACTCTCCTGTAATTAATTGGGGGTGGAAGGTTCGCGATAACCTTGACCTTTGAGAAGTCCGTGGTAATGCCGTTCTTGGACACCACGTGTCCCAAGATGCATCCATGCTTTACCCAAAACTGACATTTCAGGGGGTTGAGGGAGAGACGGTATAAACGACACCGTTCAAAGACCGCGCGGAGTTTTTCGAGATGTTGGTTCCAGGCCAAATGGACACACAGATCATCGACGAAGACCTCTAACTCCTTGCGGAGCATGTCCTTGAATATGGTACACATGAGGCATTGAAAGGTGGCGGGGGCATTGGTTAGCCCGAATGGCATGACTACGTATGCAAAGACGCCCCACTCAGTGGCGAAGGCGGTCTTGTGCCTATCTGCAGGGTGCACTTGCACCTGATTGTATCCCGAGAAGCCATCCAGGAAACTGTAGGCTTCCTTACCTGCCACCCTCTCAAGCATGTGCTCGGTGTACGGTAAGAGGAAGTTGGCTCTCTTCGTCGCGGCGTTCACTTTCTTGTAATTGACGCACACTCGAATCTTGCCATTTTTCTTCATGACAATGACTATGGGTGACACCCAGTCCGTGTGCTCAATTTCGTAAATGAATCCGGCTCTCATCAACTTGTCAATTTCCTCCTTGACAGCATGGGCGTGCTTTGGATTCATGGGGTATGGTCGCTGCTTGACCGGTGTTGCATCCGTTGTCATGGGTATGTTGTGAGTCACAACACTCGGATCTACCCCTCATAGCTCATCTAAGGACCAAGAAAATACATCCCGGTACTCCCGCAAAAGAGTGATAAGGCTGGATTCTTCTTCCATGGTCAAGTCCTCGGCAATGAACACTGGTCGGGGTGTTTCCCATTGCAGGGCTAGGTTTACCTCCTTGACCTTGGCTGGCCCTTCAATGGGTTCGCGGGTTTGCCCTTGGCGCTTGGCACTTAGCAGAACCACCACCCTGTCCCCTCTTTTGAATTTCGAAAAGTGCTTAGGGAGGTCTTGTGGCTTCCTTTGTTCCTCTGATCGCGCATCATTGGGACGCTTAGCTTCCTTCTCTCGTAACTGTCTGTGCCTCAGGTGGATGGGTAAGTCTCCCTTGGTGCGTCTGGTCATGGGTGGCCTCGGAATTTCTGGGTCATCCTCTGAAGTAACTTCAGATTCAGAGTCGAATTCCCCATTTTCACTAGAGGAGGTGGTCTCCCCTGGCGGCCGCAGTTCGGATGGTGACTCGGTTCTAAGCATTGCTGCTGTCTTTGGTTGGGTCAGGCTGGCTTGCTTAAAATCCACATCTCCCATCTGTTCCAACCAAGCATGATCGCATTTCGCACACATGACTCCTTGGTCCATTCCAAGGGCCGGTCTCGGTTGTGGTTTAGCATCTGCTCGGATTTGCTCAATCTCTCGCCCTTCGGTGCAATATTCTACGGTGTCCATCTCATCCTCACTCCCTTCATCGAAGGTTGGCAATCTTCGTATTCGTCATCGGAATCTGCCTCGCTAGACTGCTCATCGTCCCTCAAGGCACACTCTACGTCGTCTTGTCGGTCGGGGACCAACGCCCAGTTGTATTTGAGATTCAGTTCATGCACTCTGATCCACTTCCATTCGGGTTCTTCCAAGAGGTCTTGGGGTGGCTTGAGATTGGCGGATGCATTGCGTGCCAATTGGTCTGTTAGGTGCCCCAGTATTCCCTGGAGTTCTCTCTTGTTGGTTGGCACTTGGGAAGCGACAGGCTTAGGCCCGTCATGGAGGCTTGATGCCATCATGTAGACAGGTGTAGGCTGTGTTTCTCTTGGCTTGCCAATTATTTTGACAGCCTGCTCGTACGCCTCATGATCTGAGAACGGAAAGTCGAGTGTAGCGAGAACATGCATCCAATCCCGCTCATCCTCTGGGCAAGGGATATACTTTGTTAAGGACCCATAGGGTTCCTTGTTCTGGGTGGTTCCCTTGAGTAGAGTTGAGATGGCATCCAGGTCGACCAGCGAGGTCTTCCAAGTGTCCATCTCTATTCTCACAGCGTTAGTTCGGTTGCCCAGGAAGATCAGGCTGTTACCAAGTCTTCGATAACTCTAGCATTGCGTATCCAGGGTCGACCCAACAAGATATCATAGTCCACTCCCTTCATGATGATAAAGTTGACAGAGAACTGGACTCCTGCAATCTTCACTGGCCAATTCTTCAAGATCCCAAATGGTTTCACTCGCATACCATTTGCCAGCGTGACGTTAAACCGAGCAGCTTTGACAGGCGGGTTTCCCCACTTCTGTAACACTGCGTGGTTAAGCACACTGACCCCAGCTCCTGTGTCTACAATCCCCTTTCTTGTTGCGTCTCCCAGGGCTAGGACTGGCAGGACTGCGTGCATTTCCGATCCCTCCTAGAAGGCGTTGATGTGCAAGGATTTAGGGCCTGAGTGTAGCGTCAAACTTGGTAATTTTTTTTCCGCATCCTGGTATTGAGCATTTGCCGGAGCTTGCTCATGTGGTCTCTCGACCCAATGTTTGAGGTCCTGCCGTAGGGTAGAGTGCTGCCTGAGCAGCTCTCCCAGTCCAACCGTTATAGGGGTGATCACTAGTGTGGTTAGGAGATTGCTAAACACTCGTCATTCCCTTCGTTCAGATTGTTCGGGCCAATGGCCACGGCTGTCCTGTGGGTCTGTTATGCCTAGACTTGGCCTTGACGGCACTGCTTGTGGCGTAGCAGCCTCGACAGGCTTAGGTTGGGGTAGCGATAGCGGCGCACTCATGCTGGAGAGATCATCAATCTCATCCTCCGTGATGGGTTCGACATCCTTGAGGTACTGTTGGGCCTCCCTCACCCATTCCTTCATCTTTTCTATGGCTTCCAATTGCTGCCTGAGGTGTGGGTATTCCCCTACCTTAGCGCTTTCCTTTTGGGTAGTTTTAGGGGCTGAAGTGTCTGCCTCTGCGTCTGAGACTTTCTTTCCATGGGGTAAGGTCGTAATGTTGTCAGTTTTTAGTGCGACCTTAGCCTCTGATCTCTTCTTTTTCCACCTACGGCTCTTCTTTCCTACTGAGGTCGCGTCGAGATTGCTAGGTCCTGGCAGAGAGACGCCAGCCTGCTTCGTTTGTGCTCAGGTCATCACTCATAGGGGGATAAGTGTGGCCTCCCCATCAGGGTTTTCAACACCAAACAGTCCTACCGGGACAGACGGAAAATTAGCTGAACCAGAAGGCGGCTTCCGTTTTGGGCAGTCTATGAAAAGATGTGTGATTCCGCACTCTACACACCTTTGGTCAGCTTTGTCCCTACTTTGCTGCTCTCTTTTTGGGCAGCGTGATGAGACATGACCGGGATGTCCACACGTCCAACAAGTGACCGGATCCTGTGGCTGCTCTCCCAGGCCTCTACCCCATCCTCGTCCTAATGCCATCATCGACACCGGTTGGTAATCCATGAGGATTGCATTGCCCTCGTCGTCATGCAAGACGTAAGGGTATATGTAGGTTTCTTCGTCACTGGGCTCCTCTACGTAGTGCACGGGAGCATCGCTCGGTGGGTGGGTCACGTAGGGACCAGGCGGTCTAGGAATACCGGTAGGATTTATGTCCAGCCTAGGGACTGCTGGCTTCATGTCGTTAGGTGCTGGTAGGGCAAGCGGGGCTCCCCTTCCGTGAATGGATGTGGCCTGTTAGCCGGGTAGAGCTGGCCGTAGGGTTGCGTGTATGGTAGTCTTCGTGGTAGTCTACAGTGTGCGGCATCGTGGCCGAACCTTCCACAGTTAGCGCAGGGTCTTGACCTAGGGTCTTGACATTCTGTTGGTAGGTGGTTTCCTCCACAGTACACGCACTGGATGTGCGGACACGTAGGTCGCCTTAACATGTCTTGTATTTTGGCCAGTTCCGTCTTGACGTCAGCCAAGCTGTGGTCCGTCTCGGCGGCCTTCCCCTTATCTTGGGATGATGCGTTGGATCGTCGCTAGAGGTTGACGTTCGTTCTAAACTCCGTGGGTTGATTCCTTCTGGGTTCGAGCTCCTGGAGCTCCGCTCTTTCAGCTGATCATCGACCCTAATGGCTTCCTCAAAAACCCTAGCCACCACATCCCGTTGCAAGCTCAAGTTGCCTGCTAATGCCTTGTACAATTCTTCATCTCGAATCCCGCTGATGAATATGGTTGACATTGCCCTGTCAGTCGGTCTTTCACCCCCAAGGGGATTCTCTTAAGGAGGCTTCTCACGTGGGTCACATAGTCGCGGATGCCCTCCCTCTCCTTCTGCTTGACGTTCATCAGGCGCACTAGCAGGTTGTCAGAGTATCCGGGTTTGGCAAACCTCTTGACAAAAAGGTCCTTGAGGTTATTGAAGTTGGCCCGTTCTATAGCATCTAGGCTCGTATACCACGTCCTACCCTTATCGCTTAAGCAGAGTCCGAATTCTTGCGAACGTTGGGCCTGGTCGTTGAGGCCATTGGCTTCGCAGACCTGCTCAAACTGCTCAACAAAGCTGTACGGGTCATCCGGTGGCTGGTACTTGTCGAGTTGCTTAGCGACGATAGGTATTTTGGCTTGGCTCTTTGAACCCTGGTTTGCCCCTAGTCCTGCAAGTAGCGAGGTTGCTAGCGCAGTGGCATTTTGTTCCACCACGGTGTTATTGAGCAGCAGTTTCATGAGGAGCTCGCCCAACGTCAGGTCTTCCTCGAGTGCTCTTTCCTGGTCTGTCCGATTTCGGCCAGCCAAGTTTAGCACTCGCTACACCTCATGTAGCTCCATGCTTTGCCTTAGGCTCCTAGCTTGTTGGTCCCTATTGTATTTTGCTATGCCCTGCAATGCCTTGCGGGCTAGCCTCCTCTCCTCCTCTAGGTCTGCAATGATTGCCTCTGCCGTCCTGCCACGGTGTTCATACCTGGCATGCACATCGTAACTGCTCACCATTTGCTATATGGGTTCTGGGAATGCGCTAACATCTAGCTCCCCTACAAACCGATGATCTGAGCCTCCCTCTATCATGGTGGGATTCTTGCGCTTGGTTGTAAGTCAAATCCTTGTCGTTGTCGCTCCTTGCTTGATCCTACCTTGCGCTCTGCGCATTTGCTTACCCTTGGGTCTTCTAGTAGTGGGTTTTTTGGGTGATTTATCTGAGTGAGTTCTTTTTAATTTTTGAATGCAGCGCTCAACTTAGGGTCACTCATGAGTGTGTTGTTTCTCATGCACTCGTGCTCAATCAGGCTTTCGGCTTTCCTAAGTGTTCTTCAAGTGCGGAAATTTAATCAGAGTGTTGTGAGTGATTCCTCGGCGTCTTACTCACTCTTGCTTGTTTTGGGCCTGACAGGCTTTGCTATTCTAGCCCTAGCCGCTCTACGGGTCCCAGGGTCCTATGCTGCTTCCTGTTGCTCACGTGGGGGTGGGTCGCTAGAGGAGTGCCCCAGTGTGTCCCTAGATGGGTCAGGTTTTGTTTTGGTTTGACTCTAGGGATCGGACATCCGATTTACCAGTGGTCCGATTTACCAGTGGTTCGATTGTGGGGATCGGACCAGGTATGTCAGGGCGAAGTGGGAGTCTGAAGGTCTGCGTGTCCGATTCTTGAGAATCGAACGGGCAAGTGTGCGAGGAATCAGTCCGATTCTAATCGGTCCGTCCGATTCTAGGCGGTCCGATTCTAGGCGGGTTCGATTCTAATCGGTCTGATTCTAGGCGGTCTGATTATGGATGGGTCCGATTCTGGGAATTGGACTGGACATGGTCCGACTGGTGACGTGTATTACTTCGTCCGATCAGATAGGGTGGGTCCGAGTCAGAGCGTCCGAGTGGTCCGAGTGGTTGAGTCGGACAAATTGGTCCAAGTGTCCGGTTCTAAAAATCGGACGGTTGGTCCATGTGCCACGTGGCACGTCCGATCGGACTAGTTGGTCCGAGCCTAGTGATTGGATGGGTCGTTCCGATCGGACGGTTGTCCGAGTATCAAATTCTGGGAATCGGACACTAGGTCGGGCATCCGATTCCACCGGTCCGATGAGTTGCGCACACAGATTTGCTCGATTTTCCCTAGGTGTATTATCCTATTGGTCGTGAGACTAACCCACGACGGAGTTGAAGTGGGGCGGAGGAGATCGGTTACCTAAAGTTGCCGAATGCGATGTCCTCCTAGCTCTGGTCGATCGGACGGCTGCCCAGCTCGCTTACTCTCTCACTCTCTATCGCTCTCGCTCTCCGTTGGTTGGAAATGGGGTCCTATTGCCCTTCCAGAGTTTATACCCTGCTAGTTCTGCCCTACACACTACGAGTTCCTTCCCTGGCATTTCCCATGCCATTACCTTGCATCTACTCCATTTTTTCCTTTCGTTTCCTGTGGTTTTCCCCCTGTTTCACAGCAGCAGTTCTCTGCCTCTTTGTGGGTGATTTTCTACTACTAATCTATCCTAAACACATCCTGAATCGAAAGCAAAACATTGAACTAATTTCTCCATGTTTTCCAGTCATTAATAAGCAGATTGTTCCAAAATACTTACATGTTCTGAAGATCAAAAACACCCGACTTCCTACCTATCTCAAGCTCCGGTTCAGGGTGAATGCCCTACTTCGATGCTCGATATGAGGCGTGCGAGGGCTCAAGCTTGAATCCGTGGTCCCAGCAACGGAACCAAAATGTGGGAGCTTTCGCTCAACCGCCAAGACCCTCGGACCGCTTATTGCTTCAAGCATTCCAAGTGAGCTCTCATGGCTATCTCTCACCTAGCCGACGCGCCGTCGATCCTACAAATGCAGTGAACTTACCTTGATGTTCGATCGAGTACCCTCCTCTCTCTCACACTCCGGTAGCTCCACGATTCTCGATGCTAGCTCAAGCATCCTCAAGCCTCCTCCATCTCCAAGCTCCATCCTCCATAGCCGCGCACGCAAGAGAAGATAAGAGAAGAGAAGAGAAGAGAAGAAGGGGAGAGGAGATGGTGAAGAGCTTCACCCTCTTGATTCCTCACTCTCACACACACTCACTCCCTCACACTCTCACACTCCTTCTCTCAAGAGCATACACAAGCAAGAAGGAGAGAAGAAGAGAGGAAGAAGAAGACTAGTTTTGCCACACCAAAGAATGAGCTCTTCATTCACTTTTCAACTTTATATACAAAACCCTACCTCCCTTTTGGGCGGTCATCCCCTTTTTCCCTTTTTTACATGGCCGGTCATAGCCTAGGCCCTGTTTTCCATTGTCCTTTTATCTTCCTTGTTTCCTTTTCACTACCCTTCTATATGTTAGAAATGCGGTGAATTAGGTTCCAAGATTGAGACTTGGACTCATAAACACAATCTTGTGTATGTGGACAATGACATTGACACTTTACTGAAATGAAAAGAGTACTATCATTGCATTAAGAAAGGAAGCAAGTACAATGCTTTATAGGAAAGTAGGAAACTGCAGTAGGCACCATTGTGCATATGGGATAAGTTAGCCTGCATGTCCTTGACCCTGAGACTCCATACAAAGAGGCTGTTTGAGTGTGATTGCTGATTCTCAACACCCCTCCTCAATCACAACTAGGAAAGGCACAAAGTGTGTAGAGGCTGTAATGAGAACCACCTGCAAAGTGTGGGTATACCACAGACATGGCAAAACACCAGAGGCTGTCGCAGAAAAAGCTAGGTGTGGGTACCATAAACATGGTGGACATCCAGAGGCTGTAACAGGGGCCTCACAAAGTGTACAGGGACTGTAATGCCAAGTTACATAAGGAGTTTACATAGCTTATGGCAGGAAGCATTAGGGCAAGGAAAAATACAAGGCTATTAAAACAGTCTATCAGAATTATGAGAGTACAAGGACTGATGAGTCTTGTCCTTCCGATCCTGGTGATCTTCATCTTCTTCTTCCTTTGCTTCATTTTCTTCTTCTTCTTTGACTGCGACTAGATAGGCCTTTTGGGATCTCTTTCTTGCGTGGCAGAACTTCTCGGTGTGTCCGGTCCTTTTGCAGAAGTCACAAAAGAGCTGATCTTTCTTGCCTTTGTACCTGTTGCCAACATATAATGCATGCTCATCTCTAGAGGTACTTGGTTCTTCTTTAGTTTTTAGCTTCTTTTCTTCTTCTAACAGTGATGCTTGGATATCAACAAGTTCAGGATTTGGCATGTTGATTAAAGTTGTTGATACGTTATTATATTCAGGAGGCAAGCTCTTAAGTAGAACACCGATGCAAACATCTTCATCCATTTTAATGTTTATTCCTGCAAGTTGGGTTAGGAGTCCTTCCATGTAATTAAGATGTGTGGCAAGTGATGTGCTGGACTTCATTTCAAGCCTGAAGAATTCAATCAGGAGACCATACTTTGATGATTTAGATTGTGCACCGAACAGGGTGTCAAGTCTTTTCCATGTATCCTGTGAGGTCTCACAGTTATCCACGTGATGGATATAACTGTCATCTAGCTCCAATTTGATAATGGCCTGGGCTTTGTCATCATTCTTTTGCCAAGTAGTTGCAAGGTCCGCGTCTCGCGGTTTCTTCTCTTTGCCATTTGTGATGGCCCAGAGACCCTTCTTCATCAGGATGAGCTTGATGCGGGTTTGCCAAGTGTGGAATCCGACTCCTTTGAATCAAGAATTTGGGGAGTCTTTGCCCATGTTAGATTTACGGGAACAGTAGCAAATCAACTTCAGACTTTATTAGATTTGAGCAACAGAAGAATTGATTGAGAGACACAAGTGCTAAAAAGCACTAATGAATACCAAATCTGCAAAAGTCTTTTACTCCAAGTGATCTTCCCCTTCTTGATTTGATGCTGATGTCTTCAGATATGAGTGACAGTACTTTAACGAACTTCAGAGAGTATTGCTCAGTGATTAAAATCACTGTTGATAACTTCAGTGAGAGAAACAGTGAAAAATGTCAAGATTTTGAAGCTTTTGGCTATGGTGGAATTAGGGTTTCTAAGACAGGGGCCTGGTTTTTTGCTTATTGCAGGAGCTACACTGCATCATTTTCAAAACTTTTTACATATCTAGGAAGCTTATGTCATGGGCTACCAAAGCCCCATGGAGATTGTGCAGATCGCGGGCTGTACGGCGCACGTAGAGGCCACGAACAGAATCGGCGCAGATCTGGACAGCGACAGTCAATTTCTGCAATGCTGGAGCCAGGGAGCATCAATGTCATCGATTATTGTGCCAAGATGAAGCGCCTTGAGCAGAGGAACAACTCTCCAGAAGAAATCGTGGGCTGAAATGGCCTGGTTGAAGAGTTATGGAAGCTCCAAGCAAGGTAGGTCCTGTCTGGCTATGGCAGACACCGAGCAGAGATTGGGGATTTTCACAATGCTGAGCTCCAGATGGTCCAATGTCCTGGATTGATGTGATACAGGGAAGCTTTATGAGTTGGGGAATACTTTTCCAGAAGGAAGCTCCAAGAGATTTGACCTGTGGAGTGAGATATAAGCAGTTCAATCTGACAGGGTGCTGCTGGCTATGGCTGCCATGGAAGCTTCAGTTAGAGTAGAGTTGAGAAAAGAAGTCATACACTGACACTGAGCTAGATGGAAGTTTAGAAGAATCAAGAGAGGCTGAAGAAGCAATGCCATGCCCAACTGGGCTCTGATACCATGTTAGAAATGCGGGATCTAGAGCATGACATAATCGGAAGCTATGGAGGATGGAAGGAGAAGTGTAGACTCATGATGGAATGGACACTGTTTGTTACACAAGTGAATTAGGTTCCAAGATTGAGACTTGGACTCATAAACACAATCTTGTGTATGTGGACAATGACATTGACACTTTATTGAAATGAAAAGAGTACTATCATTGCATTAAGAAAGGAAGCAAGTACAATGCTTTATAGGAAAGTAGGAAACTGCAGTAGGCACCATTCTGCATATGGGATAAGTTAGCCTGCATGTCCTGGACCCTGAGACTCCATACAAAGAGGCTGTTTGAGTGTGATTGCTGATTCTCAACACTATATTTACAAGTCACACGGGTGAGAGCCGGGCACTCTTTTACAAGATTTTAGGGTGCGCTTTTTATGTGCCTTTCCCTTTTCGTGTTTGCCAAGGCCTTTACAGGTTGTCCTTGCGTTTTTGGCCTTTTCTCCTTTTTTTTTCCTTCCGTCGGGTTACCTTTTTTCTGCCTTTGCCCTGCATCTTTTCCACTTTCTTTCGCTCTCTTCGTGTTGGGGTTAACAACTAGTTTTCTCTTATTGTCATGTGACAGGAGCAGTTCCTTCGGAACTCTTTGGCTATCCTCACTAGGTTTTTGGTCTAACTCTAAGACATGTTTCTTACATTTTCGGGAGAAGAGACAACATTCTCTTTGCTGAAAGTAGTTGCAATCTCAACTTTTGGTAAGCTCATGTGTATTCAATGTGCTTCATAGTCCACATTTCACGCTTGAAAGGTCTTTCGAGTAGGAATTTCTTTGCTATGTCCTCTTGATTAGGAAGCACATACAATGGGTAGGCTTTCAATCACAACAATCAAAAGAAATTTGCATTTTCCTAGGAGAAAAAATGGTGGTCCTCTATATCATCTAATGGCTATATGTGTCAGGATTAGTTCTAGTTGACTAATCTTAGTCCATACACATAAGTTAGGACATTGTAATTGAAACCTTCATCAATGAGAGAGTCAATAATGACCTCTCACTTGGTAGTTAGTTTCACCTAAAGATACATAGGAGGCATCAGCTCTTCATATTCCAAGTCACTATTAGTGGCTTTGACCATTCAGATGTTAGCCTTGATAGTCCAATTTAGGATGCTACGCCTTGTGTATTGGACAATCATGTTACATATGAGTGATACCACACTTAGTACATCTCAAGTCAGCCTTTGTGAATGTTTATATCCTCATCCGATCTAGTAGTTGTGGCCTAGACTCTTGAGTTGCTAGCTTAATCATGCTGGTCAATGGACACTTGGATGGGAATGTACACTCTTAGTTAATCCTCAGGGGTTCAAGACTCATAGACTTCATAGTCTAGTTGATTATTAAGCATGCCAATTAAATATAAGGCTCTTAATAGCCAAATGGCAAACTCTTTGACTCTTTTTACTAAGGCAAGGTGCTTGTACTACTTTGAATATCTAGAATTTTCAACTCTTGGATCTCTCAACTTTGTTTCTCGGAGTTCCTATACTTCAAATTTGTTGCTCTTTGGTCATTCTTCCTTGTGATCATGCACTAAGTGCAAATGTTGAAATTTTGGACTTAGTGAGTGGCTTCTCCTCTCAACCACTTTAGTCTTGGTGCACTCGAAGACTTGAAATGATTCAAATATTCCTTAGGACTCTTGGCAACTTGATCAATAGCTTCTTACTTGTTGATCACATACAATGGTTGGAAGTGAGCACTTGATGGTAGCTTGATTGAATGATCCTTACCCCCCCATCCCCCCCTCGATTTGCAATGTGCCCTATGTCTAGATTTGAAAATGATTATTGTGGTTGTGAAATATGATCCTAAATGTCCCTAGGTGATGTTAGCCTAATGTGTGTTGCCTAGGTATTGTGTGTGCCATGTCCTTGTGATGTGAATGAGTATTTCCTAGTCCTCTTAATCTTGGTTCGTACAAGCTTCTTGTTGAGTTTGTACATCATTACAATATTTACTTCAAATGCTTGATTTCAAATTGTACAAGTTCTCAAAGCACTTTGCAACACTTTGATTTCAAAATTCACAGGAGTGAGTTGTGCAAAACCAAGCTTTCCTTTGCTTCAAAAGCAAGGTGCACTTATATAAGTAATACTGCATGTATCATAGTCAACAAGATATCAATTTAAGACTAGTTCTACATATTGCAAGGACAAGATGCCTATATAAAATGAGATGCGATTGATGTTGTGCAAAGATGGACAAGTGCATGTATGTAATTAGGTGTGTGAAGTTTGTGTGTGTGTGTGTGTGTAGAGGTTGTGTAGTGTGAAAGTGCCTAGGGTGAAAGTGAGAGCTAATTTTAAGAGAAAATTTAAAGCACAAAAGTGACTTGGGAGCTGTAAAAGTAGCAATTTTAGTGAAAAATGTAGAAATCATAGATCAAGGAGCTTGAGTTTTCCTAGGTGGATTTCAAAGTTGGGAATCCAACACAAGCTTCCTTTCATCGATCGGCTTGTTTGGCCTCCCATTTAATAGTTGCAAGTTTAGCATTATAAATCATCTACTTGATCTACAAGCTAGAAAGTGAGCGATGGAGGCCATCTTAATAGTTTTTGATGCCAAGAAGTTGCCTATCCAATCAAATTGCAAATCTATGGCCGGTTTCCCCTCTGTTTGGCTCGAAACCACTTAATCAATAGTGTAAACATGAAGGGGATAAACCACATAATTTGGAAGTTAGTGATTAATGAAGGTTAAGAAGGAAACTAATTGAAAAAACTCATTGAGATGGGGGTGTATTTTTCGGTGCACCCCTTAATGGGAGAGATATTTGCTCAAATTAGAAGAAACAACATCAGCCATGGATTCCTAGAATTATTCACCTCAAATTGCCGCAATAAGCATAAGAAATGATGCCTTATATTAAAAGCTTAGATTTTAGTCTTTCTCTCACATCTTTCTCTCCAACCATAATTACTATACATATGAGATGAGAGAATGAGTGGGAATGCTATTGAATCATGGCAAGATGTAAGAATTGGAGCAAGGAAGCGTGAAGGTGGTTGTCATTGATTGTGTGATGGCATTAGTGGCTCTGTTTTTTCAAAATATGATGCATCATGTGTGCAGGATCTAGCATAAGTGCTAATTTATTACATATTATGTCATATCTCTTGTGTTTATCATGAAAAATGAATAAAAAAACTTGAGTTATATTTTCCAATGTCTAAAATCATTAAAAACTTAATCGCTTTTAATCATTTACATAAAAAAGATTAAAATTGCAAAATTTGAGATGTGAGATTTAATGTGGGAATGGAGATTTTATTGGGTTTTGAGGGTTCGATGTTGTTCACTTGGAATACTAATTGATATGCTAATGGAACACAGTCCATACTAGTCATATAATCAAATATGAAGAAATCAGTAATTTATGTTCAAATAAATAGAAAAAACCTAAAAAAATAGTTTTTTTGAAAGAAAAATATAGGGAAAAAATAGTTTTAATGCACCAAAAATTATAAAAAATTTAAAGTGTATATGTGGATGTAGAATGAGGGTAGGGCATGAGAATTTGCCTTAGCCTACCTTCATTGTTCGCACTACTCAATTTGGGGGCTCACTAGCAAAGAGGTAGCCATACTCAGCCCCTTCTTAGGTATTGGTGAATCAAGCCCCTAAGGAGCAGAGAGAGGAAAAATAAAATGTAGGCAGACGACGAGCCTCAATATGCCCATGTCAACATTAATAGGACAATACATCCATCAAGGACTTGCTACTACTAGATATAGTTGTAGTGGACCTTTGAGAGGATGAAACCTTAAGTTCTTGGCTATGACCAAGGTAGTTATGATTGTTGTATTGAGTATGGAAGGATGGTTGGTTGATGCTGTGGATAGCAGATCTCTGTGTCATGAAAATATTTGGTCTTATAGGGCCATTTGAGACTAGTGAACTTCTTCTTGGGAGCTCAATAAACTAGCTCAAAGTTTGATTTATCTCCATGGAGACAATTACTATGTACCATCTAATCTCATATAAAAATGGGGAAAAGTTGCCTCCAAATAAGTTGCTACTTTTGGTAGGGCAAGATGGATTGAAATCCCTTCATTTTTCAAGGGTCTCATGCAAAGTTATTAAGCATTTTATTTGTTGCATTTTGTGCTTGAATGGCTGCACTTTCAATTATGAACATGTGTCTAGATTTTCTTACATGCTTACCAATTGCTACTCATAAGCTTTTGCCCATGTGTTATGTGCTTAGGGACATTCCTCAATTGTTACATATTCTCTCTCTCTCTCTCTCTCTCTCATCCCCCTAAAATGGCCTTTGCCTTCTAAACCAATACCAAGTGTAGGGTAGTTATCTTGACTATAGGAGAGAAGACTTTATCCAACTTGTCAATGCCATGCTCATGCTTAAAACCCTTAGCAACCAATCTAGCCTTATAGGTTGCCTTCAGGTATCCAAGAGTACTCTTCAACTTATACACCCACTTGCATGGCAAAGTACATTTTTCATTAGGCAAAGGAACCAAATCCCACGTTTGATTTTTCTATAGTGAGTCATACTCTAACTGCATGGCCCTCTCTCAAGAGTGACTATAACCTCTGCTCATTGCCTCATCATAGATAAGAGGCTCACCAAAATTTGTCACCACAACATAATCTATAGAAGGCACAAATCAATGAAGCTAAGACCACCACAAAATAGGTTGATAGGGATTGTACCTCCTGTTTAACATCATAGTCCTAAGCCATTAGAGCATCAACTATTGCTGAACACTGTGTAGTTGGCTGTATAGTAATAGGAGGCTTCTCCTAAAATATAATTCTACATACCTCAACTACCTAATCAAGCTACTTATTCATCTTCTTCTCATTGGAAACAATATTAAGGCTATGGATGACCTTTCGAGCTTGTGAATCCCATAAGCGATAGCCCATCTCACCTACATTCCCATAACAAAAACAATACATTTCATGGACTTAGGATTCATCTTATTGCATTTATCCTTGTGAACATGGCAAAAATCCTCACATCCAAAGATACACAAATGAGCATATGATGGAGGTTTTTTAGACTATACCTCCTCTACAACATGACAACCAATAGTAGTGCATGGGGATCTCTTATCAAGGGTATAATAGTAGTATCTACCTCAGCCCAAAAATGTAACAGTAGGCTTGTCTAGCTACTCTCTCTTGAATCATCTTATTCATGTATGTTGCAACACCATCTCAAATGGGGTATAAGGGGCGCTCAACTGACGTTTAACACCCCACTCATTGCAAAACTTCTCAAATTCTTTAGAGATATATTTACACCTATTATCTAACCTCAATCATTGTAGCCTATAACTAGATTGGTTTTTAACAAGAGCAAGCCAACGCTGATGGGATATGCCCAGATCTTATGCGAATTATCATCAATGAAAGTCACAAAGTACTTCATGCCACCTAATGATTGATAGGGCATGGGCTACATACATTAGAATGAATAAGAGCCAAAGGCTCACCCATGCGTGTAATGCTAGACTTTTTATGGAAACTGTATGTCTACTTGCCATAAAGAAAATGATCACATGAATCAAAAATTTTGTAGTCAAGAGGCAGAATATACTGCAACGAGAAAGCATTTTCATTCCTTTTAATGATATGTGCCATAAATATACATGCAATATATTAGCCATAGCTAGAATATGGTCAATAGACCTAGATACAATAGAGGTTGCTAGCCTTGGCACCTCAAGTAAAGATAAGATTCCCATATGTAATCTTCCACATAGAATCACCAAAAGATACATGATATCCTACATAATTCAATTGTCCAACAAAGACTAGGCTTTTAGTCAAAGCCAAACATGGCATACGTGCTACTTCAACCAAACTATAGTCTAACATCACCAATACCAATAATATCCAATGCCAAGTCATTTCCTAGTCTCACAGAATATGTCATGCTACGATAGGAATGAAACCAATCCTTAAGTGAGGTAATATGAAAATAAGACCCCCAAATCAAGTAACCAACATTGAGAAAAATAGAGAGGCATCAACCAATTGACTAGCATCAAGAGAAGAACCTGCCAAGATGTAATCATCATCAAACTCATGCTAAAAGGCATTTATCTCCTCAAATTTCACAATGGACTTACTAGGAAGAATGCTACAATCATTAGATTTATCCTACACTTTGCCCTTCCTTTCTCCTTGTATATAATTGCACATCTTATGTCACTGTGGCCTAATATGACCTTACTTTCCACAATAATGGCATGTAAGAGAGGCCTTATTATGACCGTGGGAATTACACAAACTTGTCCACTAGATTGAGATCTCTGTAAGCCTCTACCACTGTGGTCATTACCACTCTTACCATCATGTCTACTCCTAACAATCAATGTATGAGAAGTATGGGCTACATCCACATTCTTTCCATTTATTATCTTCTTTGTGAGTAAGGCACCCTCAACATCTTGGAGTTTCAAACCATCCTTAGGTATATTGGCACACATAAAGTATCCCATGACTCAAGAAGTGTCACAAGCAAGAATATGACATGAAGATTATTCTTAAACTCAATGCCTTATGAGGTCAATTGGCTGAAAATCAAGTGAAACTAATTCAAATGTGTAGATACACAAGTCCCTTCCTTCATGCAAAGGTCCATGAGTTGTTTTAGTCAATATATCTGTGAAATAGGACTTTTCTTATCACAAAGATTGCATATCTTCTTGCATAACTGCCAAGTATTATCCTCAAGTGTCACACATTAAAATAAATATGTTTTCACAATGACAATATAATAGTAGATTTGTGTAGCTCATACAACTCATCCCAAGTAACTTGATCAATGCCTTTAGGCTTTATACTATTGGCTTTCAAAGGCCTAGCATGCTTCTTTTGGACCAATACTTGCTATATCTGCATCTTCCAATAGGTGAAGTTTGTGCCATCAAGCCTTTGAATATTAAAAATAGCACTATCATTCAAAATGACTATATACCAGGAGAATGGGCTGCTATGAATGACTACAAATCAGCCCCAAAACTCAGCCAAAAGCAAAGGCAAAACAAGAGGGAGACCAAAGTATAGAGCTATCTACCAACTAACAAGCAATAGACTACCAAAGTACAAGATCTACTCTCTAAGACAATGTTAAAAAATATAATTATAGTAATGTTGAGATAAAGATAATGGTATATATCAATCCAACTATGGGAAAATATCTAAGAAAGCAAGCTCCCATTGCTAAGGGATATCTGAACATCAACTATAATAGAAAAAATACAACCAGTAGTGACTAAGCATAGACTACTCGTACTAAAGACTACCATAAACTCAAATTATTAGTAAGCCATACATCCCATAAGCATATACATCATTGATTAACTATTGATAGGTAAGTATTAATGTCCAAAGCATATGGAGTCAAATCAGTCCACAAGTGGAGGTAATTGCATCCAACAGCATATACATGAACGAAGAGTCCTACTACCTTGAAGAACCAAGTTTTACCAAGTAAAAGTATCTTCTATTGGAAGGAAATTTGGAATGAGAAAAGATCAATAAAATTTCAAGACATATACATGAAGCATTCAAGAATCCCAAATCCATTACAAATACATCCGAGAGAGCGTAAGTGTCAAGTAAAGCTTCAAACTCGTAAGTAAGCATAAAAGCTCAAAGAAACCGATCAAAGCCCAAGTACATCAAATGTAGCTTAGATCCAAGTGCCAAAGCATGTCATAACTATATTCCGGCTCATATATTAATGCTGGATATCATTGCTAGATATATAGTATACCCAAAATATCACATAGGTACAAACAATATGCATTCAAAGCATGAAGCTCAATGTTGTATGCTTGATGTCCAAATTTCTATGATAGTAATAAACCTGTGCAAAATTAAGATAATTAAGCTCTACACAATCCAAGTAGCCTCCCAAAAGTATAATCATACCATCCGAGTATCAAAATAACATTCATGAAGCATTAAACATGCATTATGAAATTTGCTATTTGTTGTCCAAAGTAAAACTATAAATACACATAATCAACTTTATGAATACTCAAATTTGTAGCTCTTGTTGCACTCTATAGAACACTTAAATCCGATGTTGTATGCAAAAGTTATGGCCAAAATATGACAGTGTTATCAAGCTACCATAGCTATCCATGACTTCTACATCATACTCTATATCCACTCAAAATAGATAGAATGGCTATCCCCCCTCCACTCAATAAGCACTCAACATGTTTCAACTGTTGAGATTCAGCAATCACACTCACTGACAACCTCTTTGTATGGAGCTTCAGGGCCAAGGACATGCAGGCTTACCTATCCCATATGCACAGTGGTGCCTACTTCAGTTTCCTACTTTCCTATAAAGCATTGTACTTGCTTCCTTTTCTTAATGCAATGATAGTACTCTTTTCTTTTCAGTGAAGTGTCAGTGTCATTGTCCACATACACAAGATTGTGTTTATGAGTCCAAGTCTCAATCTTGGAACCTAATTCACTTGTGTAACAAACATTGTCTTTGTCTTCTCCATCATGAGTCCACACTTCTCCTTCCATCCTCCATAACTCAGCCATGTCCTAGATCCCGCATGTTTCTCAACATGGTTTCAGAGCCTAGTCAGGCATGGCTCAGCTCGGCTTAGCTCTCCTTTGCCCTCTCTCAGCTCATGTTAATCTCTGGTCAGCTTAGTTTCATCCCATGACTTCATCTCCCAACTCTACCTTCACTTAAGCTTCCATGGTAGCCATAGCTAGCAGCACCCTGTCAGATTGAGCCGCTTATATCTCACTCCACAGGTCAAATCTCTTGGAGCTTCCTTCTGGAAAAAAGTTCCCCAACTCACAAAGCTTCCCTGTATCGCATCAATCCATGACATTTGGCTATCTGAAGCTCAGCATTGTGAAAATTCCCAGTTTCACTGCCATAGTCTTCAACTGTGACCTGCAGGACATACCCTCCATGGAGCCTTCATATCTCTCTCTGTAGAGCATATCTTCATGAATTATCTTCTACACATATCTTCTTCTACTTAGGGCACTCCCTCTTGGCACAAAAATCGACCACATTGGTGATCTACAGCCCTGGCATTGTAGAAATTCGTGGCTGCTGACGAAATCTACGCCTGATCTGTTCCTCCACTCTGTGCGCCATACATGCCGCAATCTTGACGAGGAGGATAGGTCTTTTGAAGAGCTTGAAGTAAGCTTCATTTCCATAAAAAAAGTTTTGGAAATGATCAACCATAGCTCCTGCAATCTGCAAAAAACCAGGCCCCTATCTGAAACCCTAAACTGTCAGCCATAGCCAAAATCTCTCAAGCTTCTTTTTTCCTCATTTTTCTCACTCCTAACACTAAACCAAGCTAAATCCCACTCTAATCCATTGACCTAGCATCAAATCAAGGAGGGGAAGGACCTGAGAAGATTGAAGAACGATCGAACGATCCCGAACAAGAAGAATCAAGCTCAACATCAACACTGACATTGTGTGTTTTCACACTGTCATTAACTGTGTCTCTTGACACATTACAATCTGCTCTTCTACTGATAAAATCTCAGAATTCTAGAGTTGATTTGCTGCTTCAGCCATCCAACATGGGAAAAGACTCTCCAAATTCTCGGTTCAAGGGAGTCGGGTTCCACACTCGGCAAACTCGCATCAAGCTCATCCTGATGAAGAAGGGTCTTTGGGCCATCAAAAATGGCAAAGAGAAGAAACCTCGAGATGCGGACCTTGCAGTTACTTGGCAGAAGAATGATGAGAAGGCACAAGCCATCATCAAATTGGAATTGGACGATAGCTACATCCATCATGTGGATGCCTGTGACACGTCACATGACACTTGGGATAAATTGGATACCCTATTTGGTGCACAGTCAAAGTCGTCTAAGTATGGTCTAGCCTCATACATCCCTAGCATCCCATCTAAACTACATGGAAATCCTGCTTACTCAACTTGCAGGAATAAAGCTAAAAATGGATGAAGATGTCTCTATTGGTGTCTTGTTAAACAGTTTGCCTCCTGCCTATGATAATGTATCAACCACTCTAACCAACATGCCTAATCCTCAACTTGTTGATATTAAAGCCTCTTTGCTAGAAGAAGAAAAGAAACTTAAAAGCAAAGAAGAGCCCAACACTTCAAAGGATGAACAAATGTTATATGTAAACAACAGATACAAAGGTAAAAAGGAACCGCTCTTCTGTGACTTCTGCAAAAGGACCGGACATACTGAGAAGTTTTGTCATGCTAGGAAGAGGTCCCAAAAGGCCTATCTTGCAGCTGTGAAAGAAGAAGAAGACCATGCACCAAAAGATGAAGATGAAGATGAAGATGAAGACGAAGACCACCAGGATCGGAAGGACAAGACTCATCAGTCCTTCTACTTTCATTACTCTGATAGATTGTTTTAAAAGCCTTGTATTTCCTTGCCCTAATGCTTCTTGTCATAAGCCTTGTAAACTCCTCATGTAACTTGGCATTATAGTCCCTGTACACTTTGTGAGTCCCCTGTTATAGCCCCTAGATGTCCATCATGTTTTGGTGCCCACACTTAGCCTTTTTTGCGATAGCCTCTGTTGTCTACCATGTTTGTGGTGTGCCCACACTTTGCAGGTGGTTCTCATTACAGCCTCTACACACTTTGTGCCTTTCTAGTTGTGATTGAGGAGGGGTGTTGAGATTCAGCAATCACACTCACTGACAACCTCTTTGTATGGAGCTTCAGGGCCAAGGACATGCAAGCTTACCTATCCCATATGCACAGTGGTGCCTACTCCAGTTTCCTACTTTCCTATAAAGCATTGTACTTGCTTCCTTTTCTTAATGCAATGATAGTACTCTTTTGTTTTCAATGAAGTGTCTGTGTCATTGTCCACATACACAAGATTGCATTTATGAGTCCAAGTCTCAATCTTGAAACCTAATTCACTTGTGTAACAAACAATGTCTTTGTCTTCTCCATCATGAGTCCACACTTCTCCTTCCATCCACCATAACTCAGCCATGTCCTAGATACCGCATGTTTCTCAACATCAACTAAGCCTTGGAAAGCTTCTTCACAAGTTGGGAGTAAGTTGAAACAAGCTGAAAGAAGGAAGGACTCAATGCATACCTATGGAGGAAGAAATGATGGCTGCCATGAAACCTTGAGCTGAAGCCTTGAATTTGGGCTAAAGCAATAGATGAAGAATCTCCTTGAACAGTTGGTTTTATACCAATTGAAAGGTAGATCTTGAGTCAAAGCACACATATGGAAGTAAGAGAAAAGCAAGAGCTATGGTAGATGGAGGAAGAGAGCAAGAGAGAGAGAGAGACCATATGTGGGAGCTCCAATAATCACAATGTGTGACAAGCCTTCCTTTATTCAATAGTCACTAAAAGAATAAAGAATGGAGTGATAGTGATAGACACTCACTACCTATAGTATAGATGTGTGTGGGTACTATCAATGTAATGAATATATGGGTGATTAGGCACATGTTGTAATGAAAGAAGTTGAGAGGAGAGAGAAGAAGAGCTGAGCAGAGAGAAAGAGAGCAAGAAGAAGAAGAAAGAGAGAAGGGAGGAGAGAAGGAAGAAGGAAGCCATGGAAGATGGAGATGAAGGTGAAGAGTATGATCTTGATAATAACTCGTTGCCCTAATCTGGGGCTCTTACACCTTAAATACCCCGGTTAGTGTGACGGGGTGTCTAAACCCTAGTCGGTGTGTATCCCGCTTGTTACAATCCATCACCATTCGAAAGGTTTTTGCCCTCAAAAACAAGGAGAAATAGAGGGGAGTGATGGGTGGGCTAAGGGAGGGTTGCAGAGTACTACTCAGAGCCCTTTAACAGTGAAGATTAGGTGTGGAGAGACTAGGGTCGTGATGCAGTCCGGGACCGGTCTGCTAAAGTAAACTAGTCATAACTTTTGATAGGCTTCTCCAAATAGGGCATACCATATGTCAAAACGGAGCTTATGACGAGTAACTTCAGCCTATGTAGAATGCACATGCATGTGATTTGAGTAAGTACAAAACTGTTCTAAAGCAATGTGCAGTCTATGGGTAGAGGTGGGCAATTTGGGGCATGTCCAACTAGTCTTCCAACCATTGGGTTTACGGAGGTAGGGAAATTCATTGAGGATGGTTGCTAGGCACCAACATGCTTCTTCCAAGGGTAGGCCTTGCCAATTGATGAGGTATTCTTTGATGGATCAGGATCGTAAGTGCTTATCTCGCTGCCCAATGATTGCTTCAAGGACATATTGAGTGATGTCCTCTTCATCTATGGGGAGAAGTTCTTCCACATAGTTCACCACTAAGGAGCCTACAAAGGGTTTCGGCTAGCTGATATGAAATACATTATGGCTTTTGGTGGTAGGGGGAGTTCTAAGTGGTAGGCTAAGTTGCCAACTCTCTTCAGGATCGAATATGGGCCATAGCAGTGACGGGCTAGCTTGTTACTACTGCCCTCTTTGAGAGTTGAGTAGTGCGACTTAGGCACTTTCAAAAGGACCAATTCCCCCTCTTGGAATTCCAAATGCCTTCGTTTTTCATCAGCATAGAGTTTCATGTGTGTTTGGGCCTTTTGAAGATTCATTTTGCATTGCTAAAGTAATGCTTGCATGCGATCCAATTCAGCTTGACTCTAATGGTTAATCTTATCAGTAAACAAGACTGTGGAAAGGGGAACTTTATCCCCACATAAGGCCTCAAAAGGGGAAACTCCAATGCTAGAGTGTGTGGAGTTATTATATGCAAACTCAGCCAAGTGAAGCCACGTATCCCAACTGTGCTGTACATCATGGCAAAAGTGCCTCAAATATGTCTCAAGCCATTTGTTCACTCTCTCAGTTTGGCCATCAATCTGAGGGTGGTATGCAATGGATGGAGCAAGCTTGGTCCCCATGAAGGTGAAAATTGTCTGCCAGAAGTTGTTAATAAACTTAGCATCCCGATCATGTACTATGACTTGTGGTAAGCCATGCAGTTTGAAGACATTTTCCATAAACTGAGTGGCCACCTGAGAGGCAATATATTGGATCTTAGTGGGGATAAAGTGGGCATCTTTGGTGAGGCGATCAACTAGCACATAGATACTATTCCACCCTTTCTTAGTCACAGGAAGGCCAGTGATAAAGTCCATTGTGATGTGAATCCATTTCCCTTCAAGGATAGGGAAAGGCTGCAAGAGGCTAGCGGCCTTGAGTGTACTATTTTTGTTCTGTTGGCATGGAAACACATTTGGTCACAAAGTCCTTAACGTCCCTCCATAAGCCTTTCCAATGAAAGCTCTTGGCAATCTTGTCATATGTTTTGAAAACAACCATGTGACCAGCAGTGGGGCAAGAATGCATTTCTTCCATCATCTTTTGTGCGTGAAGAGGGAAGTGTGCGGGATGACAATCTTGCCATGGGACCAAATAATGCCATGGTTGAGTTGATATTGGGAGTTTTCAGCCATAACCCCATGCTATAATTTTGAAATGTGTGGCTAAAATGATCATCTAACAAGTAAGCCTCTTGGAGCTCTTCAACCCAATCACTGTGGAATTCTGAGATAGAGGACGCTCTGCATGCCCACATTTGAGAGAGAGAGAATTAGCGATAATATTATCCTTGTCGCGCATGTGTAAAATATCAAAGTCATAGTTCTGTAAGGTTACACCCATCGCCTTTGCTTAGGAGTCAAAGTAGACTGAGTCAAGAAGTACTAGAGGACTCGGTGATCGCTTTTGACTTGGAAGCGACTGCCATACAAATAGTGGTGCCATTTCTTGATGGCATGGAGGATGGCCAACATCTCTTGGTCATATACTTTCATTTGCATCTCCTTCTCGTCAAGCTTGCAACTTTCAAATGCAATCACACCATGATCTTGCAACAATACTACACCAATACCTCGGCCACTGGCATCACAATGAATTGTAAATAGCTTAGAGAAGTTAGGGAAAACAAGGATGGGAACTGAAGTAAGCGCGTCCTTTAACTATTTGAAGCTATGATCCGCAGTGGCATCCCAAAAGAATGACTCTTTTTTCAAGTGATCAATCAAAGGTGCTACAATGGTGGAATAGTGCTTAATGAAGCATTGATAGAATGAAGAGAGACCAAGGAAGCCATGTAAAGAAGTGATGGTGGAAGGAGTGGGCCAATCGTTAACACATTGCACCTTTTTCGGGTCAGCATGTATACAATTTTTGCTCGCAATGTGTCCCAAGTACTCCACAGATGTCTGCATGAGTATGCATTTGTTCTCCTTAGAAAAAAGTCGATGCTCCCTCAATATGTCAAACACCCTTTGAACATGTGTCAAGTGCTCCATAGATGACTTGCTGTAAATGAGGATGTCATCAAAGAAAACAAGCACAAACTTGAATAGAAAGGGCTGTAGGATTTTGTTCATGAGGCTTTGAAAGGTGGCAGGGGCATTAGTCAACCCAAAAGGCATCACAAGAAAATGGTAAAGTCCACGATCAGTCTTGAAGGCTGTTTTGACCTCATCTCCTGCCCGCATACGAATCTGATGGTAGCTAGAGCACAAGTCAATCTTAGTGAAAAAACATGCCCCTTTTAACTCATCCAACAAATCATCAATCAGTGGGATGGGGTAGCGGTTCTTCACTGTAATTTTGTTCAAATCTCTGTAGTCAATGCACATGCGAAAGGAGCCATCTTTCTTTTTTACGAAGAGGATAGGGGATGCATAGGGGGAAGAACTCGGTTCAATGAAACCCATCTCCAACAACTCCTTGATTTGTTTTGCAACCTCTTCATGCTCACACTTGGAGAGTCTATAGGGGGGTTTATTCACTGGCTTGGAATGGGGCTCTAGGTCAAGTGGGTGGTCCACTTGTCTCTTGGGAGGGAGGGATGTAGGCATCTGAAATAAGCCATTGTATTCCTCAAGTAAGGTCTACAAGACTGAATCATGAGATATTGTGGAGGGCTGATTAGAATTGTCCTTATTTAATTGGAAAACAAAGATTTGTGAGCATTTCTTAAACTCTCGTTTGAGTTGCTTTTGCTGTAATGAGCTAAAAATCATCATTATCTTGAACTCCCTCTAGGTCGATAGGCTATCCATGTATCATAAAATCCATGTAAAGCTAAGAGAAGTCCATAGCAATTTTCCCCAATTGTTTTAGCCAATCAAATCCCAAGACAACATTAATGGGGCCCATATCTAGGGCAATCAGATCAACCAGTTCCACATAATTTCCAGCCAGGCATAAGGGAACTGCAGGACATACATGTGTGTTGATTTCTTCTTCTCCATTTGCTACTTGGACCTTCAAGGGGTGTTGTAATGCCATGGGGTACATTTCAACCGATCAATGGGCTGATTTATTGAAAAATTTGTGAGTGCTTCCACTATCCACAATGATGAAAATATGATTTCCATTGATACTGCCTTGAATGCGAAGGGTACTGGGGTTGCAGGAACCCATCCAAGCATCCAAGGAGATCGAGAAAAGGGAAGTGGGAGGTGGGCGGGATGTTAAAACAAGTATTTGTGGAGGAGCACTGCCCGGGTCAAAGGGAAATCCATCCTCGGGGTCATAGAACTGCTCGTGATCAACATCCTCCGTGGGCTCAGCCTGGTCAATGGGTAGGTCATCCTCCTCAGTGTGACAATCTTCCATGACATACATGCTATGAACTTTGACCTTAGCTGTCTTGTATAGACATTTGGAGGCATGATCAACAGTGTAATTATCTCCACACTTAAAGCATAGGCCCTTTTCTTTCCATTCCTTCACAACATCTGGGGAGATGAACCGTTGATTACTGGATCCATGGGAAGGTGATGCAATGGACTGTTTATTTTTAGTATACCTATTTTCAACATTAAAGCCCAATGTTGTCCCAAAAGTGTCCATTTTTCTTTCAGCATGGAAGGTGGGGTAGGTGGGTACTTTGGGGCTGTTATTAAGCATAGAAGTGCCTCAAAAACCACCTCCGTATGGGGCTGATCGTGAAGGAATGCAGGGAGGTACAACACCTTCATGAAAATGCTCATTCTTATGGTACTTTCTTGCATATATCTTAGCCAATTTGATTGCATCAAATAGTGTGGTAGGTTTTTGGGCCATGACATCGGCCGATAGACTCAGTTCCAACCCATAGATGTACTTGTGCAATTTAGCATCGCCACTAATGCTCTCCACATACATGGTCAAGTTCATGAACTGATTTGTATAGTCACATACAGTGAGGTTACGTTGGTCAAGAGTGTACCATCATCTTGCCAACCATTATTTTTCCACAAGGGACACAAAAACTTAGACCATATGCATTTTGAAACCTTCCCAATCAATGAACTGTTGATTCTCCCGATTGATGTAGTGCCACCAAGTGTGGGCAAAACCTTCCAAGTGGAGAGAGGCAAAAAGTATTTTTTGGTCATCAGTGCGGGGGTAGATGTTGAAGTAGGACTCCAACTTGGATGTCCATTCTTCTAGGTCAATGGTGAGGGGGATTGCCCATTATACTTTGTTAGGATGACCTTGTCATGCAGATCATAGGGGCCATGCTGCCCATGAAATCCTTGCTATCCATATAGCCTGTGGTGGCCATACATGCCCTGCTGTCCATACATCCCTTGTGGTGCATTAAGTCCATGTTGTCCATTATAACCATGCTATCCATGATTGCCAAGCTGGCCATTTGTACCATATTGTCCTTGATGAAGCTGATTCATATGGGGTGCATGGGGGATCCTAGGTAGAGCGGGTGAAATCCAACCCAAGGTGGGAGAAGGCCTCAAATGGATGTTGCTGACATGGTGAACGGGGGAATTCAATAGGGGCTCATTATGCGTATGAGAGGGTTCCCCAATCTCATAGGTAGAAGGGGAAATTCCCTTAGCACCAAGTATACATTGTGGACCATGCGACGGGATGTGGAGGACGTCTAGACTCATGTCTAGAGTCATTGGCCTTTTCTTGGGATGAAGCAGTCACTAATTGAGCAACAAGAGCAGTAAGCTGCTCCAAGTTCTGTTGAGTCTTCAAGTTTGAGATAGCCATGTGCTCGATCACTTCATCAAACTTGGACATCATTTGGCAGTGGTTGGTGACAATATCATTGTGTCGTTCCATATGACGAAGCTCATGTTGGCAGAGGGTGTGATTGAGAAGGGTATACGGGTCTGTTTCAGGCATTTCCTCTGGTATATATCACCATGGTAATCTTGCGCTGAGCTTGGTTCCTCATTCATGGAGGTTTGGGAGTCTCTAATCTCCCTCTGAAATTCCTCTTGGGCCTCGCTTTTGCCTTTCTGGCTAGCCATCTGGATGCAGTCCACAAGACCTATTGTCAGTAAAAGGGGCGTAACTCTTTGTAGGAAACTTTGATTGATGAGGTTTTGGGCTCAAATTGGAGGGGACAACGGCCTCTTCGAGATGAGCTATTAAGCTTTATGATAGAAAATTATTATAATTTTTTGTAATGGGTTTACAGTGCCTGTCCTGGAGCAGTTTGCATCCTATCCATAGTGACCCTAGCACATAAAAATGGGTGAAACTTTCACACCACTCTAGCTCCGATTGGGGAGTTTTTTGATTCAAATCGGAGGGGATGAGACCCTCTTTGAGGTGAGCTATAGGGTTCACCCCCAGATTTAGAACAGAATTTTCTGCAATGGGATCTTTGTGATAGTCCTACAGGACTATGACCAAAAACACTGCCTGTCCCTTAGTACCAAGGTCTTACATGGATAGAGCATAGTTCAAGGGGCCTGATCAGCCACATCAATAGCATTTTGAGCATACTGAGCATAGTCGCGAGCATCATTGCATACCCATCAGCTTTGCCATTAATGCATAAGTACATTCACTGCCATACATCTCCTTTGACTGCATGTACTTCAAGTGTCATACATGGGTGCCATTAGCATTGTGGGGTATCCAAGAAGGATCATTGGGGCAAGGGAGTGGAGCTCATGGAAGTACCTACACCTACATACAAGTATTGGGCTCTGGATCACCAAGAGGTGGGCAAAGTTTCCCCCAGGCTAGGTTGTGCACCCCTTTAGGGTCTTAAGTGGTAAGGGAGGGTCACCTCTCTTTTGTCTTACCACCTCTTGCCTAGAATCGGCCTTTTTCCTCAGCCAAAGTATACATGGCATACATTTTTAATAAGCAATCAGTATGAAATGCATTGGAAAGAAGACATTGGGTCTTTTCATGAGATGGAAGGAATGATAAAGGTTGGGGTAGGGATTACCTTGGCAGTCTAGAGACTCACTGGCTGCTACTTACCCAATTTACAAGGACTATTCTTCATCCAAGATCACAAGACAAGATAGGGGTTAATGTCAGCCATTACAATGAATTTCAGGAAGAGGTATGATTCTTGTACACAAAGAGGATTGAACTATTAAACCTACGCAATCTTGAATCTCTCCAACAATGGATTAAGCTCAGCAAGTGGCTGAATTGAGAGATTAAGATTAGATTGGCATACCTCTTTAATGCTTGGGAAGACTGTTAAAGCATGAATCATCTGATGCCGCTTGCTCCATTGATCAAGTCCAATTGTTGGAAGGGGCATCCAAAAAGAAGATTTTAGCATTTGAATGCTCCTACTGATGAGGAAGACTCCCGTGCTTGTCCCTGAGCTTGAGCTTCAAGAATGGGAAGCTTCAAGTGAAGCTTTCATGGCTACCCACAAGGTTTCCATGCATGCTGAACTCCAAGTCTTCCTCCGGGTGAGAGGATCCATTCACGGGATGAAGGGCTTGTGTGGATTGAGCTTTTCAGGTTAGAGAAGGCTTCAGTTTGAAGAATCCATGGGGCTGCCCCAGGCTATTCCAGACTATCCCAGTTGCTGTCCACCATGGGAGTTGATTCCCGCGGTCAAAATGCCAAGGGGGAAAGAGAGGAGTATGCCGAGTTGGTGGCCAAGAGTGGTAGGGAAGTGGCCAAGAAGCAGGAGGAGAAGGGCATGAGTGATGGGGGAGGTAGACAGCTCAGCACAAAATGCGCTGCATTTTGCGGCTACTGCCTACTATCTCAAATGGGCTGAAGAGTCACCAAGGTGTTTCCTAGGTGGGAAATGACCCTAGGAAGCTTTTTGGGGGGGATGAGTGTTGAGGTTGAGGGCTGGTTGCAGCAGGAAGAAGGGATTTGGGGGCAGTCCACAATGGGATCTTGAGGGAAAAGCTTGATGGGAAAGAGAGAGAAGTCTGGAATAAAAAGTAACTATGGTTTTTCCCCTTCTCTAAATTGTTAAACCTCCAACTTGCCTTGGGACTCCTAAAATTTGCATGAAAAGAAGTAACGACCTACCATTTTAACCGTTTTACCTCCAGATATGTCTGATTCTCTAGCCATAGCTCTTGCTTGCTCCAAAAAGCTGAAGTTAATTGTAGTCCTTCTTGCTGTACCTGTATGTATAAGCTGAGTAACTAGGGTTTTTGGGATTTGAAAAGGGAGAAAGGGAGAAGAAGAAAAGGACCAAAAATTGAAGCTCTGATACCACTTGTAATGAAAGAAGCTGAGAAGAGAGAGAAGAAGAGTTGAGGAGAGAGAAAGAGAGTAAGAAAAAGAAGAAAGAAGTCTAGAAGAAGAGAGAGAAAGAGAGAAGGGAGGAGAGAAGGAAAAAGGATGAAGGAAGCTGGAGATAAAGGTGAAGAGTATGATCTTGATAATAACTTGCTGCTCTAATCTGAGGCTCTTACACCTTAAATACCCCAGTCAGTGTGACGGGGTGTCTAAACACTAGTTGGTGTGTATCCCGCTTGTTACATAAGTGCATTTATTCCCAATATACTCAGTCATGTAATTGATAGGCACAAGTGCATTTATATCAATGTAATGAATATATGGGTGGTTAGGCACAAGTGCATTTATCCCCAATAGAATCAGTCATGTAATTGATAGCTATGATAACATATCATGCTTGCGAGTATTAGGCAGGAGGGTTGATGGGTCTCATAAACTCTATCCCCAACTTTTCAATGGGTTGGCATGAGATTATAGGTATCTTGTCTTTTTTATTGGAAGTTTAGTGCAATAACACTCATTGTATGCTTGACAAAATAGGCAGTGTCTCAAAAGAGAGTGGGCTATTACAACCGAGAATGTATAACTTTCCTTGCAATGATGTTTGTGTCAAAATTCCCTCCTACACTTTCTTCATGTGCTTCTTATAGTATACCCTCAATCTCTTGCTCATAAATGCATCTACAATTAATATAGTCCTGCCTTAGTTAGTAGATTGATTTGGCAATCATCTAATAAGGTTAGGTCTTGATTAGGAGGTAGGCAAGACATGCCTTTTTGATGGGTCTCTCTAGTATTCCAAATTCCAATATATAGATAATGTCATCCACCCAATGAGGTGTGAGGTTTGCCTTGAAGAGTTGGGATTCTCACTGAAGATGTGCATGTTAATAAAATGTTGCTTTCTCTTGTATAAAACCACATAGAAATCAAATTCAAGCAGAAGTAGAAGCCATCAATTAATGCGACTGATAGCACAAGGATTGTTAGCCAAATAGAGTAGTACTTGATGGTCTATGAAAAATGTAAATGGGTAGCCAACAAGTAGTATTGGAACTTCTTGATGGTGCACACCATCACTAATCCTTCACATTTTATCATGGAGTAGTTCATTTTGGCTTTGGTGAGTTGTTTGCTAGTAAAGCTCACTAAAAAATCCATTTTATGCTCATCAGTTGACCTAGAACTAGCATTTCAAGGGATTCAGAGACATGTGGTGTTGTCAACATCATTGAAGACTAATCGAAGCTTTTTGAGGTGTTTCTCCCAACTAGAATGGACAACAAAGGTCATCCAAAAATACTTTGAGCCAACATTTCAATATATCCTTTAAAAAAGCACACATAAGTGTTTGGAAGGTGGCTAGTACATTTGTCAAGCCAAATGGAATGATAATGGAGGAAAATACCCCCACTCGGTGGTGAAGGTAGTCTTGGGCCAATCACTTGAGGCTTTTGCACTTAATTATATAGCAAAAAGCCATCCAAGAATATGTAACTTCCTAACCTACCACATGCTCAACCACGTGGTTTGTGTACAATAGTGGATAATGGTCTCTTTTGGTTGTAACATTTAGTTTATTATAGTTAATGCATGCTTGAACTTTGTTATTTTTCTTGAGTACACAACAATGGATGCTACCTAGTCTATATGCCTATGTCATAAATGTTTTTTTTTTTGTAGTTTCTCTAGCACTTCTTGCACCTAGTATACATAACAAGGATTCATTGGGTAGGGTCATTGTTTAGTAGACTTGGCATTCCGTTTCAAAGGAATAGTATGCACCAGCACTTGAGGTGGTATACCCTTGAGGTCAGAAAAATTTGAGGTGAACACATCACAATACTCCTTGAGTAGATTGAAAAGCCGATTGAGAACTTCTATGTGGAGGTCCTTAGCTATATAGACCAATTTAGGGTTTTCTCATGTTTCAACAAGATTGACCTTCTTCACATTTGCTAGGTCCTTAATGGGTTCACTGGTTTTCCCTTCCCTCTCTACACCAAGCACCACATGACTTGATATCCCTTTTTGTATCGTGTAAATTGTTTTGGAAGATCTTGTCCCTTCTTCTACTCTTTATTTTTGACTCATTTTTAGGTACAAATTCTTCAAGGTTTATGTGTTTAAGATGAATTGAGTGTTATGTTTTGGCTTTACAAGACTTGGATGGTGGTAGAATTTTAGGGTTTGAATCATCAATTCCACCTGTTTCTGAGTCAGTATTCTTTGTTGGTGGAGCATCATGGGGTATATTTTTTTCCTTATCAAGCAAGAGGATTTCAACATTGGGAACTAGTTTTAAGGTTGATATTCCATTCATTTATAGTCTAATACCTTTAGTACTCTAGCCACTCAAGTCTTGATTAAAGTCTAGCTACATCTTCATCAATGAGAAGACCTGCCATATGTGAGGGGTTAAGATAAGTTAAGATCTACTCTATAATTTGATCATCGATATCATAGTTGACTAAGTCAATCTCTATGTCATTAACTTCTTCAATGTACTTAGGTTCATTACTCTCATCCTCATTGTCAACCCCTTAATTAGGAAGACACATATGTTGTTATTATAGTTGAATAATACTTTATGGAGGTTGGTTCATTATTGCTACTACCAACTGGGGCTATTGAGTGATTCTTTAAATATTAGGAGTTTGTCTTTCAATTTGCCATGAAAACATGGTTGCCACACTAGCTCTCAGCTTACGTAATCCAAGCTTGCTTATTAGTATGGGATAGCCCTTGGTTAGAACTTGTGACATTGAGTCAGGGGCCATAAAAAGAAGAGACATTGAGACACATTCTAATTAAGGATTGGTTGGAATGGAAAGTAGTTTGTGGGAGATTATTGGATAGAAGAACAACTTGCATCTCTGAAAGGTGAGAAGGATCGAAGCTTGCACTCGAGAGCTATGGCGGGAGAGCAAGAGCAAGAAAGAGAGAGACAAGAAATGGGAACTCCAATAGTCACAATGTGTGACCGGGTCTTCCTTTATTCAAACTGTCACTAAAAGAATAAAGAATAAAGTGACGGTGACGGGCGCCCGCCACCTGTAGTTTGCAGTGGTGGTGATTGTCAGTGTAGTTATACACGGGCAACTAGGCGGAGGCGCCTTTGCCCCCAACAACCTTCCACTTAAAGGTGAATCTGCCCTAGTGAGGAGTGAAAAGAAAAAGAAAAAGATAGTACAACATGTACACGTGTACAACTGGATGAGGAAAGATGTCATCTCATCCCATGCCCATCAACCTCCTGAGGAAGGAAAAGGGCTCTGTAGTAGAGAGGCTTTTTGTGAGCAGATCTATAGGATTCTGGTCAGTCGAGATCTTGACAAGATCAACAGAATTGTCCTCAATGACCCCACGTATGAAGTGATACCTTATCTCAACGTGTTTAGTCTTTGCATGGAAGACCGAACTCTTGGCTAACTGAATAGCACTTGTAGAATACGAATGCAGTGTAGGGATAGCATCAGTACCATGGTCAGAAAACCAAAATGACCCAACCAAATAGCCTCCTTGCAAGCCTTAGTGTGGCTGCAACATACTCGACCTCTATAGTAGAAAGGGCAGTGCATTTCTACACCCTGGACATCTAAGAAAAAACACCTCCAGCATAGGTGAATACATAGCCGGAAGTGGACTTCCTACTATCTGTATGTCTTGCATAATTAGAGTCAGTGTACCCCACGACTCATATAGCCTGGCTGCCATAGCATATGCACATATCTGCAACGCCCTTCAGGTACCTCATGATACCCTTCACGGCATCCCAATGCTTCTTGCCAGGTGTAGCCATATATCGTGCCACAACACCAACTGCAAAGGCAATATCTGGACAAGTGGTGATCATGGCATACAGAAGACTACCCACTGTGGATGCATAAGGAATCTTGGGCATCTCGGCCCTCTTCTCATCTACCTGTGGACAATCAGCCTATGATACCTTCACATAAGAAGGCAATGGATAGCCAATAGGCTTTATGTTCTGCATGTGGAAGTGCTCAAGGACTTTATGTATGTACTCCCTCTGTGACAAGTAGAGGAGTCCCTGATGCCTCTCGCGTCTAATGCGCATACCAAGTATGTGAGCGGCCTGTCCCAGATCTTTCATCTCAAAGCTCTTCTTGAGCTAAGCCTTAAGAGCATCTAGCTCATCATGAGCTTTACCTGCTATCAGCATATCATCCACATAGAGTACCAAAATCAATAAAGAACCATCACAGGCTTTTCTTCGTGTAAAGACACAGATCCATAGCACTCCTACTATAGCCTTGTGAACTGCATAAAGGCATTAAACTTATGATACCACTCCCTAGGTGCCTGCTTCAAGCCATAAAGACTTTTCTTCAACTTGCACACTAGGTGCTCCCTGCCAAGTTCTGCAAAGGCCTTAGACTTCTCCATATAAATCTCATCATGCAACTCCCCATGTAAGAAAGTCGTCTTGACATCCATCTGGTATAAATCCAAGTCAAGCTGAGCAACCAAAGCCAAGACTAAATGCAAGGTGGTCATCTTAACCATAGGAGAAAAGACCTCATCAAAGTCCACACCATGCTCCTACTTAAAACCCTTTGCTACCAGTCTAGCCTTGTATGCCGGCTTGGGGTATCCAGGGGTACTTTTTAGCTTGTACACCCACTTGCATGGCAAAGCCTTCTTGCCCTCAAGCAAGGAAACCAAATCCCAAGTCTCATTCTTATGCAAGGAGTCTATCTCAGACTACATAGCCCTCTCCCAGGAGTGACTGTCACCCCTGCGCATAGCCTCATCATAGGTGAAAGGCTCTCTTGCATCTGTAACCAAGACATAATGCAGTGAGGGATGAAATCTATCAGGTGGATGTCTGTCTCTAGTAGACTGTCTCACGACAGACTCTGTTACCTACCTACTTGCCTGTCCAACATCCTGACCATGAGCATCTACTGCAGCTGTAGGCTGTCCAACTGGCTGTGCGGGAGCTCTCGGCTCCTCCTGAAATATGACCCTGCAAATCTCAACAACTCTCTTAGGCTGCCTATGCATCTTGTCTTCATGGAAGACTACATCATGATTGCGGATGACTTTCCACGCCTGCAGATTCTAGAGATGGTAACCCAGCTCACCTGCATCCCCATAACCAAGGAAAATGCATTTGACACTCTTAGGATCCAGCTTACTTCTCTTGTCACTGGGCACATGGCAAAATGCCTCACATCCAAAGACACAGAGATGCATATAAGAGGGAGGTTTTCCAGTCCATACCTCCTCTGCAACCTAGAAATCCAAACCACTAGAAGGTGATCTGTTTATGACATGCACAACTGTACTAATTGTCTCAGCCCAAAAGCTCTGTGGTAGGCCTACGTGGCTATGTATACTATGTACACGCTCCTGGATGGTTCTATTCATCCACTCAGCCAAACCATTCTGGGAGGGGTGTAGGGGCGGTCAACTGACGCTTAATAACCCTCTCATCACATAACTGCTCAAAAGCACGTGAGACATACTCAAACTGGTTCTCAACCAATGCAAGCCATCTCTGAAACACAGCCAAGATACCGGATTTCAGCTTAATGGGATAAGCCCAAAATTTTCGTGAAAAATCATCTATGAAAGTGACAAAATACTTGGTACCGCACCCATAGACTAACAAGGCATGGGCCCACAGACATTTGAATGTATCAATGCTATGGGAGCTCTTCGAGCTCTACCCTGAGACCTACGAACCACTTATTACTCAAGTGTTTCAAATTGAGCAGCCATGGCTACCTCTCACATAGCCGTCGCGCAATGCCTACCTTGTGGGTGTAGTGAGCTTACCTTGATGCTCGATCAAGTACCTTCCTCTTTCTTGCACCCCTACAGCTCCACGATCCTTGAGGCGAGCTCAAGCAACCTCAATCCCTCTCCCATGAGCTTCATCCTCCATAGCCACGTTCAAGACCAGAGGAGAGAAGAGGGGAGGAGAAGATGAAGAGGAAGAATGGAGAGCTTCTTCTCCAAGATCCCTTGCCCTCCCACGATCACTCCCTCACGCACTCTCACACTCTCAGTCCCTCTCACAAGCACAAGCAAGGAGGCACGAAGCTGAGAAATAGGGGGAGAAGAAGAAGGCGATGTCTGCCACACACGAGGATGCCCTTCTCATTTACCTTTTAACTTTATATACATGCCCTTAATTTCCATGGGCGGTCGTCCACCTTTTTTACATGGCCGGCCATTAGCCTAGGCCCTTTTTCCAATTATTCATCTATCTTCCTAGATTCCTTTCCACCGCCTGTCTACATTTACAAATTGCACGGGTGAGAGCCCGATGCTCTTTTACAAGATTTCAGGGTGCGCCTTTATATTTTAAAATGCGCCTTTCCCCTTTTGTATTTGCCTTGGACCTTTAAGGTTGCCCCTGCGCTTTTGGCCTTTTCTCCTATTCTTACTTCACTCGGGCTACCTTTTTTTTTTGCCTTTGCCATGCATCTTTCCCGCTTTCTTTTGCTTTCTCTGTGTTGGGGTTAACATTACCCCCCTCTTAGATGAGTGCCAGTCCCATGGCACTGTGGTGGGAAGTAGTGGGATAAAGGATGCTAGTGGTAGGTGTGACTGGCGGTTGGAGGACACTGAGGCTTGTGAATGAGAGGTGATGGGGTTTGATGACAATGCCCAAGAGAGATTCCAGCGTGCTTTAGGCTTGCTGACAATTGCGACATCTATCTCACTGTTCTGGTGCCCCTCTGGAACTGGTCGTCGTTTGAGTATCCGGAACGCTTGAAACAAGAAGCAATCCCTTAGGAAGATGGTATTGGAGGGAGTTATTCTGGAGAAACCCTCTGAATGCTCTTTGTCGTGAAAAGCCGTGGCATGGGCTGAAAAACTCTTGTCTGGGAGGAGAGGATCTTCAGTTTTGAGGTGAAAGTCTTCAGGCTTGTGGTGCTAATAAGCGATCCGTAGATCTTGAGGTAGTGGGCATGGATCATCAAACGGTGAGGTTCCAAGATCTATGCCAATGGCAGCCCATCAGTGGGCAGATGGTTGTCAACATGAATTCTGTGGAGCTACTGAAACCTTCGCAGCGAAGCTCTTGAAGTTGCAGTAATGGGGTCATGTTGGACTTCTGGAAAAATTCCTTGTCATTGGAGGATGTAGTAGACGATTGCCTTCAACTAAGCAGCCCGTTCTGGAAACATGAACATAATCTGCAAGAAAAATTGTGCACTTCCTAGGGGGTGTGTCCGTCTCACTGTGCAGTTGCATGGTGCCCGTGCGAGTGGAACTGGGAGATGGGTCTAACCTTGGGCAAGCCCTTGGTAATGTCCCACACTTGAGGACCCAGTTTGTGCCGCTTCTGAGGTGCGATGCGAAACTTAGGGTAATAGGTCCGAAAGTCCTGTCCTTGATGTGCCCTGAGTGTGAAGTGGGGGAGGGGCTAGAGAAGACTCTGGATGCAGTGAGTATGGTGCACCACAATAGTGAACGAAGACAGCAATCACTTTTGTTCTCTTTTTTTTTTTTTTGAGAATGAGAGGGAGGACATTGGGCGATGCATGGGGCACCTATTTAGTCATGGGGTGGTCGCAAGCATTGTGATAAAAATGCGTGACTTTGTAGGTATTCCTTAATACCGGCTCTAGCTCTTAGAGGAATGGTGGACAAAAAGGGGTGATTACACCTTGCAAAACGGGTGTCACTCATATTTTCTAATAGTTCTAAGCATAAGGCCGGGAGGAGAGTCGCACGCATCATCAACCTCGCCATGGCTCTACTATCTATTCCTAGGTTAAGATAAAAAAAGAGTAGAGGGAGATGGGCTTCCTCAGCGGTAGGTTTCTGGAGTAGCAGAAATTTGAGAAGTCAGAGGTAATTACAAGTGGTTAAGAATGCTGGATTGAGGCAGGAAGAGAAATCTACAAGGAAACAATTTATGGAGGGAAGTATATCTTCTGCCCTAAATACTAAGCACTCCTCCGGGCTTCTAGCATTTACATTATAGATTATCGGGAAGTCAAAATCCCCATGCAAATCTCTGTTGTAATCCACTCCATGCCTACGAGGGTAGGGCATGTAGATGGGATCATTGCGCTCTTCGGGGAGGGAGCTACAAAATGCGGTCCAGGCATAAAAATTAGTGTCCCAAATCCTTCTCTGCCATTTTGGCTGTGCTTGGTAGCCTTGGACGGATTTGGGAACTAGACCGCCGACCTTGTCTTCCCAGTATTCTCGTGGCTCTTGCCTCCACCTGGTTACTATCATGATTCTCTCTTCCATCCATTTGTTTGCGAGTTCATTAGCCAGATCTTTGATCTTGGCTACAACTCCTAGAGGTAGGGCCCAGTCCAGGGATCGTGGAAAAGCGAATGAGAGCTCGAGTGGCCTCTTATGAAGCTCTCTCTGGAGCCATATGACCAACTCCTGGGGCCAATCTATAGGATGTGTATCATTTCCCAGTGTCATGGGCTCCTCAGGAAGTTGTCATGGAAGTATGTGCGCTCGGCGTTGGGCCTCTTCTGCTAACTCTTGCCTCCTTCTCCTTGCTGCAATTATGCATTCAGGTAGCTCAGCGTCGGCAGGTTCCTCCTATAGGTTCTCTGGTTGAGGTGGACACGGCATCCTTTGCAGCTCGTCTTCCTCATCTTGCTCGAAGTCCCGGCCCCTCTTTGGCATTTCGCGCTACCACAGGAGGAACGACTGGTGGTGGTGGCGATGGCTGCTCTTGCTCCTAAAAACCCAACTCCTGGAGCTCCACAGTGGAAAGGCCTGTACAGCGCAGGTAGTAGAACTATTGCTCTTTAGTTATTCCTGTACTTGTTGGAAGCTCCCGCTCTTGAAGGCCGTATCATAGCGCCCGGGTGCTTAGTTCCAACTTTCTTTTTACCTGTTCCACTGTATCATCGCCCTCGGCTTGCGTCATGTGGAGCACCATGTTGAGAAACGCCTGTCGCTAGGTCTTAGTCATTATCTCTGCACCCTCAACCCTAGCCTCAGCCAGCATTCTTTCACACTCTGCCACTGCAAGCCATTCTGTTAAATCCCTCACCCTGTCAAAGTTCTTTCTTTCCCACTCCACGGCTCTCTCCTCCATCTTTTGCCTTGGTTTCTCTAGCTGGCCCGCCAGGGTGGTTATTACCTGTTGCTGCTCATTTGAATAGAACAATAACTGGTTTCTTTCATTTAGTTTCTGAGTGAGCTACTCTTCAGCGATCCCTCTTGCTTGATCGACAATGCTGAGCCTGTGGTGCGCTTTGGTCAGGATTTTTGATTTCTCTTGGACCAACTGTTCTAGGCTCTAGATTTCAGCGCGGAGCAGCCTCTTCTGATTAAAGATCATGGCCATGAGGGCTTCCACGTCCTCCTGGGAGGTCTCCAACGCGTCTTGCAGTCTCTCCACTTCATCCTGTAGTCGTTTGGCTTCAAATGAGACCCCTAGTCCTTCATTTTTTAGGAATTCGATTTCCCTGATTAGCCTGTCCTGTTCCTCTTGCTCGTGCCATGACTGGGGCTCCGCTGCATATTCTTATGGAACAGTGGCTTCGCCTTCCTAAACCTCCCGGTAGAGCTTTTCCACTTGGGCCACCCTTTGCTGGAGATTACTGTATTGTTGCATCAGAAGTTTTATGTTCCTTTGTTCCGCTACCAGGCTCTGCTCCTCATCCTCCAGCCTTTGCCTAAGGGGACTTTCATTGGTTTGGGCTTGCTTCATTTTCTCTTCTAGCTGGTCTCGCAGGGCTTTCATCTCTCTCCGTTTGTCAGCTTCCTGCCTTGAGACCTCTAGCCTGAGGGCTGCTGACGTTTCCTTTTCTTTCTCTAGTTCTAGCAGCGCCACCTTCTTTTCTTCTTTTGCCTTGTCCAGTTACGTTAGTAACTCGGCCATTTATGCGTCATAGTCTGCGGCAGGTATGGGAGTATTGGGCGTGGTGGTCAATGCCTCTAGCCTCTGTCGTTTGGGATCTTGTCGAGACTCTGCATCTGTAGTGGTGGGCCTTCTCAATCGAGTTTCAAGGGAAATTTCGGCCACCCTGTATGAGCATCTGCATCATGGTCATGAGCTATGCCGCATCGAGAGGAGGCGTGGGGTGTGCAGTGGCGGTAGTCGTGATTTTGACTGTTGTTGGCACAAAGGAGGGAGGGAGTAGATGTAGGAGGGACTTGCCCTTGCCTACGACCACTGGTGCTGCCTCCACACTTACACTGGCTTCGGCTTTATGGTCGAGGCTTGTGGGTTTGAGTTCTCCGTCCCCATGGGTCTCTTCCACCGACCTTTGGGTGGCTTCTACTAGTTCGGCCAATTCCTGGAGTCACTGTTTCTCAGCCTCTTCCTCTGCCCTCCTTTTCCTGTCCTCTTTCGCCTTCTTCGACTCCTCTCCTATTCTCGCGAACTCCTCCTCCTCCTTTCTTCCTCAACCCTTCAAGACTCTTTCTTTGCATTTTTGATGTCAGTCCGTTCTTCCTTACTTAATTTCTCCTTTTTCTCCTTTTGTTTCCTATCACTTTTGCTTTGTTCTGCGAGTTTGGTTGCTCGCGGAGGTGGCACTTCCTGCTCTCCCTCGTCGCTCACTGTTCTCTCGCTCGATCTCCCTCTGCCATGGTGAGCTCAGCTTTGATGCATCGCTTCCTCCTCCATGACGCCTTCATTCTTTATTACTTCGTCTATGATGGCTGTCAAGATTCCCCCATATCTGATTGTAGCCGCTTTCGATGCTGGTTTCTTCCTTGCGAAACGCACTGTTGAGGCAAGGGACTGCCCTTCTGCTGGTGGTTCCGCCGAAGTGAGGAGGGTAGCTGAACTTTGAATGGTCTTCTGTACGAATCCATTCTAGTCTATTTATTCACGGGTTCCTGCTGCTATGCTTTCCAACAGTGGGACCCCAATCCTGTTCATCAGCGCATTGTAATGCTAGCCCGAGAAGAGGGTATGGATCATTTTTGCTTGTAGTTTCACCACTGAGTCCGAGATGTCAGCGAAGCTAATTCCATCCACAATATGCACTGCTTCTTTCTTGACTCCCAGCATGGTGTAAACATCTTGCCTCGTCCTTCTCTCTTTCTTTGGCACAAGCCCCAGGGCCTTTTCTACAATCATTGCATTGAGGGGCACTTCGATTCTCCTTTCTTGCTCCCCTGTCCTTACTGTGACGGTGCCACAGTTCTTGCTTTTGTCAAAATTCCTCAGGAAATCCGCGCACATGCTGTAGTCCACCGCCTGTCCCACCTTCTCCATGTACTTGTGGAGATGGCATCTGTCCACTAAGTCCTTAATAGCGGGTTCCTCCATGATGGCTTCGTCCAGATTCACTGTGCACTTGAGAGTGAAGTGACTAAATCCGCGCATCTTGATGGCGATGCCGAATTTGGTCATTTCCCCTTTTGAGAATGGTAGTTTGCCTCCTTTGTCTTGTCCTGCCATGGCGGTGACCTGTCAACACACCATGCCAACATTTAATGCCTAACAATCGGCGCATTTCTAATAAGAACTAAGTTTGAGAGAAGAATAGATGGGCTTAAAGTGGGCACACTTTCTTAGAGGTTTGACCGTTGCTATTGTTTTATTCTGCAACATTCCTCCATAGAAACTTTCTTAATTAACAATCTGCTAGCTAGATAACATAACTTTTCATCCTTGCTCTGCTCTTGGTCGTGCTCCCCCCTCCATCAGGAATCTTGCAAAGAATCCTTCCTAGGATTAGCATAGGAAGGACGAGGGAAGCACTTGTTCGCGTGGGTTGACTTACCTAGCAAATAGCCAATCATAGAAGTTTGGATTGTATTCGAGTTGGGCATGACAATCCAGAGTGGATGGTTGGATGGAGACTTGGGAAATGTAGGTCAAAACATTGTGGAAGAGATCTTCGGTACTGAGGTGACTAGCCATGTAATTCCTCTTGGGTGAGGAATTGGTCAATGTAGGGGTGGGCAAGTACATGGTCATCCAGATACTGATTATGGGTGATGGCCAAGACCCTAAACGAGATAGGTGCCACATATGTGGGGTCATATTCGATAGTTTTGATTGCCCTGCGTTGCTTAGCATTGGTCATTATGCAATGACCTTTTTTCTCCCATTGGATCTTTAGCGTAAACCACTACTGCAAGAATGTGGAAGGTGAGCTTGCCATTTACGTGAGCTCTTGCAGCTCCTATTTAGGAGGAGAACGTGGAGGCTTTAGATAAGAGGTAATAAGCCTTATGAGTGCAGCCTGATCCTTCAAGATTTCATCATTTGCTATCAGTTCGGCAGCAATTTTGGAAACTTTAGTAGTCATAAGTTTGTATTCCTCCCAAGTGCATGGTAGTGCACGAACCGCCGAAGCAAGCGTTTCGTCAAGAAGACGTAGGTCTAGCCTCTCGTAGCTTCTAGCAAATGTTATGAAAGTTTCATCTAACATTTTAATGCAGGCGATTAGATCGTCCCCAGAAGTTGCAGCAAGGTCCTTAGGCAAAGAGAGGAAAGGTCGTATTGCGTATGAAGGTTTAAGACCCTCTGGTGGGGCTGGTGCAAGTGGACTAGATAATTGCGACTTCCTCATCGGTGTCACGGGTCGGGCCTCACACCTGGGAAGCCCTTTGAGATGCTGTAGGAAGCTCTAGAGACACAGGGGTTGTACTTGGTTCTGAGTTAGCAGTAATCATTGTTTGTAAGTTCTCAGGATTAGGTAGGTTTAGGACCTCGGGCATTTGCTTTGGTCGATAGATGAGCTAAGGCTTGTTAGCCACCGCTGGCCCTGGCCTGTTAGTTGTGTTCTGGGCTCCACTGGTGTAACCCTCTCTTGTTAGGAATAGATTGATTGTGGATGAGCTTCTTAGCTGGCCATTTTTAGGCACCCAAATCCAGGGATTGTCCTCATAGTATCCTTGTGCCTGCAAGAGGTCTTTGGGAATCCAGAGTGGCGTGGTTGTGCGTCTACAACGGTAGTGCCTAGACTGCCTCTTGGGTCAGGACGGTTGATAATTTGGATGTTTAGGGTCACACTTGGGTGGTTTACCCTGATATGGTTTTTGCCGTTTCAGCACCCATAGAAACTTGGACTCTTTGGCCTTGTGAGCACTCCTGGTGGCCATGGGTCTGGGGTTGAGAACTCGGCACGAGGCCATGGTTTCCATTTGTTTAGACCCGGGTTGAAGCTTGGTAGTGGTGGTTTCTATCAGCGGCTTCGTAAAAGTGGGGGAGTTAGGGCAGCCCTTGCTGAAAGTCGTCACTATGCGCACATTGCCAATGGCAAGATGTATGTGATTTAGGTTGTAATCCACATCACAGTTGGTTTGTTTCTTGAAAGTGCGACCTTACAGTGATACATTACCAGCGTCCTTGGTACCAGGAAACACATGGAAGAAGGCCGGTAAACTTTCAGACTTGATGGAAACAACCACCTTGCATTTCCCTAGGAGTGGGTAAGCGGTGCCCCCAAATGGGGTGAGTTGAGCTTTAGTGGGCTGTAGTTGCGGTTGACCAATGCGTGTCCAATGGTCATGTGTTAGGATATTGTAGTCAGCTCCTTCATCAATCAAGGTGTCAAAAGAATACACCGCTCCTGCTGCAACTGTAATCCGCAGGTATGCCGATGCCACTACTTCTTCATCTTGATCTCTTAGGTCAGTTACAGTAGCCATGCGGACGTTCAGTGGGGGTTCTAACATGGGCAGCTCATGTAATGGATGTGAAGGAGGATAGTACTTCTTAATGCGGCTGCCATTAAAAAAGCCTATTCCCTCACCGTCAAGTGTCTCCAACTTGACATTTCCGATCCTACCGATTACGCGTACCCTGAAAGGCCCTAGCCCGCGAAACTTCATCTTCTGTTTATGTCCTTTTACCAAGTACAGCAGAACAAGGTCCCCTTGTTTGAAGTCTCTCTGCATGACATACTTGTCAAACCACATCTTTCGTCGAGCCGTTTCGCAAATCAGAGAGTGAGTGGCGAGGAGTCAGGTCTGTGTTTAACGCTCAAGTTCTACTAAGCGGTTGGTCGAAGCCTCGCTGCCCTCCCAACATTCATGGACTGCTAGCCTCAAACTAGGGATGAACAATTCTACGGGCAGAATGGCTTCAGTTCCGTAAGTCAGCCTAAAGGGCGTCTGTCCTATAGTTGTTTTATAAGCAGTGCGATAGGCCCACAAAGCCGCCATTAGCTTGTTATCCCAGTCACTTCTCGAAGTAGATACGACTTTTGTAAGCACATTGACTAGAATTTTGTTTGTGGATTCAGCTTGGCCATTAGCTTGAGGGTAATAGGGAGAGGACTTTCGGTGAATTATTAGGAAGGTAGAGAGCAAGTGGGCAATTAATTAATTCATGAAGTGTGTGCCTTGGTCGCCTACAAGTTTGATTGGACAACCGAATCGTGAAATGTCCTGCTCCTACATGAACTTAGCAGCCGAGCATCATTCTTCCTCGTGGCCCATGCCTCTGCCCATTTCGTTAAATAGTTGGTTGCCACAATGATGTATCGAGCTTGGGAATATTGTGCTGCAGGACTGAGAGGCCCAATAAAATGGATGCCCCATTTTTCAAAGGGTTGTCGGGCTATGACAGGACTCAGCTGCATCTTGTCCTTCCGCACAGGCACTCTGGTCCTTTGGCACTCATCGCAGTGCTTTACAAATTTAGCTGCATTGCGGAATAGGGTGGGCCACCATAGCTGGGATTGTAGCACCTTTCGGGCTGTTGTGTCCCCACTAAAGTGTCCTCCAGCGATTCCGCCATGTGCTTTGTTTAATGCGTCGTGCATCTCGTGCTCACACACGCATCTGCGCAATAAACCATCTTGTCCCAACCTGTAGAGTTGGTCAGCTTATCAGTTGATAGGGCTGAATTTTCTGGATAAGTCTCTTCAGCCTAGCCTTCTCAATGGGTCGCTCCGGTAGTCCATTTTCTAGCACTTGCACTATGTCATTGGCCCAATAAGCCGTCGGATCAGCTCTAAACAATTCTCATTCACTAGACAAGTTAAAAAGATGGCCATCCGGTAAATCATCAGGCACGCCTTGTCCAGCGGTTTCTGTTGTGGGTATGCGGGACACGTGGTCGGCCATGTAGTGCTGCTTTCCTTTGCGTACAACCACAGAGAAGTCAAATTCCAGTAAAAGGAGTAACCATCTAGCTATGCGCCCCGTAGCGCAAGGCTTGTTTACAAGATATAGTAGGGCTTGATGGTCAATCAAGAAGACAAAGGGAGTGGCCAATATGTAATGCCTAAATTTCTTTACCACAAATACCATGGCCAGCACCTCCCTTTCTGTCGTGGAATAGTTCATCTCGGTTTCTGTGAGCTGCCTGCTGGCAAAACTCACCGGGTAATCCAAATTATGCTCACTAGGCTGGCATAGCACGGCTCCAATAGCGAACTTAGAGGCGTCTATGTGCACATGGAACGTTACGTTCTAGTCTGGGGCTCATAAGATTGGTGCAGTCGTAAGAGCCTTTTTCAACTCTTCATATGCGCGCTGGCAGTCCTCTGTCCACTCAAACACTATCAACAGCTTGTACAAAGGTCTAGCTATTAATGCATAATTTAGCACAAATTATCGATAATATCCAATGTGTCCCAAGAAGCACTAAACTCCCTTGTAGTTGTCGGGTGGCGGTAGGTCAACAATGACTCTGACTTTGGAAAAGTCCGTAGCAATGCCGTTCCTTGACACTACATGCCCCAAGATGCATCCGTTTTTTACCCAGAATTGGCACATTAAGGGGTTTAGCGAGAGGTGGTACAGCCTACACCTTTCAAAGACAGCTCGCAATTTCTTCAAGTGTTCGTCCCAACTAGAGTGTAAACATAGGTCATCTACGAACACTTCCAGTTCCCGCCTAAGCATGTCCTTCAAGATGGTGCACATTAGGCGCTGGAAAGTTGCGGGTGCATTCATTAGCCCAAAAGGCATGACAATGTAGGCAAATACGCCCCATTCCATGGCAAAGGCAGTCTTGTGCCTATCGTCGGGGTGCACTTGTACCCGATTTTAGCCCGAGAAGCCATCTAGAAAACTGTAGGCTTCCTTCCCTACTACCCTCTCCAGCATGTGCTCGATATAAGGTAAAGGATAATTATCTCTTTTCGTAGTGGCATTCACTTTTTTGTAGTTGACACACACTCGGATTTTTCCATTTTTCTTCATGACAATCACGATAGGTGACACCCAGCCCGTGTGCTCGATCTCATATATGAAACTTGCCCTCATGAGTTTGTCAATCTCCTCCTTCACTGCATGGGCGTGTTTAGGATTCATGGGGTAAGGTCGTTGTTTGGTTGGCACTGCATCCGGAATCATTGGGATGTTATGGGTCACAACCCTAGGGTCGACACCCTTAAGTTCGCGTCCAGTGTCCAGGCAAACAGGTTGATGTACTCTTGCAGGAGCGCAACAAGTTTGGTCTCTTCCTCTTCCGCCAAGTCATCTGCGATGAATACCGGTCTTGGTTTTTCACCTTTTCCAGTCAAGTTAACCTCCTTGACTTTGGCGGGTCCCTCTATTGGTTCATTAGTCTGACCTTCTCTCTTTGCACCTGGCAGGACCACCACTCTGTCACCCTTTTTACATTTTGTAAACCGTTTCGGCAGATCCTATGGTTTCATCTACCTTTCTGCTTCTGAGCCCCTTGCTTGCTTCCTGGCCTCCTCTTTTAGCCTCCTGCACCTCAGATGGACTGGAAGGTCTCCCTTGGTGCATTTGACCTCAAATGGTTGCGGTATCTTGGGATCACTCTCAGTACTGACTTCCGACTCTGAGTTGAACTTGCATCCTTCACTTGAGGAAGGTGTTTCCCCAGGGGGTAGAGGAATCTATCTTGAGCACTGGGATTACCCACTGTTGTGCCACTCCAGCTTGCCCGTAATCTACGGCTTCTATTTGTTCCGGCTTGGATCTATCACACTCCATTAGTATGACTCCTTTTTCGTTTCGACTAAGCCCTTCCTTCCTAGGCCTAAAGTCTGCCCTGATTTGCTCTATCACTTTTCCCTCCGTGTCGTACTCTATCGTGTCTACCTCTTCTTCACTCTCTTCTCCCGCAGAGTGACAGTCCTCATACTCCTTATCGTCCGGGTCCTATTCTTCTAACTGCTCATCATCCCCCAAGCTTCCTTGTTCACACTCCTTGTCGTCAGTAACTAAGGCCCAGTTATATAACAAGTTCAGGTCATGGACTTTGTTCCATTTCCATTCTAGTTTAGCTAGAAGGTCACGTAGAGGCTTTAAGTTAGCGACAAAATTTCCGTTCAATTTATCGGACAGATACTCTACGATCTCTTGAAGCTCTAGTTTGTTGTTGGGGGTGCGAGACGAGGCCGGTTTGCCTGGGTTGAGCGAGCTTCCTACCATCATGCAAAGCGGCACAACTGGCTCTTCAGTTGGCACTGTGGCAGTTTTAGCAGCCTGTTGAGGTGGTCCTTCCTCATTGGAGAATGGTAGGTCAATGGTTGCTAGCACGTGCATCCAATCCCTCTCATCCTCAGGGCAGGGAATATATCTAGCTAGTGATCCATAGGGCTTGGTCAGTTGAGTATTGCCTTTTAGCATGGCTGAGATGGCAGCCAGGTCAACAGACATCGTCGTCCAAGTGTCCATCTCTACCCTCACTACACCAGTTCTGTTCCCTAGGAAAATCAATCCATTGCTCCAATCCTCGATGACTCGTGCATTCCTCATCCAAGGTCGGCCTAATAGTATGTCGTAATCCACTCCCTTCATGACGATGAAGTTTACCGAGAATTGCACACCGGCAATCTTTACCGGCCAATTCTTTAAGACCCCAAATGGTCTTACCTTCATTCTGTTTGCTAGCATGACGTTGAATCTAGCGGTCTCTACGGGAGGGTTTCCCCATGCCTCTAGGACCGCATGTTTTAGCACACTAGCACCGGCACCTGTGTCTACAATTCCCTTCCGAGTCATGTCCCCTAAGGCTAGGACGGGAAAAACTACGTGCATTTCAGTGCCCTCCCAAAAAGCATTGATGTGCAAAGACTTAGGATCTGTGTGTAGAGTTAGACTTGGGATCTATGTAACTGTGTCGTGATCTTGCGGATTAGTGCCCACCAGTTCCGCGTGTCCCTCGATCGAGACTTTCAACTCCTGCCCCACAAGGAGTGATTTTTCCTAAGTAGATCCTCCAGTCTTAGAGTTACTGGGGTGGACAGAAAAGTTGTGAGAAGGCTATTGGACTCTTGTCTTCCTCTGAGGCTCGCAGTTCTAGGCCATGCATCCTGTCTGCCCTAGTAAGCTTCCCCCCGGCCTTGCTGCCGAGCCGCCTTTAAGGGTGCAGGCATGTTCCCAGCCGGTGGTTTTGAGGGTGAGACTGGTGTGTTAACACTGGAGAAGTCGTCCATAGGGTCTTCCAATATGGGTTCAACATCTTCAAGGTGCTTTTGGGCATCCTTGACCCACTCCTTGACCTTGGCTATAGCTTCGAGGGGATGGGGATATTCTCCTACCTTGGAAATCCCTAGCTCTGCTGTCTTAGGAGCCGAGGTCTCTGCCTATGCGTCTGTGACCCTCTTTCCCGTTACCAGCGTAGTCATTTCCTCGGTTTAAAGGGTTATCTTCGCATTAGTACTCTTTTTCTGTCTCCTCTGGCTTTTCTTCCCTATTGAGGTTGCATCAAGGTTACTTGGCCCTCGTAAGGAAATGCCCGATTGTTTTGTTTGAGCTCATGTGATAGCATGTAGTGGGATGGGCATATCCTCACTACCGAAAGTTTCAACTCCGAAGAGCCCCAAGGGCACCCATGGCATGTTGGCAGTGCCCGTTAATGGCTTTTTCCTAGGACAGTCAGGAAACAGGTGTGTGATTTCACACTCTGTGCATCAGAGATCCACTTTGCCCTTGTTAGCTTGTTCTCGCTCTGGGCAACGTGATGAATTGTGGCCTGGGTGGCCACAAGTCCAGCATGTGACCGGATCCTGGCTTGGCCCTCCAAAGCCTCTGCCTTGTCCTCTTCCTAAGGCCATCACCGGTACTGGCCGGTAGTCCATCAGGACTGGGTTGCCCTCATCATCTTAGGATACATAAGGATTAACATATGCCTCTTCCTCATTGGGCTCCTCCACAAAGTGAACAGGAGCATCACTAGGTGGGTGAGTCACAAAAGGCCTTGGTGGCCTAGGTATGCCAGTTGGGTTCATCTCCAGCCTAGGCACGACAGGTCTTGGGTTAGTTGGTGCTGGAAGAGCTAGCTCGGTTCCCCTGCCCAAGAAATTAGGTGGCCTACTGCCTAAGTATGGAGGGTTGTACTCGTGCGTTAACGGGAGTCTCCTCAGCATTCTACAATGCGCTACATCATGTCCGAATCTACCACAATTTGAGCATGGCCAAGATCGAGGATCTTGGCACTCCACTGGGAGGTGATTGCCGCTGCAATACACACATTGTACATGCCATCTCACCGGCTTTCTCATGAGCTCTTGTAATCGCGCAATCTCCATCCTCATCTCTGCCATCCCTTGGTCATGGTCTGCACTCTTTCCCTTGTCCTGCACGCTAACAGTTGCTTTTTCCCCTAAGGGGGTTGATCTCTCAGAGTTCCTCTGGTTTGCATTATCTCGGTTGGTAGCCCTCATGCTTCGCTCTCTAAGTTGATCATCTACACGTATTGCCTCCTCGAAGACACGAGCTAGCATGTCCCATTGTAAGGTGGAGTTACTGGCTAGAGCCTTATAGAGCTCCTCACTTCGAATCCCATTCATGAACACTGTAGACACTGCCCTTTCGGTAGGTCGCTCGTTGGCAGGGATTCTCTTGTAGAGGCTACACACCTGAGTAACGTAATCCCTAACGTCCTCCTTCTCCCTTTGATTGATATTCATTAATCTAACAATGACGTTGTCCGAATACCCTCCCTCTAAGAACCTTTTGATAAAGAGGCCCTTAAGGCGAGCGAAGTTTGTACGTTCTGCGTTATCCAGACTAGAGTACCAGGTCCTCCCCTTGTCGCCTAAACACAGGCCGAAGGCTTGAGCTCTCTGCGCAAGGTCAGTAAGACCGTTTGCCTCACATACTTGCTCGAACTGCTCCATGAAGCTATACGGGTCACTGCTAGGTTCGTATCAAGCTAGTTGTTTCACTACTATAGGGATTCTAGCCTGCCCTTTAGCCCCTTGCGTGACTCCCAATCCTGACAGTAGCGCGGTGGCTAGGGCAGTAGCACTTTGCTCCACGGATGTATTGTCCATGAGTCGCTTTGCCACCAGCTCACTCAACGTCATGCTAGCCTCTGCTACCCGTTCCCTCTCTACATTCGGTCCAGACTTGGCTGCCCCTGCTAGGTCTCTAGCCTCATACATATCCACGTCTTGCTGCAGCCTTCTAGCCCTTTGCTCATGGTTGTAGGCAATTATGCCTTCCAATGCTCTCTTGATAGCTCTTCTATCTTCTTCCAGGTTAACCATCACTTCTTCTGCAGGTCTACCTTGGATCTCAGTTCTGGTGAGTAGATCATAGTCGTGGACCAATTCTTGGACCGAAGTTGGAAATTCTCCTAGGTCTAATTGGTCTTTCCCTTGATCGCCTCTTGATCCCGACATTGTTTCTGTTTCCAACTCCACGAGGTTGTCGATGAATCCAATAAGCTTCGATAGCTTCCACTCCTCTATCTTGTTGCTTCCCGTGTCTTTGTGTTTTCTCCAGGCACTACTAGTAGGGTGCTTAGGCACTTGTCTAAGTCTTGGGGTCTCCTCCTACTAGTGGGTTCCTTAATGTTATTAGGTATCCAAATGCGTTCCTTGTTATTTGAAAGCAGCGTCGATCCTTACTAGCACATTGTGCTTAGTGCTTTCGTGGTACTTGGTGCGAAAACATGCTTTTCTCTTTTCTTGCTGTGCAGGTTTAGTGGAGCACAACAATGAAATGCTGATGCAAAAAGAGTTCAATGCAAACTCCACCTTGTTTCTACCCACGTTCTTAGTCTAATTCGAGTTTCCCACTTGGTTCCCAGCTATTCTTTGGTCTTTCCGCACCCTGAGTTTGATTAATCTCCGAGGTTCGAATGACCAACTTGGGTTCTAGGGGTGTTCAGGATTGCATCCTGGGGTTAGGTCTGTGGTCAGGTCAGCAAAAGATCCTTATCTTTGTGTTCTAGCAAGATGGTCTGATTCTAGGAATCGGACCGGGGTGGTTCGACTCTGAGAGTTGGACGGTCCAATTCTGGCAATCGGACCGGTACGGTTCGACTCTAATAGTCGGACGAGGTTGGTCAGATTCTGGATTGGTTCGAGTCGGATAGGGGTGGGTCCGATTCCTTCGATCGGGCAAGGTGTCTGGTCAGACAGGCAAGTCAGAGTGGTTCGATCGGACAGGATGGTCCAATCGGACAGTTGAGTGTCCGATTATAAGGGGCAGTCCGAGTGCCACGTGGCACGTTCGATCAGGCTGGTCCGATCTTGGCAATCGGACCAGACTGGTCCGACTCACTCTCAGTTAGACGATCCGATTTTGGGAGTCGGACGGTCCGACCCCAGAACTCGGGTGGTCCGATTCTAAGAATCGGACCACTGCGAGTTGGTACGACTGCGTCGGTGGCGGGCGCGATTCCGGCGTGTTTAAATCCTCCCTATTGTCTACTGCACTCAATCATCACAAAACATCGCATAACCGATCAGAGCACTACTGGAACTCACTGGACTCACTTGAAGTAGCACGAATCGAATGCGCCTGGAATCACGATTGTGTTTCCTCGTCCTGTGAATCAAAAGCTCTCTCTCTCTCTCTCTCTCACACAACAAAGCCAACTAAGAAAATGAGGTCTATCGTGGCCTCCCAGGCCTCTTAAGGTTCTTTTCCAGCACTGCAAAACCTTAGAGCAAGTTCCCTGTCCCTGGTTCACCCAGAAGCTTGAGTCTGGTCCCCTATTTTCCTGTTTCCAGCAGCAGCAGCTAGAACCTTTGTTTTATCTGGTTTTACCCTAATCTAACCTCCATCTAGTGCAACCAATATGAAAAATAGAAATGCAGAACAGTAGTCCTAATCTAATGCATCCAACAAACCCAAATACTTACCTGTTCCTCAGATTAAAACCTCCCAAGTCTCCTAGTTATCTCGAGCATTGGTTCAGGCTGCAAGTCCTACTTCCATGCTCGATCTAATGCGCGTGGCGCTCAAAGCTCGAATCCATTTGTCCCGGCAACGAAACCAAAATGTGGGAGCTCTTCGAGCTCTACCTTGAGACCTATGGACCACTTATTACTCAAGTGTTTCGAACTGAGCAGCCATGGCTACCTCTCACATAGCCGTCGCACAATGCCTACCTTGTGGGTGTAGTGAGCTTACCTTGATGCTTGATCGAGTACCTTCCTCTTTCTTGCACCCCTGCAGCTCCACGATCCTTGAGGCGAGCTCAAGCAACCTCAATCCCTCTCCCATGAGCTTCATCCTCCATAGCCACGTTCAAGACCAGAGGAGAGAAGAGGGGAGGAGAAGATGAAGAGGGAGAATGGAGAGCTTCTTCTCCAAGATCCCTTGCCCTCCCACGATCACTCCCTCACACACTCTCATGCTCTCAGTCCCTCTCACAAGCACAAGCAAGGAGGCACGAAGGTGAGAAACAGGGGGAGAAGAAGAAGGCGCTGTCTGCCACACACGAGGATGCCCTTCTCATTTACCTTTTAACTTTATATACATGCCCTTAATTTCCATGGGCGGTCATCCTCCTTTTTTACATGGCCGGCCATTAGCCTAGGCCCTTTTTCCCATTGCCCCTCTATCTTCCTAGATTCCTTTCCACCGCCCGTCTACATTTACAAATTGCACGGGTGAGAGCCTGGCGCTCTTTTACAAGATTTCAGGGTGCACCTTTATATTTTAAAATGTGCCTTTCCCCTTTTATATTAGAGGATGTAGTAGACGATCGCCTTTAGCGAAGTAGCCCGTTCTGGAAACATGAACATAACCTGCAAGAAAAGTGGTGCACTTCCTAGGGGGTGTGTCTGTCTCACTATGCAGTGCATGGTGCCCGTGCGAGCGGAGATGGGTCTAACCTTGGGCAAGCCCTTGGTAATTTCCCACACTTGAGGACCCACTTTGTGTGGCTTCTGAGGTGCGATGCGAAACTCAGGGTGACAGGTCCAAAAGTCCTGCCCTTGATGTGCCATGAGTATGAAGTGGGGGAAAGGCTAGAGAGGACTCTAGATGTAGTGAGTATGGTGCACCACAATAGTGAACGAAGACAACAATCACTTTTCTTCTCTTTTTTTTTTTTTGAGAATGAGAGGGAGGACATTGGGCGATGCATGGGGCACCTATTTAGTCACGGGGTGGTCGCAAGCATTGTGATAAAAACACACGACTTTGTAGGTATTCCTTAATACCGGCTCTAGCCCTTAGAGTAGTGGTGGACAAAAAGGGGTGATTACACCTTGCAAAACGGGTGTCACTCATATTTTCTAATAGTTCTAAGCAGAAGGCCGGGAGGAGAGTCGCGCACATCATCAACCTCGCCATGGCTCTACTATCTATTCCTAGGTTAAGATAAAAAAGAAGTGGAGGGAGATGGGCTTCCTCTGCAGTAGGTTTTTGGAGTAACATGAATTTGAGATGTCGGAGGTAATTAAAAGTGGTTAAGAATGCTGGATCGAGGTAGGAAGAGAAATCTACAAGGAAAGGATTTATGGAGGGAAGTATATCTTCTGCCCTAAATACTAAGCACTCCTTCGGGCTTCTAGCATTTACATTATAGATTCTCGGGAAGTCAAAATCCCCATGCAAATCTCTGTTGTAATCCACTCCATGCCTACGGGGGTAGGGCATGTAGATGGGATCATTGCGCTCTTCGGGGAGGCAGCTACAAAATGCGGTCCAGGCATAAAAATTAGTGTCCCAAATCCTCCTCCGCCATTTTGGCTGTGCCAGGTAGCCTTGGACGGATTTGGAAACCAGACCGACCTTGTCTTCCCAATATTCTTGTGGCTCTAGCCTCCACCTGGTTACTATCATGCTTCTCTCTTCCATCCATTTGTTTGCGAGTTCGTTAGTCAGATCTTTGATCTTGGCTACGACTCCTAGAGGTAGGACCCGGTCTAGAGATCGTGGAAAAGCGAATGAGAGCTCGAATGGCCTCTTATGAAGCTCTCTCTGGCACCATATGACCAACTCTTGGGGCCAATCTACAGGATGTGTATCATTTTGCAGTGGCATGGGCTCCTCAGGAAGTTGTCGTGGAAGTATGCGCGCTCGGCGTTGGGCCTCTTCTGCTAACTATTGCCTCCTTCTCCTTGCTGCAATTATGCGTTCAGGTAGCTTGGCGTCGGTAGGTTCCTCCTGTAGGATCTCTGGTTGAGGCGGACTCGACATCCTTTGCGACTCATCTTCCTCATCTTGCTCGAAGTCCGGCCCCTCTTGGGCATTTTGCACTACCACAGGAGGAACGACTGGTGGTGGTGGCGGTGGCTGCTCTTGCTCCTGAAAACCCAACTCCTGGAGATCCGCAATGGAAAGGTCTGTATAGCGCAGGTAGTAGAACTATTGCTCTTTAGTTATTCCTGTACTTGTTGGAAGCTCCCGCTCTTGAAGGCCGTATCGTAGCGCCCGGGTGCTTAGTTCCAACTTTCTTTTTACCTGTTCCACTGTATCAATGCCCTAAGCTTGCGTCACGTGGAGCACAGTGTTGAGAAATGCCTATCGCTGGGTCTTAGTCGTTATCTCTGTAGCCTCAACCCTAGCCTCAGCCAGCATGCTTTCACACTCTGCCACTGCAAGCCGTTCAATTAAATCCCTCACCCTGTCAAAGTTCTTTCTTTCCCACTCCACGGCTCTCTCCTCCATCTTTTGCATTTGTTCCTCTAGCTAGCTCGCCAGGGTGGTTATTACCTGTTGCTGCTCATTTGAGTAGAACCATAACTGGTTTCCTTCATTTATTTTCTGAGCGACATGCTCTTCAGCGATCCCTCTTACTTGATCGACAATGCTGAGCCTGTGGTGCGCTTCGGTCAGGATTTCTGATTTCTCTTGGACCAACTGTTCTAGGCTCTAGATTTCAGCGCGGAGCAGCCTCTTCTGATTAAAGATCATAGCCATGAGGGCTTCCACGTCCTCTTGAGAGGTCTCCAACGCATCTTGCAGTCTCTGCACTTCATCCTGTAGTCGTTTGGCTTCAGCTGCTGAGACCCATGGTCCTTCATTTTTTAGGAATTCGATTTCCCTGATTAGCCCGTCCTGTTCCTCTTGCTCGTGGCATGACTGGGGCTCTGCTGCATATTCTTGTGAAACAGTGGCTTCGCCTTCCTGAACCTCCCGATAGAGCTTTTCCACTTGGGCCACCCTTTGTTGGAGATCACTGTATTGCTACATCAAAAGTTTTATGTTCCTTTGTTCCGCTACCAGGCTCTGCTCCTCATCCTCCAGCCTTTGCCTAAGGCAGCTTTCATTGGTTTGGGCTTTCTTCCTTTTCTCTTCTAGCTGGTCTCGTAGGGCCTTCATCTCTCTCCGTCTATCAGCTTCCTGCCTTGAGACCTCTAGCCTGAGGGCTGCTGACGTCTCCTTTTCTTTCTCTAGTTCTAGCAGCGCCACCTTCTTTTCTTCTTTTGCCTTTTCCAGTTAGGTTAGTAACTCGGCCATATATGCGTCATAGTCTGCGGCAGGTATGGGAGTATTGGGCGTGGTGGTCGATGATTCTAGCCTTTGTTGTTTGGGATCTTGCGGAGACTTTGCATCTACAGCGGCGGGCCTTTTCAATCGAGTTTCAGGGGCAATTTTGGCCACCCTGTACGAGCATCTGCATCATGGTCAAGAGCTGTGCCGCATCGAGAGGAGGCGTGGGTGTGCAGCGGCGGTGGTTGTGATTTCGGCTGTTGTTGGCACAAAGGAGGGAGGGAGTGGATGTAGGAGGGACTTGCCCTTGCCTACGACCACTGGTGCTGCCTCCACACTTGCACTGGCTTTGGCTTTATGGCCGGGGCTTGCGGGTTCGAGTTCTCCGTCCCCATGGGTCTCTTCCACCAACCTTTGGGTGGCTTCTGCGAGTTCGGCCAGTTCGTGGAGTCGTTGTTTCTCAGCCTCTTACTCTACCCTCCTTTTCTTGTCCTCTTCTGCTTTCTTCGACTCCTCTCCTAATCTCGCGAACTCCTCCTCTTCTTTCCTCCTCCTTTCTTCCTCAGCCCTTCGAGACTCTTTCTTAGCCTTTTTGATGTCAGCCCATTCTTCCTTACTTAATTTCTCTTTTTTCTCCTTTTGTTTCCTATCACTTTTGCTTTGTTCTACGGGTTTGGTTGCTCGCGGAGGTGGCACTTCCTGCTCTTCCTCGTCCCTCACTGTTCTCTCGCTCGATCTCCCTCCGCCATAGTGAGCTAAGCTTTGATGCGCCGCCTCCTCCTCCATGACGCCCTCATTCTTTATTACTTCGTCTATGATGGCTGTTCAGGATTCCCCCATATCTGATTGTAGCCGCTTTCTACGTCGGTTTCTTCCTTGCGAAATGCGCTCTTGAGGTAGGGGACTCTCCTTCTGCTAGTGGTTTCGCCGGAGTGAGGAGGGCAGCTGAACTTTGAATGGTCTTCTGTACGAATCCATTCCAGTCTATTTCTTCAGGGATTCCTGCTACTATGCTTTCCAATAGTGGGACCCCGATCCTGTTCATCAGCGCATTGTAACACTGGCCCGAGAAGAGGGTATGGATCATTTTTTCTTGTAGTGTCACCACTACGTCCAGGATGTCAGCCAAGTTGATTCCATCCATAGTATGCACGGCTTCATTCTTGGCTCCTAGCATGGTGTAAACGTCTCGCCTCATCATTCTCTCTTTCTTTGGCAGAAGCCCCAGGGCCTTTTCTACAATCGTTGCATTGAGGGGCACTTCGATTCTCCTTTCTTGCTCCCCTGTCCTTACTGTGACGGTGCCACAGTTCCCGCTTTTGTTGAAATTCCTCAGGAAATCCACGCACATGCTGTAGTCCACCGCCTGTCCCACCTTCTCCACGTACTTGTGGAGATGGCATCTGTCCACTAAGTCCTTGATAGCGGGTTCCTCCATGATGGCTTCGTCCAGATTCAGTGTGTGCTTGAAAGTGAAGTGATTGAATCCATACGTCTCGATGGCGATGCCGAATTTGGTCATTTCCTCTTTTGAGAATGGTAGTTTGCCTCCTTTGTCTTGTCCTGCCATGGCGGTGACCTGTCAACACACCATGCCAACATTTAATGCCTAACAATCGGCGCATTTCTAATTAGAACTAAGTTTGAGAGAAGAATAGATGGGCTTAAAGTGGGCAAACTTGCTTAGAGGTTTGACCATTGCTATTGTTTTATTCTGCAACATTCCTCCATAGAAACTTTCTTAATTAACAATCTGCTAGCTAGATAACATAACTTTTCATCCTTACTCTGCTCTTGGCCGTGCTCCTCCCTCCGTCAGGAATCTTGCAAAGAATCCTTCCCAGGATTAGCACAGGAAGGATGAGGGAAGCACTTGTTCGCGTGGGTTGACTTACCTAGCGAATAGCCAATCGTAGAAGTTTGGATTGTATTCGAGTTGGGCATGACAATCCAGAGTGGATGGTTGGATGGAGACTTGGGAAATGTAGGTCAAAACATCGTGGAAGAGATCTCCGGTACTGAGGTGACTAGCAACATGTAATTCCTCTTGGGTGAGGAATTGGTTAATGTAGGGGTGGGCAAGCACATGGTCATCCAGGAACTGATTACGGGTGATGGCCAAGACCCTAAAGGAGATAGGTGCCACGTACGTGGGGTCATATTCAATAGTTTTGATTGCCTTGAGTTGCTCAGCATTGGTCATTATGCGACGACCTTTTTTCTCCCATTGCATCCTTAGCATAAACCACTGCCGCAAGAATGTGGAAGGTGAGCTTGCCATCTGTGTGAGCTCTTGCAGCTCCTGTTCAGGAGCAGAATGTGGAGGCTTTCGATAAGAGGTAATAAGCCTTATGAGTGCAGCCTGATCCTTCGAGATTTCATCATTTGCTATCAGTTCAGCAGCAATTTTGGAAACTTTAGTGGTCATAAGTTCGTATTCCTCCCAAGTGCATGGTAGTGCACGAACCGTCGAAGCAAGCGTTTCGTCAAGAAGACCTAGGTCTAGCCTCTCATAGCTTCTAGCAAATGTAGTGAAAGTTTCATCTAACATTTTAATGCAGGCGATTAGATCGTCCCCAGAAGTTGTGGCAAGGTCCTTAGCCAAAGAGAGGAAAGGTCGTATTGCGTATGAAGGTTTAAGACCCTTTGGTGGGGCTGGTGCAAGTGGACTAGATAATTGTGACTATCTCATCGGTGTCACGGGTTGGGCCTCACACTGGGAAGCCCTTTGAGATGCTGTAGGAAGCTCTAGAGGCACGGGGGTTGTACTTGGTTCTGAGTTAGCAGTAATAGTTGTTTGTAAGTTCTCAGGATTAGGTAGGTTTAGGACCTGGGGCATTTGCTTTGGTCAATAGATGAGCTGAGGCTTGTTAGCCACCGCTGGCCCTGGTCTGTTAGTTGTGTTCTGGGTGCCACTGGTGTAACCCTCTCTTGTTAGGAATAGATTGATTGTAGATGAGCTTCTTAGCTGGCCATTTTTAGGCACCCAAAATCCAGGGATTGCCCTCGTAGTATCCTTGTGCCTGCAAGAGGTCTTTGGGAATCCAGAGTGGTGTGGTTGTGCGTCTACAGCGGTAGTGCCTAGACTGCCTCTTGGGTCGGGATGGTTGATAATTTGGACGTTTAGGGTCACGCCTGGGTGGTTTACCCTGATGTGGTTTTTGCCGTTTCGGCACCCATAGAAGCTTGGACTCTTTGGCCTTGTGAGCGCTCCTGGTGGCCATGGGTCTGGGGTTGAGAACTCGGCACGAGGCCATGGTTTCCGTCTTTTTAGACCTGGGTTGAAGCTTGGTCATGGTGGTTTCTATCGGCGGCTTCGTAAAAGTGGGGGAGTTAGGGCAGCCCTTGCTGAAAGTCGTCACTATACGCACATTGCCAATGGCAAGATGTATGTGATTTAGGTTGTAATCCACATTACAGTTGGTTTGTTTCTTGAAAGTGCGAGCTAACAGTGATACATTACCAGTGTCCTTGGTGCCAGGAAACACATGGAAGAAGGCCGGTAAACTTTCAGACTCGATGGATTTAACCACCTTGCATTTCCCTAGGAGTGGGTAAGCAGTGCCCCCAAAGGGGGTGAGTTGAGCGTTAGTGGGCTTAGTTGCGGTTGGCCAATGCATGTCCAATGGTCATGTGTTAGGATGTTGTAGTCAGCACCTTTAGCAATCAAGGCGTCAAAAGAATACACTGCTCCTGCTGCAACTGTAATCCGTAGGTATGCTAGTGCCACTACTTCTTCATCCTAATCTGTCAGGCAGTTACAGGAGCTATGAGGACGTTCAGTGGGGGTTCTAACATGGGCATCCCATGTAATGGATGTGAAGGAGGATAGTACTTCTTAATGCGGCTGCCATTAAAAAAGCCTATTCCCTCACCGTCAAGTGTCTCCAACTCGACATTTCTAGTTCTACCGATTACTTGTACCCTAAAAGGCCCTAGCCCCCGAAACTTCATCTTCTGTTTATGTCCTTTTACCGAGTATAGCAGAACAAGGTCCCCTTGTTCGAAGTTTCTCTACATGACATGCTTGTCAAACCACATCTTTCATTGAGCCTTTTCGCAAATCAGAGAGTGAGTGGAGAGGAGTCAGGTCTCCGTTAAGCGCTCAAGTTCTACTAAGCGGTTGGTCTAAGCCGCGCTGCCCTCCTAATGTTCCTGGACTGCTAGCCTCAAAATAGGGATGAAGAATTCTACGGGCAAAATGGCTTCAGTTCCGTAAGTCAGCCTAAAGGGTGTCTGTTCTATAGCTGTTTTATAATCAGTGCGATAGGCCCACAAAGCTGCCATTAGCTTGTTATCCCAGTCACTTCTCGAAGTAGATACGACTTTTGTAAGCACATTGACTATAATTTTGTTTGTGCATTCGGCTTGGCCATTAGCCTGAGGGTAATAGGGAGAGGACTTCCGGTGAATTATTAGGAAGGTACAGAGCAAGTGGGCAAATACTTCATTAATGAAGTGTGTGCCTTGGTCGCTTACAAGTTCGATTGGACAACCGAACCGTGAAATGACCTGCTCCCATAGGAACTTAGCAATGGTCCGAGCATCATTCTTCCTCGTGGCCCGTGCCTCTGCCCATTTTGTTTAATAGTCGGTTGCCACAATGATGTATCGAGCTTGGGAATATTGTGCTGCAGGACTAACAGGCCCAATAAAATGGATGCCCCATTTTTCAAAGGGTTGTCGAGCTATGACAGGGCTCAGCTCCATCTTGTCCTTCCGCACAGGCACTTTGGACCTTTGGCACTCATCGCAGTGCTTTACAAATTTAACTGCATTGCGGAATAGGGTGGGCCACCATAGCTGGGATTGTAGCACCTTTCGGGCTGTTGTCTCCCCACTAAAGTGTCCTCCAGCGATTCCGCCATGTGCTTCGTTTAATGCGTCGTGCATCTCGTGCTCACACACGCATCTGCGCAATAAACCGTCTTGTCCCAACCTATAGAGTTGGCTAGCCTATCAGTTGATAGGGCTGAATTTTCAAGATAAGTATCTTCAGCCTGGCCTTCTCAATGGGTCGCTCCGGTAGTCCATTTTCTAGCACTTGTACTATGTCATCGGCCCAATAAGGCGTCGGATCAGCTCTAAACGATTCTCGTTCACTAGACAAGTTAAAAGATGGCCATCCGGTAAATCATCAGGCACGCCTTGTCCAGTGGTTTCTCCTGTGGGTATGCGGGACATGTGGTTGGCCATGTAGTGCTGCTTTCCTTTGCATACAACCACAGAGAAGTCAAACTCCAGTAAAAGGAGTAACCATCTAGCTATGCACCCCGTAGCGCAAGGCTTGTTCACAAGATACAATAGGGCTTGATGGTCAATGAATAAGACAAAAGGAGTGGCCAATTGGTAATGCCTAAATTTCTTTACCACAAATACCATGGCCAACCCCTCCCTTTCTGTCGTGGAATAGTTCATCTCGGTTTCTGTGAGCTGCTGCTGGCAAAACTCATCGGGTAATTCAAATTATGCTCACCAGGCCGGCATAGCATGGCTCTAATAGCGAACTTAGAGGCGTCTATGTGCACATGGAACGTTACGTTCCAGTCTGGGGCTCGCAAGTTTGGTGCAGTCGTAAGAGCCTTTTTCAATTCTTCATATGCGCGCTAGCAGTCCTCAGTCCACTCAAACACTATCAACAGCTTGTACAGAGGTCTAGCTATTAATGCATAATTTAGCACAAATCGTCGATAATATCCAGTGTGTCCCAAGAAGCACTGAACTTTCTTGTAGTTGTCGGGTGGCGGTAGGTCAACAATGACTCTAACTTTGGAAAAGTTCGTGGCAATACCGTTCCTTGACAGTACATGCCCCAAGATGCATTCGTGTTTTACCTAGAATTGGCACTTTAAGGGGTTTAGCGAGAGGTGGTACAGCCTACACCTTTCAAAGACAACTCGCAATTTCTTCAAGTGTTCGTCCCAACTAGAGTGTAAACATAGGTCATCTACGAACACTTCCAGTTCGCACCTAAGCATGTCCTTCAAGATGGTGCACATTAGGCGCTGGAAAGTTGCGGGTGCATTCATTAGCCCAAAAGGCATGACAATTAGGCAAATAGGCCCCATTCCGTGGCAAAGGTAGTCTTGTTCCTGTTGTCGGGGTGCACTTGTACCTGATTGTAGCCCGAGAAGCCATCCAGAAAACTGTAGGCTTCCTTCCCTGCTACCCTCTCCAGCATGTGCTCGAAATAAGGTAAAGGATAATTATCTCTTTTCGTAGCGGCATTCACTTTTTTGTAGTTGACGCACACTCGGATGTTTCCATTTTTCTTCATGACAATGACGATAGGTGACACCCAGTCCGTGTGCTCGATCTCATATATGAAACCTGCCCTCATGAGTTTGTCAATCTCCTCCTTCATTGCATGGGCGTGTTTAGGATTCATGGGGTAAGGTCATTGTTTGGTTGGCACTGCATCTGGAATTATTGGGATGTTATGGGTCACAACCCTAGGGTCGACTCCCTTAAGTTCGGCAAACACGTCGATGTACTCTTGCAGGAGCGCAACAAGTTTGGTCTCTTCCTCTTCCGCCAAGTTTTCTGCGAGACCAATACCGGTCTTGGTTTTTCGCCTTTTCCAGCCAAGTTAACCTCCTTGACTTTGGCGGGTCCCTCTATCGGTTCATTAGTCTGACCTTCTCTCTATGCACCTAGCAGGACCACCACTCTGTCACCCTTTTTACATTTTGTAAACCGTTTGGGTAGATCCTGAGGTTTCCTCTACCTTTCCGCTTCTGAGCCCCTTGCTTGCTTCCTGGCCTCCTCTTTTAGCCTCCTCCGCCTCAGGTGGACTGGCAAGTCTCCCTTGGTGCGTTTGACCTTAGATGGTTGTGGTATCTCGGGATCACTCTCAGTACTGACTTCCGACTCTGAGTTGAACTCGCATCCTTCGCTTGAGGAAGGTGTTTCCCCAGGGGGTCTTAGTTCGGTAGAGGAATCTGTCTTGAGCACTGGGATTACCCATTCTTGTGCCACTCCAGCTTGCCCGTAATCTACGGCTTCTATTTGTTCCAGCTTGGATCTGTCACACTCCATTAGTATGACTCCTTTTTCGTTTCGACTGAGTCCTTCCTTCCTAGGCCTTAAGTCTGCCTTGATTTTCTCTATCACTTTTCCCTCGTGTCGTACTCTATTGTGTCTACCTCTTCTTCACTGTCTTCTCCCGCAGAGCGACAGTCCTCATACTCCTCATCGTCCGGGTCCTATTCTTCTGACTGTTCATCATCCCCTAAGATTTCCTGTTCACACTCCTTGTCGTCAGTAACTAAGGCCCAGTTATATAACAAGTTCAGGTCATGGACTTTGTTCCATTTCCATTCTGGTTTAGCTAGAAGGTCACATAGAGGCTTTAAGTTAGCGGCAAAATTGCCGTTCAATTTATCGGACAGATACTCTACGATCATCTAAAGCTTTATTTTGTTGTTGGGGGTGCGAGACGAGGCCGGTTTGCCTGGGTTGAGCGAGCTTCCTACCATCATGCAAAGAAGTACAACTGACTCTTCAATTGGCACTGTGGTGGTTTTAGCAGCCTGCTGAGGTGGTCCTTCCTCATTGGAGAATGGTAGGTCAATGGTTGCCAGCACGTGCATCCAATCCCTCTCATCCTTAGGGCAAGGAATATATCTAGCTAGCAATCCATAGGGCTTGGTGAGTTGAGTATTGCCTTTTAGCATGGCTGAGATGGCAGCTAGGTCAACAGACATCGTCGTCCAAGTGTCCATCTCTACCCTCACTGCACCAGTTCTGTTCCCTAGGAAAATCAATCCATTGCTTCAATCCTCGATGACTCGTGCATTCCTCATCCAAGGTCGTCCTAATAGTATGTCGTAATCCACTCCCTTCATGACGATGAAGTTTACCGAGAATTGCACACCGGAAATCTTTACCGGCCAATTCTTTAAGACCCCAAATGGTCTTACCTTCATTCTGTTTGCTAGCGTGACGTTGAATCTAGCGGTCTCTATGGGAGGGTTCCCCCATGCCTCTAGAACCGCATGGTTTAGCACACTAGCACCGGCACCTATGTCTACAATTCCCTTCCGAGTCGTGTCCCCTAAGGCTAGGACGGGAAAATTTGTGTGCATTTCAGTGCCCTCCCAAAAAGCATTGATGTGCAAAGACTTAGGATCTGTGTGTAGAGTTAGACTTGGGATCTGTGTAACTGCATCGTGATCTTGCGGATTAGTGCCCACCAGTTCCGCGTGTCCCTCGATCGAGTCTTTTAACTCCTGCCACAAGGAGTGATTTTGCCTAAGTAGATCCTCCAGGCTTAGAGTTACTAGGGTGGACAGCAAAGTTGTGAGGAGGCTATTGGACCCTTGTTTTCCTCTGAGGTTGGCAGTTCTAGGCCATGCATCCTGTTTGCCCTGGTAAGCTTCCCCCTGGCCTTGCTGTTGAGCCACCTTTAGGGGTGTAGGCATGTTCCCAACCGGTGGTTTTGAGGGTGAGACTAGTGTGTTAACATTGGAGAAGTCGTCCATAGGGTCTTCCAATATGGGTTCAGCATCTTCAAGGTGCTTTTGGGCGTCCTTGACCCACTCCTTGACCTTGGCTATAGCTTCGAGGGGATGGGGATATTCTCCTACCTTGGCAATCCCTAGCTCTGCTGTCTTAGGAGCCGAGGTCTCTGCCTGTGCGTCTGTGACCCTCTTTCCCGTTACTAGCGTAGTCATTTCCTCGATTTTAAGGGTTATCTTCGCATCAGTACTTTTTTTCGTCTCCTCCGGCTTTTCTTCCCTATTGAGGCTGCATCAAGGTTACTTGGCCCTGGTAAGGAGATGCCTACTTGTTTTGTTTGAGCTCACATCATAGCATGTAGTGGGATGGGCATATCCTCACTACCGAAAGTTTCAACTCCGAAGAGCCCCAAGGGCACCGATGGCATGTTGGCAGCACCTGTTAATGGCTTCCGCCTAGGACAGTCAGGAAACAGGTGTGTGATTCCACACTCTGTGCATCAGAGATCCGCTTTGTCCTTGTTAACTTGTTCTGACTCTCGGCAGCGTGATGAATTGTGGCCTAGGTGGCCACAAGTCCAGCATGTGACCACAAGTCCAGCTTGTGACCGGATCCTGGCTTGGCCCTCCAAAGCCTTTGCCTCGTCCTCTTCCTAAGGCCATCACCGGTACTGGCTAGTAGTCCATCAGGACTGGGTTGCCCTTCTCGTCGTAGAATACATAAGGATTGACATATGCCTCTTCTTCATGAGCACCTCCACAAAGTGAACAGGAGCATCACTAGGTGGGTGAGTCACAAAAGGCCCTGGTGGCCTAGGTATACCAGTTGGGTTCATCTCTAGCCTAGACACGACAGGTCTTGGGTCAGTTGGTGCTGGAAGATCTAGCTGGGTTCCCCTGCCCAAGAAATTAGGTGGCCTACTACCTAAGTATGGAGGGTTGTACTACTGCGTATATAGGAGTCTCCTCGGCATTGTACAATGCGCTACATCATGTCCGAATCTACCGCAATTTGAGCACGGCCGAGATCTAGGATCTTGGCACTCCACTGGGAGGTGATTGCTGCCGCAGTACACACATTATACATGCCATCTCACCAGCTTTCTCACGAGCTCTTGTAATCGCGCAATCTCCATCCTCATCTCTGCCATCCCTTGGTCATTGTCTGCACTCTTTCCCTTGTCCTGCCCGCTAACAGTTACTTTTTCCCCTAAGGGGGTTGATCTCTCAGGGTCCCTCTGGTTTGCATTATCCCGGTTAGTAGCCCTCATGCTTCGCTCTCTAAGTTGACCATCTACACGTATTGCCTCCTCGAAGACTCGAGCTAGCATGTCCCATTATAAGGTGGAGTTACTGGACAGAGCCTTGTAGAGCTCCTCACTCCAAATCCCATTCATGAACATTGTAGACACTGCCCTTTCGGTAGGTCGCTCGTTGGCAGGGATTCTCTTGTAGAGGCTAAGCACCTGAGTAACGTAATCCCTAACGTGCTCCTTCTCCCTTTGACTGATATTCATTAATCTAACATTGAGGTTGTCCGAATACCTTGCCTCTGAGAACCTTTTGATAAAGAGGCCCTTAAGGCGAGCGAAGTTTGTACGTTCTGCGTCATCCAGACTAGAGTACCAGGTCCTCCCCTTGTCACCTAAACACAGGCCGAAGGCTTGAGCTCTCTCCGCAAGGTCAGTAAGACCATTTGCCTCACATACTTGCTCGAACTGCTCCATGAAGCTATACGGGTCACTGCTAGGTTCATATCGAGCTAGTTGTTTTGCTACTATAGGGATTCTAGCCTGCCCTTTAGCCCCTTGTGTGACTCCCAATCCTGACAGTAGCACGATGGCTAGGGCAGTAGCACTTTGCTCGATGGATGTATTGTCCATGAGTCGCTTTGCCACCAGCTCGCTCAACGTCATGCCAGCCTCTGCTGCCCGTTCCCTCTCTACATTCGATCCGGACTTGGCTGCCCCTGCTAGGTCTAGCACTCGTCTAGCCTCGTACATATCCACGTCTTGCTGCAGCCTTCTAGCCCTTTGCTCATGGTTGTAGGCAATTATGCCTTCCAATGCTCTCTTGATAGCTCTTCTCTCTTCTTCCACGTTAACCATCACTTCTTCTACAGGTCTACCTTGGATCTCAGTTCTGGTGAGTAGATCGTAGTCGTGGACCAATTCTTAGACCGAAGTTCGAAATTCTCCTAGGTCTAATTGGTCTTCCCCTTGATTGCCTCTCGATCCCGACATTGTTTCTGTTTCCAACTCCACGAGGTTGTCGATGAATCCAATCAGCTTCGGTAGCTTCCACTTCTCTATCTTGTTGCTTCCCGTGTCTTTGTGTTTTCTCCAGGCACTACTAGTAGGGTGCTCAGGCACTTGTCTAAGTCTTGGGGTCTCCTCCTACTAGTGGGTTCCTTAATGTTAATAGGTATCCAAATGTGTTCCTTGTTATTTGAAAGCAGCGTCAATCCTTACTCGCATGTTGTGCTTAGTGCTTTCGTGGTGCTTGGTGCAAAAACAGGCTTTTCTCTTTTCTTGCTGTGCAGGTTTAGTGGAGCACAACAGTGAAATGCTGATGCAAAAAGAGTTTAATGCAAACTCCACCTTGTTTCTACCCACCTTCTTAGTCTAATTGGAGTTTCCCACTCAGTTCCCAGCTATTCTTTGGTCTTTCCGCACCCTGAGTTTGATTAATCTCCGAGGTTCTAATGACCAACTTGGGTTCTGGGGGTATTCAGGATTGCATCCTAGGGTCAGGTCTGTGGTCAGGTCAGCAAAAGATCCTTATCTTTGTGTTCTCGCAAGATGGTCGAATCTGGGAATCGAACCGGGGTGGTCCGACTCTGAGAGTCGGACGGTCTGATTTTGGCAATTGGACAAGTACGGTCCGACTCTAACAGTCGGTCTGATTCTGAACTGGTCCGAGTCGGACAGGGGTGGGTCCGATTCCTTCGATTGGGCGAGGTGTCTGGTCGGACAGGCAAGTCCGAGTGGCTCGATGGGACAGGATGGTCTGATCGGACAGTTGAGTGTCCGATTATAAGGGGCAGTCCGAGTGCCATGTGGCACGTCCGATCGGGCTGGTCTGATCCTGGAAATCAGACCAGACTCGTCCGACTCACTCTCAGTTAGATGGTACGATTTTGGGAGTCGGACGGTCCGACCCCAGAACTCGGGTGGTCCGATTCTGGGAATCGGACCACTGTGAGTTGGTCCGACTATGTCGGCAGTGGGCGCGATTCTGGCGCGTTTGAATTCTCCCTACTGTCTACTGCACTCAATCATCACAAAACATCCCATAACCGATCAGAGCGCTACTAGAACTCACTGGACTCACTTGAAGTAGCACGAATCGAATGCGCTTGGAATCGGGGTTGTGTTTCCTCATCTTCTGAACCAGAAGCTCTCTCTCTCTCTCTCTCTAACACACAACAAAGCCAACTAAGAAAATGAGGTCTGTCGTGACCTCCCAGGCCTCTTAAGGTTCTTTCCCAGCACTGCAAAAACTTACAGCCAGTTCCTTGTCCCTGGTTCACCCAGAAGTTTGAGTCTGGTCCCCTGTTTTCCTGTTTCCAACAACAGCCAGAACCTTTGTTTTATCTGGTTTTACCCTAATCTAACCTCCATCTAGTGTAGCCAATATGAAATACAGAAATGCAGAATAGTAGTCCTAATCTAATGCTTCCAACAAACCCAAATACTTACCTGTTCCTCAAATTAAAACCTCCTAAGTCTCCTAGTTATCTCGAGCATTGGTTCAGGCTGCAAACCCTACTTCCATGCTCGATCTGATGCGCGCGGCACTCAAATCTTGAATCAGTTTGTCCCGACAACGGAACCAAAATGTGGGAGCTCTTCGAGCCCTACCCTGAGACCTACGGACCACTTATTACTCAAGTGTTTCGAACTGAGCAGCCATGGCTACCTCTCACATAGCCGTCGCACAACGCCTACCTTGTGGGTGTAGTGAGCTTACCTTGATGCTCGATCGAGTACCTTCCTCTTTCTTGCACCCCTGCAGCTCCACGATCCTTGAGGCGAGCTCAAGCAACCTCAATCCCTCTCCCATGAGCTTCATCCTCCATAGCCACGTTCAAGACCAGAGGAGAGAAGAGGGGAGGAGAAGATGAAGAGGGAGAATGGAGAACTTCTTCTCCAAGATCCCTTGCCCTGCCACGATCTCTCCCTCACACACTCTCATGCTCTCAGTCCCTCTCACAAGCACAAGCAAGGAGGCACGAAGGTGAGAAACAAGGGGAGAAGAAGAAGGCACTGTCTACCACACACGAGGATGCCCTTCTCATTTACCTTTTAACTTTATATACATGCCCTTAATTTCCATGGGCGGTCGTCCCCCTTTTTTACATGGCCGGCCATTAGCCTAGGCCCTTTTTCCCATTGTCCCTCTATCTTCCTAGATTCCTTTCCATCGCCCGTCTACATTTACAAATTGCACGGGTGAGAGCCTGGCGCTCTTTTACAAGATTTCAGGGTGCGCCTTTATATTTTAAAATGTGCCTTTCCCCTTTTGTATTTGCCTTGGACATTTAAGGTTGCCCTTGCGCTTTTGGCCTTTTCTCCTATTCTTACTTCAATCGGGCTACCTTTTTTTTTCACCTTTGCCCTGCGTCTTTCCCTCTTTCTTTTGCTTTCTTCGTGTTGGGGTTAACATTACCCCCCTCCTAGACGAGTGCCAGTCCCATGGCACTGTGGCGGGAAGTAGTGGGATAAAGGATGCTAGTGGTAGGTGTGATTGGCGGTTGGAGGACACTGTTCTAGCGCCCCTCTAGAACTGGTCGTCGTTTGAGTATCTGGAACGCTTGAAACAAGAAGGAGTCCCTTAGGAAGATGGTATTGGAGGGAGTTATTTTGGAGAAACCCTCCGAACGCTGTTTGTCGTGAAAAGCCGTGGCATGGGCTGAAAAACCCTTGTCTGGGAGGAGAGGATCTTCGATTTTGAGGTGAAAGTCTTCAGGTTTGTGGTGCTAATAAGCAATCCGTAGATCTTGAGGTAGTGGGCATGGATCATCAAATGGTGAGGTTCCAAGATCTATGCCAATGGCAGCCCCCATCAATGGGCGAATGGTTGTCAACATGAAATTTGTGAAGCTACTGAAACCTTCACAGCGAAGCTCCTAAAGTTGCAGTAATGGGGTCATGTCGGACTTCTAGAAAAATTCCTTATCATTGGAGGATGTAGTAGACGATCGCCTTCAGCCAAGCAGCCCGTTCTAGAAACATGAACATAACCTGCAAGAAAAGTGGTGCACTTCCTAGGGGGTGTATCTGTCTCATTGTGCAGTGCATGGTGCCTGTGCGAGTGGAACTGGGAGATGGGTCTAAGCTTAGGCAATCCCTTGGTAATGTCCCACACTTGAGGACCCAGTTTTTTGCGGCTTCTGAGGTGCGATGCGAAACTTAGGGTGACAGGTCCGAAAGTCATGCCATTGATGTGCCTTGAGTATGAAGTGGGGGAGGGGCTAGAGAGGACTCTAGATGCAGTGAGTATGGTGCACCACAATAGTGAACGAAGACAGCAATCACTTTTCTTCTCTTTTTTTTTTTTTTGAGAATGAGAGGGAGGACATTGGGCGATGCATGGGGCACCTATTTAGTCATGGGGTGGTCGCAAGCATTGTGATAAAAACGTAGACTTTGTAGGTATTCCTTAATACCGGCTCTAGCCCTTAGAGCAGTGGTGGACAAAAAGGGGTGATTACACCTTGCAAAACGGGTGTCACTCATATTTTCTAATAGTTCTAAGCAGAAGGCCAGGAGGAGAGTCGCGCGCATCATCAACCTCACCATGGCTCTACTATCTATTCCTAGGTTAAGACAAAAAAAGAGTGGAGGGAGATGGGCTTCCTCTGCAGTAGGTTTTTGGAGTAGCATGAATTTGAGAAGTTGAAGGTAATTAAAAGTGGTTAAGAATGCTAGATCGGGGCATGAAGAGAAATCTACAAGGAAAGGATTTATGGAGGGAAGTATATCTTATGCCCTAAATACTAAGCACTCCTCCGAGCTTCTAGCATTTACATTATAAATTCTCGGGAAGTCAAAATCCCCATGCAAATCTCTGTTGTAATCCACTCCATGCCTACGGGGGTAGGGCATGTAGATGGGATCATTGCGCTCTTCGGGGAGGGAGCTACAAAATGCGGTCCAGCCATAAAAATTGGTATCCCAAATCCTCCTCCGCCATTTTGGATGTGCCTGGTAGCCTTGGACGGATTTGGGAACCAGACCGACCTTGTCTTCCCAGTATTCTCGTGGCTCTTTCCTCCACCTGGTTACTATCATGCTTCTCTCTTCCATCCATTTGTTTGCAAGTTCGTTAGTCAGATCTTTGATCTTGGCTACGACTCCTAGAGGTAGGGCCCAGTCTAGGGATCGTGGAAAAGCGAATGAGAGCTCGAATGGCCTCTTATGAAGCTTTCTCTGGCACCATATGACCAACTCTTGGGGCCAATCTACAGGATGTGTATCATTTCGCAGTGGCATGGGCTCCTCAAGAAGTTGTCGTGGAAGTATGCGCGCTTGGCGTTGGGCCTCTTCTGCTAACTCTTGCCTCCTTCTCCTTGCTACAATTATGCGTTCAGGTAGCTCGACGTAGGCAGGTTCCTCCTGTAGGATCTCTGGTTGAGGTGGACTCGGCATCCTTTGCGGCTCGTCTTCCTCATCTTGCTCGAAGTCCGGCCCCTCTTCGGCATTTCGCGCTACCATAGGAGGAACGACTGGTGGTGGTGGTAGTGGCTGCTCTTGCTCCTAAAAACCCAATTCCTGGAGCTCCGCAGTGGAAAGGCCTGTACAGTGCAAGTACTAGAACTATTGCTCTTTAGTTATTCCTGTACTTGTTCGAAGCTCCCGCTCTTGAAGGCCGTATCGTAGCGCCCGGGTGCTTAGTTCCAACTTTCTTTTTACCTGTTCCACTGTATCATCGCCCTCGGCTTGCGTCACGTGGAGTACCATGTTGAGAAATGCCTGTCGTTGGGTCTTAATCGTTATCTCTGTACCCTCAACCCTAGCCTCAGCTAGCATTCTTTCACACTCTGCCACCACTGCAAGCCGTTCTATTAAATCCCTCACCCTGTCAAAGTTCTTTCTTTCCCACTCCACGGCTCTCTCCTCCATCTTTTGCCTTTGTTCCTCTAGCTGGCCCGCCAGGGTGGTTATTACCTATTGCTGCTCATTTGAATAGAACCATAACTGGTTTCTTTCATTTAGTTTTCGATGGATTTCTGATTTCTCTTGGACCAACTGTGCGCTTTGGTCAAGATTTCTGATTTCTCTTAGACTAACTGTTCCAGGCTCTAGATTTCAGCACGGAGCAGCCTCTTCTGATTAAAGATCATGGCCATCAGGGCTTCCACGTCCTCCTGGGAGGTCTCCAGCGTGTCTTGTAGTCTCTGCACTTCATCCTGTAGTCGTTTGGCTTCAGCCTGCTGAGACCCCTGGTCCTTCATTTTTTAGGAATTCGATTTCCCTGATTAGCCTATCCTGTTCCTCTTGCTCGTGGCATGACTGGGGCTCCGCTGCATATTCTTGTGGAACAGTGGCTTCGCCTTCCTGAACCTCCGGGTAGAGCTTTTCCACTTGGGCCACCCTTTGCTAGAGATCACTGTATTGCTGCATCAGAAGTTTTATGTTCCTTTGTTCCGCTACCAGGCTCTGCTCCTCATCCTCCAGCCTTTGCCTAAGGCAGCTTTCATTGGTTTGGGCTTGCTTCCTTTTCTCTTCTAGCTGGTTTCGTAGCGCCTTTATCTCTCTCCGTCTATTAGCTTCCTGCCTTGAGACCTCTAGCCTGAGGGCTGCTGACGTCTCCTTTTCTTTCTGTAGTTCTAGCAGTGCCATCTTCTTTTCTTCTTTTGCCTTGTCCAGTTACGTTAGTAACTCGGCCACATATGCGTCATAGTCTACGGCACGTATGGGAGTATTGGGCGTGGTGATCAATCCCTCTAGCCTCTGTCGTTTGGGATCTTGCAGAGACTCTGCATCTGCGGTGGCAGGCCCTTTCAATCGAGTTTCAAGGGCAATTTTGGCCACCCTGTATGAGCATCAGCATCATGGTCATGAGCTGTGCGGCATCGAGAGGAGGAGTGGGTTTGCAGCGGCGGTGGTCGTGATTTCGGCTGTTGTTGGCACAAAGGAGGGAGGGAGTGGATGTAGGAGGACTTGCCCTTGCCTACGACCACTGGTGCTGCCTCCACACTTGCACTGGCTTCAGCTTTATGGCCGAGGCTTGCGGGTTCGAGTTCTCCGTCCCCATGGGTCTCTTCCACCGACCTTCGGCTGGCTTCTGCCAGTTCGGCCAATTCCTAGAGTCACTGTTTCTCAGCCTTTACCTCTACCCTCCTTTTCCTATCCTCTTCCGCCTTCTTCGACTCCTCTCCTATTCTGGCAAACTCCTCCTCCTCTTTCCTCCTCCTTTCTTCCTCAGCCCTTCGAGACTCTTTCTTAGCCTTTTTGATGTCAGCCCGTTCGTCCTTACTTAATTTCTCTTTTTTCTCCTTCTGTTTCCTATCACTTTTGCTTTGTTCTGCGGGTTTGGTTGCTCGCTGAGGTGGCACTTCCTGCTCTCCCTCGTTGCTCACTGTTCTCTCGCTCGATCTCCCTCCGCCATGGTGAGCCGAGCTTTGATGCGCCGCTTCCTCCTCCATGACGCCCTCATTCTTTATTACTTCGTCTATGATGGCTGTCAAGATTCCCCCATATCTGATTGTAGCCGCTTTCGATGTCGGTTTCTTCCTTGCGGAACGCACTGTTGAGGCAGGGGACTCTCCTTCTGCTGGTGGTTCCGCCGGAGTGAGGAGGGCAGCTGAACTTTGAATGGTCTTCTGTACGAATCCATTCTAGTCTATTTCTTTAGGGGTTCCTGCTGCTATGCTTTCCAACAGTGGGACCCCAATCCTGTTCATCAGCGCATTGTAACACTGGCCCGAGAAGAGGGTATGGATCATTTTTTCTTGTAGTTTCACCACTGGGTCCGGGATGTCAGCCAAGTTGATTCCATCCATAGTATGCACGGCTTCTTTCTTGACTCCCAGCATGGTGTAAACGTCTCGCCTCGTCCTTCTCTCTTTCTTTGGCACAAGCCCCAGGGCCTTTTCTACAATCGTTGCATTGAGGGGCACTTCGATTCTCCTTTCTTGCTCCCCCGTCCTTACTGTGATGGTGCCACAATTCCTGCTTTTGTCGAAATTCCTCAGGAAATCCGCGCACATGCTGTAGTCCACTGCCTGTCCCACCTTCTCCACGTACTTGTGGAGATGGCATCTGTCCACTAAGTCCTTGATAGCGGGTTCCTCCATGATGGCTTCATCCAGATTCAGTGTGTGCTTGAAAGTGAAGTGATTGAATCCGCGCGTCTCGATGGCGATGCCGAATTTGGTCATTTCCTCTTTTGAGAATGGTAGTTTGCCTCCTTTGTCTTGTCCTACCATGGCGGTGACCTGTCAACACACCATGCCAACATTTAATGCCTAACAATCGGCGCATTTCTAATTAGAACTAAGTTTGAGAGAAGAATAGATGGGCTTAAAGTGGGCACACTTGCTTAGAGGTTTGACCATTGCTATTGTTTTATTCTGCAACATTCCTCCATAGAAACTTTCTTAATTAACAATCTGCTAGCTAGATAACATAACTTTTCATCCTTACTCTGCTCTTGGTCGTGCTCCCCCCTCCATCAGGAATCTTGCAAAGAATCCTTCCTAGGATTAGCACAGGAAGGACGAGGGAAGCACTTGTTTGCGTGGGTTGACTTACCTAGCGAATAGCCAATCGTAGAAGTTTGGATTGTATTCGAGTTGGGCATGACAATCTAGAGTGGATGGTTGGATGGAGACTTGGGAAATGTAGGTCAAAACATCGTGGAAGAGATCTCCGGTACTGAGGTGACTAGCAACATGTAATTCCTCTTGGGCGAGGAATTGGTCAATGTAGGGGTGGGCAAGCACATGGTCATCCAGATACTGATTACGGGTGATGGCCAAGACCCTAAAGGAGATAGGTGCCACGTACGTGGGGTCATATTCGATAGTTTTGATTGCCTTGAGTTGCTCAGCATTGGTCATTATGCGACGACCTTTTTTCTCCCATTGCATCCTTAGCGTAAACCACTGCTGCAAGAATGTGGAAGGTGAGCTTGCCATCTGCGTGAGCTCTTGCAGCTCCTGTTCAGGAGCAGAATGTGGAGGCTTTCGATAAGAGGTAATAAGCCTTATGAGTGCAGCCTGATCCTTCGAGATTTCATCATTTGCTATCAGTTCAGCAGCAATTTTGGAAACTTTAGTGGTCATAAGTTCGTATTCCTCCCAAGTGCATGGTAGTGCACGAACCACCGAAGCAAGCGTTTCATCAAGAAGACCTAGGTCTAACCTCTTGTAGCTTCTAGCAAATGTAGTGAAAGTTTCATCTAACATTTTAATGCAAGGCGATTAGATCGTCCCCAGAAGTTGTGGCAAGGTCCTTAGCCAAAGAGAGGAAAGGTCGTATTGTGTATGAAGGTTTAAGACCCTTTGGTGGGGCTGGTGCAAGTGGACTAGATAATTGCGACTTCCTCATCGTTGTCACAGGTCAGGCCTCACACTCCGAAGCCCTTTGAGATGTTGTAGGAAGCTCTAGAGGCACGGGGGTTGTACTTGGTTCTGAGTTAGCAGTAATAGTTGTTTGTAAGTTCTCAGGATTAGGTAGGTTTAGGACCTCGGGCATTTGCTTTGGTCGATAGATGAGCTGAGGCTTGTTAGCCACCGCTGGCCCTGGCATGTTAGTTGTGTTCTGGGTGCCACTGGTGTAACCCTCTCTTGTTAGGAATAGATTGATTGTAGATGAGCTTCTTAGCTGGCCATTTTTAGGCACCCAAAATCCAGGGATTTCCCTCGTAGTATCCTTGTGCCTGCAAGAGGTCTTTGGGAATCCAGAGCGGCGTGGTTGTGCGTCTACAGCGGTAGTGCCTAGACTGCCTCTTGGGTCGGGATGGTTGATAATTTGGACGTTTAGGGTCACGCCTGGGTGGTTTACCCTGATGTGGTTTTTGCCGTTTCTGGCACCCATAGAAACTTGGACTCTTTGGCCTTGTGAGCGCTCCTGGTGGCCATGGGTCTGGGGTTGAGAACTCCGCACGAGGCCATGGTTTCCGTTTTTTTAGACCCCGGTTGAAGCTTGGTCATGGTGGTTTCTATCATCGACTTCGTATAAGTGGGGGAGTTAGGACAGCCCTTGTTGAAAGTTGTCACTATGCGCACATTGTCAATGGCAAGATGTATGTGATTTAGGTTGTAATCCACATTATAGTTGGTTTGTTTCTTGAAAGTGCGACCTAACAGTGATACATTACCAGCATCCTTGGTGCTAGGAAACACATGGAAGAAGGCCAGTAAACTTTCAGACTCGATGGAAACAACCACCTTGCATTTCCCTAGGAGTTGGTAAGCGGTGCCCCCAAACAGGGTGAGTTGAGCATTAGTGGGCTGTAGTTGTGGTTGACCAATGCGTGTCCAATGGTCATGTGTTCGGTTGTTGTAGTCAGCACCTTCATCAATCAAGGCGTCAAAAGAATACACCACTCCTGCTGCAACTGTAATCCGCAGGTATGCCGGTGCCACTACTTCTTCATCCTGATCTGTCAAGTCAGTTACAGTAGCCATGTGGATGTTCAGTGGGGGTTTTAACATGGGCAGCTCATGTAATGGATGTGAAGGAGGATAGTACTTCTTAATGCGGCTGCCATTAAAAAAGCCTATTCCCTCACCGTCAAGTGTCTCCAACTCGACATTTCCGGTCCTACCGATTACGCGTACCCTGAAAGGCCCTAGCCCTCGAAACTTCATCTTTTGTTTATGTCCTTTTACCGAGTATAGCAGAACAAGGTCCCCTTGTTCGAAGTCTCTCTGCATGACATGCTTGTCAAACCGCATCTTTCGTTGAGCCTTTTCGCAAATCACAGAGTGAGTGGCGAGGAGTCGGGTCTCCGTTAAGCGCTCAAGTTCTACTAAGCAATTGGTCCAAGCCTCGCTGCCCTCCCAACGTTCATGGACTGCTAGCCTCAAACTAGGGATGAAGTATTCTACGGGCAGAATGGCTTCAGTTTTGTAAGTCAGCCTAAAGGGCGTCTGTCCTATAGCTGTTTTATAAGCAGTGCGATAGGCCCACAAAGCCGCCATTAGCTTGTTATCCCAGTCACTTCTCGAAGTAGATACGACTTTTGTAAGCACATTAACTAGAATTTTGTTTGTGGATTCGGCTTGGCCATTAGCCTGAGAGTAATAGGGAGAGGACTTCAAGTGAATTATTAGGAAGGTAGAGAGCAAGTGGGCAATTACTTCATTAATGAAGTGTGTGCCTTGGTCACTTACAAGTTTGATTGGACAACCGAACCATGAAATGACCTGCTCCCACAAGAACTTAGCAGTGGTCCGAGCATCATTCTTCCTCGTGGCCCGTGCCTCTGCCCATTTCATTAAATAGTCGGTTGCCACAATGATGTATCAAGCTTGGTAATATTGTGCTACAGGACTGACAGGCCCAATAAAATGGATGCCCCATTTTTCAAAGGGTTGTCGGGCTATGACAGGGCTCAGCTCCATCTTGTCCTTCCACACAGGCACTCTAGTCCTTTGGCACCCATCGCAGTGCTTTACAAATTTAGCTGCATTGCGGAATAGGGTGGGCCACCATAGCTGGGATTGTAGCACCTTTCGGGCTGTTGTGTCCCCACTAAAGTGTCCTCTAGCCATTCCGCCATGTGCTTCGTTTAATGCGTCCTGCATCTCGTGCTCACACACCATCTTGTCCCAACCTGTAGAGCTGGCTAGCTACTATCAGTTTGATAGGGCTGAATTTTTAGGATAAGTCTCTTCAGCTTGGCCTTCTCAATGGGTCGCTCTAGTAGTCCATTTTCTAGCACTTGCACTATGTCATCGGCCCAATAAGGTGTCAGATCAGCTCTAAACAAATTCTCAATCACTAGACAAGTTAAAAAGATGGCCATCCAGTAAATCATCAAGCACGCCTTGTCCAGCGGTTTCTCCTGTGGGTATGTGGGACACGTGGTCGGCCATGTAGTGCTGCTTTCCTTTGCGTACAACCACAGAGAAGTCAAACTCCAGAAAAAGAAGTAACCATCTAGCTATGCGCCCCGTAGCGCAAGGCATGTTCACAAGATACAGTAGGTCTTGATGGTCAATGAAGAAGACAAAGGGAGTGGCCAACAGGTAATGCCTAAATTTCTTTACCGCAAATACCATGGCCAACCCCTCCCTTTCTGTCGTGGAATAGTTCATCTTGGTTTCTGTGAGCTGCCTGCTGGCAAAACTCACCGAGTAATCCAAATTATGCTCACCAGGCTGGCATAGCACAGCTCTAATAGCGAGCTTAGAGGCGTCTATGTGCACATGGAACGTTACGTTCCAGTCTGGGGCTCGCAAGATTGGTGCAGTCGTAAGAGCCTTTTTCAATTCTTCATATGCGCGCTGGCAGTCCTCTGTCCACTCAAACACTATCAACAACTTGTACAAAGGTCTAGCTATTAATGCATAATTTAGCACAAATCATCGATAATATCCAGTGTGTCCGAAGAAGCACTAAACTCCCTTGTAGTTGTCGGGTGGCGGTAGGTCAACAATGACTCTGACTTTGGAAAAGTCCGTAGCAATGCCGTTCCTTGACACTACATGCCCCAAGATGCATCCGTGTTTTACCCAGAATTGGCACTTTAAGGGGTTTAGCGAGAGGTGGTATAGCCTACACCTTTCAAAGATAACTCGCAATTTCTTCACGTGTTCGTCCCAACTAGAGTGTAAACATAGGTCATCTACGAACACTTCCAGTTCGTGCCTAAGCATGTCCTTCAAGATGGTGCACATTAGGCGCTGGAAAGTTGCGGGTGCATTCATTAGCCCAAAAGGCATGACAATGTAGGCAAATAGGCCCCATTCCGTGGCAAAGGCAGTCTTGTGCCTATCGTCGGGTGGTTGTACCTCATTGTAGCCCAAGAAGCCATCCAGAAAACTGTAGGCTTCCTTCCCTGCTACCCTCTCCAGCATGTGCTCGAAATAAGGTAAAGGATAATTATCTCTTTTCGTAGCGGCATTCACTTTTGTGTAGTTGACGCACACTCGGATGTTTCCATTTTTCTTCATGGCAATCACGATAGGTGACACCCAGTTCGTGTGCTCGATCTCATATATGAAACCTGCCCTCATGAGTTTGTCAATCTCCTCCTTCACTGCATGGGCGTGTTTAGGATTCATGGAGTAAGGTCGTTGTTTGGTTGGCATTGCATCTGGAATTATTGGGATGTTATGGGTCACAACCCTAGGGTCGACTCCCTTAAGTTCTCCCTTAAGTTCGTCCAGTGTCCAGGCAAACACGTCGATGTACTCTTGTAGGAGCGCAACAAGTTTGGTCTGTTCCTCTTCCGCCAAGTCATCTATGACAAATACCAAACTTGGTTTTTTGCCTTTTCTAGCCAAGTTAACCTCCTTGACTTTGGCGGGTCCCTCTATCGGTTCATTAGTCTGACCTTCTCTCTTTGCACCTAGCAGGACCACCACGCTGTCACCCTTTTTACATTTTGTAAACCGTTTGGGCAGATCCTGTGGTTTCATCTACCTTTCTGCTTCTGAGCCCCTTGCTTGCTTCCTGGCCTCCTCTTTTAGCCTCCTGCGCCTCAGGTGGACTGGCAAGTCTCCCTTGGTGCGTTTGACCTCAAATGGTTGCGGTATCTCGGGATCACTCTCAGTACTGACTTCCGACTCTGAGTTGAACTCGCATCCTTCGCTTGAGGAAGGTGTTTCCCCAGGGGGGTCTTAGTTCGGTAGAGGAATCTGTCTTGAGCACTGGGATTACCCATTGTTGTGCCACTCCAGCTTGCCCGTAATCTACGGCTTCTATTTATTCCAGCTAGGATTTGTCACACTCCATTAGTATGACTCATTTTTCGTTTCGACTGAGCCCTTCCTTCCTAGTCCTTAAGTCTGCCCTGATTTGCTCTATCACTTTTCCCTCCGTGTCGTACTCTATCGTGTCTACCTCTTCTTCACTCTCTTCTCCCGCAGAGCGATAGTCCTCATACTCCTCATTGTCTGGGTCCTGTTCTTCTGACTGTTCATCATCCCCTAAGCTTTCCTGTTCATACTCCTTGTCGTCAATAACTAAGGCCCAGTTATATAATAAGTTCAGGTCATGGACTTTGTTCCATTTCCATTCTGGTTTAGCTAGAAGTTGACGTAGAGGCTTTAAGTTAGCGGCCAAATTGCCGTTCAATTTATCGGACAGATACTCTACGATCTCTTGAAGCTCTAGTTTGTTGTTGGGGGTGTGAAACGAGGCCGGTTTGCCTGGGTTGAGCGAGCTTCCTACCATCATGCAAAGCGGCACAACGGGCTCTTCTATTGGCACTGTGGCGGTTTTAGCAGCCTGCTGAGGTGGTCCTTCCTCATTCGAGAATGGTAGGTCAATGGTTGCCAGCACGTGCATCCAATCCCTCTCATCCTAAGGGCAGGGAATATATCTAGCGAGCGATCGATAGGGCTTGGTCAGTTGAGTATTGCCTTTTAGCATGGTTGAGATGGCAGCCAGGTCAACAGGCATCGTCGTCCAAGTGTCCATCTCTACCCTCACTGCATTAGTTCTGTTCCCTAGGAAAATCAATCCATTGCTCCAATCCTCGATGACTCGTGCATTCCTCATCCAAGGTCGGCCTAATAGTGTGTCGTAATCCACTCCCTTCATGATGATGAAGTTTACCGAGAATTGCACACCGGCAATCTTTACCGGCCAATTCTTTAAGACCCCAAATGGTCTTACCTTCATTCCGTTTGCTAGTGTGACGTTGAATCTAGCGGTCTCTACGAGAGGGTTTCCCCATGCCTCTAGGACCGCATGGTTTAGCACACTAACACTGGCACCTGTGTCTACAATTCCCTTCCGAGTCATGTCCCCTAAGGCTAGGACAGGAAAAACTGTGTGCATTTCAGTGCCCTCCCAAAAAGCATTGATGTGCAAAGACTTAGGATCTGTGTGAAGAGTTAGACTTGGGAGCTGTGTAACTGCCTCGTGATCTTGCGGATTAGTGCCCACCAGTTCCGCGTGTCCCTCGATCGAGTCTTTTAACTCCTGCCACAAGGAGTGATTTTGCCTAAGCAAATCCTTCAGGCTTAGAGTTACTAGGGTGGACAGCAAAGTTGTGAGGAGGCTATTGGACCCTTGTCTTCCTCTGAGGCTCGCAGTTCTAGGCCATGCATCCTGTCTACCCTAGTAAGCTTCCGCGTGGCCTTGCTGCTAAGCCGCCTTTAGGGGTGCAGGCATGTTCCCAACCGGTGGTTTTAAGGGTGAGACTGGTGTGTTAACACTGGAGAAGTCGTCCATAGGGTCTTCCAATATGGGTTCAACATCTTCAAGGTGCTTTTGGGCATCCTTAACACACTCTTTGACCTTGGCTATAGATTCAGTTGTCGTTTGGGATGGGGATATTCTCCTACCTTGGCAATCCCTAGCTCCACTGTCTTAGGAGCCGAGGTCTCTACCTCTGTGTTTGTGACCCTCTTTCCCGTTACCAGCATAGTCGTTTCCTCGGTTTTAAGGGTTATCTTCGCATCAATACTCTTTTTCCGTCTCCTCTGTCTTTTCTTCCCTATTGAGGTTGCATCAAGGTTACTTGGCCCTGGTAAGGAGATGCCTGCTTGTTTCGTTTGAGCTTGTGTCATAGCATGTAGTGGGATGGGCATATCCTCACTACCGAAAGTTTCAACTCTGAAGAGCCCCAAGGGCACCGATGGCATGTTGGCAGCGCCTGTTAATGGCTTCCGCCTAGGACAGTCAGAAAACAAGTGTGTGATTCCACACTCTGTGCATCAGAGATCCGCTTTGTCCTTGTTAGCTTGTTCTTGCTATGGGCAGCGTGATGAATTGTGGCCTGGGTGGCCACAAGTCCAGCATGTGACCGGATCTTGGCTTTGGCCCTCCAAAGCCTCTGCCTTGTCCTCTTCCTAAGGCCACCACCGGTACTGGCTGGTAGTCCATCAGGGCTGGGTTGCCCTTCTCCTCGTAGGATACATAAGGATTGACATATGCCTCTTCCTCATGAGATCCTCCACAAAGTGAACAGGAGCATCACTAGGTGGGTGAGTCACAAAAGGCCTTGGTGGCCTAGGTATGCCAGTTGGGTTCATCTCCAGCCTAGGCACGATAGGTCTTCGGTCAGTTGGTGCTAGAAGAGCTAGCTGGGTTCCCCTGCATAAGAAATTAGGTGGCCTACTGCCTAAGTATGGAGGGTTGTACTGCTGCATATACGGGAGTCTCCTCGGCATTCTACAATGCGCTGCATCATGTCCGAATCTACCGCAATTTGAGCACGGCCGAGATCTAGGATCTTGGCACTCCACTGGGAGGTGATTGCTGCCGCAGTACACACATTGTACATGCCATCTCACTGGCTTTCTCACGAGCTCTTGTAATCGTGCAATCTCCATCCTCATCTCTGCCATCCCTTGGTCATGGTCTACACTCTTTCCCTTGTCTTGTGCGCTAGCAGTTGCTTTTTCGCCTAAGGGGGTTGATCTCTCAGGGTCCCTCTGGTTTGCATTATCCCGGTTAGTATCCCTCATGCTTCGCTCTCTAAGTTGATCATCTACACGTATTGCCTCCTCGAAGACTCGAGCTAGCACATCCCATTGTAAGGTGGAGTTACTGGCCAAAGCCTTGTAGAGCTCCTCACTCCGAATCCCGTTCATGAACACTATAGACACTGCCCTTTCGGTAGGTCGCTCGTTGGCAGGGATTCTCTTGTAGAGGCTACGCACCTGAGTAATGTAATCCCTAACGTCCTCCTTCTCCCTTTGACTGATATTCATTAATCTAACAATGAGGTTGTCCGAATACCCTGCCTCTGAGAACCTTTTGATAAAGAGGCCCTTAAGGCGAGCGAAGTTTGTACGTTCTGCGTCATCCAGACTAGAGTACCAGGTCCTCCCCTTGTCGCCTAAACACAGGCCGAAGGCTTGAGCTCTCTCTGCAAGGTCAATAAGACCGTTTGCTCACATACTTGCTCAAACTGCTCCATGAAGCTATACAGGTCACTGCTAGGTTCGTATCGAGCTAGTTGTTTTGCTACTATAGGGATTCTAGCCTGCCCTTTAGCCCCTTGCGTGACTCCCAATCCTGACAGTAGCGCGGTGGCTAGGGCAATAGCACTTTGCTCCATGGATGTATTGTCCATGAGTCGCTTTGCCACCAGCTCGCTCAACGTCATGCCAGCCTCTGCTGCCCGTTCCCTCTCTACATTCGGTTCGGACTTGGCTGCCCCTGCTAGGTCTAGCACTCGTCTAGCCTCGTACATATCCACATCTTGCTGCAGCCTTCTAGCCCTTTGCTCATGGTTGTAGGCAATTATGCCTTCCAATTCTCTCTTGATAGCTCTTATCTCTTCTTCCACGTTAACCATCACTTCTTCTACAGGTCTACCTTGGATCTCAGTTCTGGTGAGTAGATCGTAGTCGTGGACCAATTCTTGGACCGAAGTTGGAAATTCTCCTAGGTCTAATTGGTCTCCCCCTTGATTGCCTCTTGATCTTGACATTGTTTCTGTTTCCAACTCCACAAGATTGTCGATGAATCCAATCAGCTCCGGTAGCTTCCACTCCTCTATCTTGTTGCTTCTCTTGTCTTTGTGTTTTCTCCAGGCAATACTAGTAGGGTGCTCAGGCACCTATCTAAGTCTTGGGGTCTCCTCCTACTAGTGGGTTCCTTAATGTTATTAGGTATCCAAATGTGTTCCTTGTTATTTGAAAGCAGCGTCGATCCTTACTCGCACGTTGTGCTTAGTGCTTTTGTGGTGCTTGGTGCGAAAACAGGCTTTTTTCTTTTCTTGCTATGCAGGTTTAGTGGAGCACAACAGTGAAATGCTGATGCAAAAAGATTTTAATGCAAACTCCACCTTGTTTCTACCCACCTTCTTAGTCTAATTTGAGTTTCCCACTTAGTTCCCAGCTATTCTTTGGTCTTTCCGCACCCTGAGTTTGATTAATCTCCGAGGTTCTAATGACCAACTTGGGTTCTGGGGGTGTTCAGGATTGCATCTTGGGGTCAGATCTGTGGTCAGGTCAGCAAAAGATCCTTATCTTTGTGTTCTGGCAAGATGGTCTGATTCTGGGAATCGGACCGGGGTGGTCTGACTCTAAGAGTCGGACGGTCCGATTTTGGCAATCGGACAGGTACGGTCCGACTCTAACAGTCGGATGAGGTTGGTCTGATTCTCGACTGGTCCAAGTCGAACAGGGGTGGGTCCGATTCCTTCGATCGGGCGAGGTGTCTGATCGGACAGGCAAGTCCGAGTGGCTTGATCTGATAGGATGGTCCGATCGGACAGTGGAGTGTCCGATTATAAGGGGCAGTCCGAGTGCCACATGGCACGTCCGATCGGGCTGGTCCGATCCTAGAAATCGGACCAAACTCATCCGACTCACTCTCAGTTAGATGGTCCGATTTTGGGAGTCAGACGGTCTGACCCTAGAACTCGGGTGGTCTGATTCTAGGAATCAGACCACTGCGAGTTGGTCCGACTACGTCGGTGGTGGGCGCGATTCCAGCGCGTTTGAATCCTCCCTACTGTCTACTGCACTCAATCATCACAAAACATCCCATAACCGATCAGAGCGCTACTGGAACTCACTGGACTCACCTGAAGTAGCACGAATCGAATGCGCCTGGAATCGGGGTTGTGTTTCCTCATCCTCTGAACCAAAAGCTCTCTCTCTCTCTTTCTCTCACAACAAAGCCAACTAAGAAAATGAGGTCTGTGCTGGCCTTCCAGGCCTCTTAAGGTTCTTTCCCAGCACTGTAAAACCTTACAGCTAGTTTCCTGTCCCTGGTTCACCCAGAAGTTTGAGTCTGGTCCCTTGTTTTCCTGTTTCCAGCAGCAGCCAAAACCTTTGTTTTATCTTGTTTTACCCTAATCTAACCTCCATCTAGTGCAGCCAATATGAAAAACAGAAATGTAGAACAATAGTCCTAATCTAATGCTTCCAACAAACCCAAATACTTACCTGTTCCTCAAATTAAAACCTCCTAAGTCTCCTAGTTATCTCGAGCATTGGTTCAGGCTGCAAACCCTACTTCCATGCTCGATCTGATGCGCGCGACACTCAAAGCTTGAATCCGTTTGTCCCAGCAATGGAACCAAAATGTGGGAGCTCTTCGAGCTCTACCCTGAGACCTATGGACCACTTATTACTCAAGTGTTTTGAACTAAGCAGCCATGGCTACCTCTCACATAGCCGTCGCACAACGCCTACCTTGTGGGTGTAGTGAGCTTACCTTGATGCTCAATTGAGTACCTTCCTCTTTCTTGCACCCCTGCAGCTCCACGATTCTTGAGACGAGCTCAAGCAACCTCAATCCCTCTCCCATGAGCTTCATCCTCTATAGCCACGTTCAAGACCAAAGGAGAGAAGAGGGCAGGAGAAGATGAAGAGGGAGAATGGAGAGCTTCTTATCCAAGATCCCTTGCCCTCCCACGATCACTTCCTCACACACTCTCACGCTCTCAGTCCCTCTCACAAGCACAAGCAAGGAGGCACGAAGGTGAGAAACAGGGGGAGAAGAAGAAGGCGCTGTCTGCCACACACGAGGATGCCCTTCTCATTTACCTTTTAACTTTATATACATGCCCTTAATTTCCATGGGCGGTCGTCCCCCTTTTTTACATGGCCGGCCATTAGCCAAGGCCCTTTTTCCAATTGTCCCTCTATCTTCCTAGATTCCTTTCCACTGCCCGTCTACATTTACAAATTGCACGGGTGAGAGCCCGGCGCTCTTTTACAAGATTTTAGGGTGCGCCTTTATATTTTAAAATGCACCTTTCCCCTTTTGTTTTTGCCTTGGACCTTTAAGGTTGCCCCTGCGCTTTTGGCCTTTTCTCCTATTCTTACTTCAATCGGGCTACCTTTTTTTTCACCTTTACCCTACGTCTTTCCCGCTTTCTTTTGCTTTCTTCATGTTGGGGTTAACAAATGCCAAGGGCTCACTCATGCGTGGCCTACCAGACTTCTTATGCGTAGACCTAGTTTGTCTGCCATAAAGACAATGCTTACATGAATCAAAACATGCATAATCAAGGGGCGGTAAGTACTGCAAACCAAAAAACATTTTCATTCCCTTCAAAGACATATGGCCCAAACAGGCATGCCAAAGAGATACATGTGGGATAGAACCCACAAACAAAACATGATCAAGGGAAGAAGCGGATACAATCAAGGGATAGAGGCTGCCAGCCTTGGCACCTCTCGCAATCACAAGTTTGCCACGAGTGATCTTCCATGCAGAGTCTCCAAAAGATACATGATAACCGGTGTCATCAAGCTATCCAGCTGATAGGAGACTATGTGTTAAAGCAGGTACATGATGTACATCCTACATAACAAAACTACTACGAGAAGGAAACTGCAGCCTAACATTACCAATGCCCACAATGTCAAGAGAGCTGTCATCACCCAAGCGCACAGAACCCGAAACAGTACGGTATGAATGAAACCACTCTTAGCAAGGTGTCACATGAAAGGACGCACCTGAGTCCAAGAGCCAACACTGTGCATACATAGAGTGTATCTCTGTCATCTGCAAAGCACTAGAAGAAGCTGCAAGGATATAATCATCATCATCAACATCCTCAGGCTGCATAACATTGATCTCTTTAATTTTAACACTAGACTTTGCAGGCACTATGCTGCGATAAGAAGACTTATCCTGCACTTTGTCTTTCCTCTTATCTTTGTGCCTATCATTGCGCAGTTCATGACATTGTGGCCTAATATAGCCCTTTTTCCCACAATGGTGACAAATAACATCTACATTCCTGCCGCGGGATTTGCTATGTGACTTTCCACGAGACTTGGATCGAGATTTTTGAGAATCCTGTCCATGGCCACTACCACTTCCATGCTTTCCATATCCATCATTCCAGCCTCTAACTATCATAGCATGCGACACACGAGAGACATCCAAATTCTTACGGTAAACCCCTTCCTACAGAAGAGCACTCTCAACATCAAATAATTTCAAGGTAGCAGTAGAGGCACATAATGCAGTGCGGAATACATCCCACGACTCATTAAAGTACCAAGCAAGAAAAGAGGAGTGACATCCTCTGCAAAAGTGATGTCCTGCGAAATCAAGTTCTTGAGTATAGCATGAAAATGGCTCAAGTGAGCAGACATAGTCACATTCTCCTTCATGTGCAAATCCATAAGCTGCTTCAGCCAATACATCTAACTTGCTAGACTTTTCTTGTCATAGAGATTCTTGATTTTATCCCACAACTGCCATGCACTCTGTTCTTCCTCAAATACATTGTAATGAACCTGTTCTGTGAGAGATAATACAATAGTGGACTTGCATAACTCATCAAGCTCAAGCCATTCCTCATCTAGCATAGTTGTAGGCGGATACCCTCTCAACCTCAATGGTTTGATATGCGATTTCTGCACCAACACTTGCCAAATCCGGCTCTTCCAATGAGAGTAATTCGTACAATCAAGCTTAGTGATGTTGAAAATAGCATGATCAGTGGACGAACTTGCCATAATGCAGACTAGAAGACTGTAGATAGTTCAAAATTGCTTGCTGTTTACTACAAAAAACGACCAAAAAATCACCAAAATGGAGAGAAAAATGGCGAGAAAAGTGTAACCAAAGCTGCAGTCCACCAAGTACTAATGAAAGTACACCATTTCAGAATATTTCGGCATGAAAAATCCATGTTAATCTGGAGTTATATGCTTGCTGTAATAAATGACAGTAGGGTACTATAAGAGTCAATTTCTGACCAAATTACTGCACCAAGTCAATAAATGATAACCAAGACATGACCAGCCATAAATGGGGATAAATCAGCACCAAACAATTATCAAGACCTTGACCAAACACTCAAATATGTCACCAAAGCATCCGTCAGTGAGTAGGCATACCCCTTGGACAATAAGGCAAAGTATACATAACACTGGCAAGACCTGACACTAGTAGGTGTATGCTCACAAGAGTGCAAAGCCCAAGCTCAGGTCAAAAGCAATTCCAAGATATCAGTGCATGAACCATGCAACATGTAAGTGTAAGAGATCCCAAAGTCTCAAGTATTTACAAAATGCTCAATTAGCATAAACCTCATGCTCAATGTCGGTCAAGCATACAAGATGCTCCCATTGGCTCAAAACTCAGATAAACGAGCTCAACAATTCAAGCAAACCAAGTCAAAGTACCAAAGACAGGTAACCAAGACAATGCCTCAATAGCATCCAAGGTCATAATGGAAAAGGCCAAGTCGTAATGGAAAAATCCAAGTCAATGTCCAACTGCTCAAGGAAATACTCAAATGAATGTCAAGATGAGCTCAAATAACTGTCATCCATAGCCAACACATAAAGCATTCACCAAGACATCATAACCCGTACTAGCCCAAGAATAAACCATGTCATAGATGAAATGTTAGCTACAAAGAAGTGACAGTCAAACCCAAATCGATCTCTAATCTTAGCTCAAAATCATTCCAGAGCATAAACAAGACATGTGGCATAGTCCAAATACATCATGACATCATATCGAGTAGCCTGGAGTACCTCGTGACCAATAGGCATAACCCAACTGTAGCATAAATAGCTTCAGACTTGAAGCTTCCAGCAGCATATAACCTCTATAATCTGAGAAAATCAGTGCTCAATCCAAGCTCAAATCCATAGGCAAACCATAGGCATACATTCCCGTATGTATAGGCACCAACCGGGCATAATCAGGCATCAAATACCAAGACCTGTAAGCATAAAATTGAAGTAATAGGTAGCTACCTTGTTTTGGACAAATCTGGGATTGTTCAAAATAGTCAATGACTGAGCTAAATCAGCTCCAAATGCATCTCACATAAAAGACATAACATCCACAAGTGATTTGGTATCAATAGACATCAATAGAAGCATCACATAAGCCATAGGCATACAAATACATGCTATCTCAGACTTGAAATCTGTTGCAAAATATTATGTCATCAAAATTTGGCAAATTTGACATCATCATTGCATCTAGAGCATGCCAAAACCCCAACTTAGACTCTTACCTTGCCTGAATCGGGTTTCGAATGCCCGAGATATGACAAAAATAATGATTTTTTGGCTAGATTTTGAAACAGGTGAAAAAAAAACGTGAGCTGGCTAGGGGCTCTGCTATCCCAAGTGTCAACAATGGGGCCCAAAGGGGGTACAAATGGGGGCCAAAGAAGGCCTACACCAAGCCTCAGCAAGCCTTGATAGGCTGGAAGCAAGATCCAGGTGAAGGAAGATCCAAGAGGTGTGAGCTATGGCTGCCCACAACCTGTGAAAATCTTGTTTAGCTAGACTTGTGGACTGAGATAAATCTTTGAAATAATGAAGTAATACCTCAATGTCAATGCCCTAATGGTGCCTCAATAGGCCGGAAAGGAGCTTGGGAAGCCGGGGAGTGACGGGAGCTCAAGAGAATGGGCTATGGCTGCAGGGAAGGAGACCCAATGCGAGTAGGGAGTCAATGGGAAGCTGAGAATGCCATGAGCCAAGCTCAAGAGTCGAAAAGCTGTGCTCTGATACCAATTGAAAGGTGAGAAGGATCGAAGCTTACACTCGAGATCTATGGAGGGAGAGTAAGAGCAAGAAAGAGAGAGACAAGAAATGGGAACTCCAACAGTCACAATGTGTGACTGGGCCTTCCTTTATTCAAACTGTCACTAAAAGAATAAAGAATAAAGTGTCAGTGATGGGCGCCCACCACCTGTAGTGTGCAGTGGCGGTGACTATCAGTGTAGTAATACACAGGTGGCTAGGTGGAGGCGCCTTTACCCCCAACAATCTATTTGCAGCATGTTGAAGATTGCATCTAGGTTAATTGAGGAGGTTTTCCAAGTTTTCATTTCTATTTGTATTGCTCATTCTTGTTCCCTAGGATGACTAGAACATTAACATAGTCCTCTATGAGTCATGTGTTCTGCATCCAAGATGTCTAACAACCAATAGATAATAGTCAACATTTTTAAAATTTCTAGTCAACCAATAGATCCACACATCTACACTTAGCATGTTGGTGGTCATTACAATCCTCACATGGCCATTGACTTATAACTTATCATATTTAGTTTGTTGCATCTACCTAGCTAGCATAGTTATAGCACTAGTCAATTAGTATAATCAGTTATGCTGTGCCTCTCTTGACCATGGCTAATTGAAGCTGTTTAACTCTGCTTCATTCTCTTGGTGGTTTCCTCCCTTTGTGTTAGCTTTTCCTCAGTCTCAGTCATTCCTCCTCCCATCAAGTGGTATTGCAAATATGGTGGATGAATCATAAAAGGTGTCAAAGAGAAAGAAGGGGAAAAAGAGAGCACAACGGATAATAAAGAAGATGTTGGGGGTAGTGTGAGAGGTGGAGATGCAATAGATGATGGTAACAATTGTGAGAGAGATACTACAAACAATCATCATCCTTTTGAAGATGAACTTTATGCTTTTGATGCCCTTGATATTGAAGATAATAATTTTGCTACTGAGGATGATGATGAAGGGTAGTAAGAAAATGAAGATGATGCATGTGAATTTGGGGGGGGGGGGGGGGGGGGCACAATCTTTGATATTGCCATGGTTTATCAAAGCTTTGAGAAGATACCTAGCCCCCATGAATCAACAAATGATCTATCAATGGAAGAGGTAGAGATGATGATGTAGATGGTGTTGTTGATCATAGTGATGATTATTAAGGGATTTTGCTAACTAAGATTATGCTCATGATGATTATGGGGGTTCTACTAACCAAGCAATCTTTTTTATGATGAAGATGTTGATCATAGTGATAATATATGGGAGGTTCTACTAACTAAGATGATGCTCATGATGATTCTAGGGATTCTACTAACCAAGAAATATTATTGATGATAAAGGTTTTGATGACCCTACTATTGAAAATAAAGAAGAAGATAATGATGATTGTATTGTTGATGATGATACACAACAATTGGGGTTGCAATCAATGGGGCACGATGCCTTGTTACATAGATAGGGTGCAAAGTTTTGTGATGATGATGAGAATTATGATGATGATTGTGATGATCCTACTACCACTACTATTGTAGCAAGGATGATGATGATTGTGATGATGACAAATCATTAGGGCCACTTGCTTGCAATAGGGTGGCCTACAATCAAGGGAATGTGGGAGAATATGATAGCCATGATTGGCATTCATAATGGGGCGCAAGTTTGGGTGATGATGATGAAGATGACTATGACGATGTAGATCTTCTTAATTTTCTTACTAGAGAAGAAGAAGAAGATGATGATGATTGTTGGGTGCAATATCATAATAGGTAGATTCTCCAATATAGGGTGATTGAAATGCTAACGATGATGATGATGATGAGGCCCTTAAAAAAAGCATGCAGATGCTTTCTTCTTTTTTAATTTTCTTCTTATTGTAAATTTCTCTTTTTCTATACAAAGAAAAAATCAAAAGAAAAATAATTTGGCAGTAGTCTCTCTTTGATCTCTCAAGCTGTCATGCTTGGGCTCCCATGGTGGAAGTACCAAATGTGATTGTAATAAGTTTTTTTTAATATTTATTTAATTTTCTTCACTCATACTTTCTTCAAGTACATTAACTTTCTCCATTAATATGTGTATTACACTTCTACCTCACTCCATTATTTATTCTAATATCATGGATAACAATTTTTAACTCATGGAATTTATGACTATGACCTATCTACTTCCCATGTTTTGGACTTAGCATACAAGTACCATATCCTATTCCATGGTTTTGATGCACACATCCCTTGCCCTCTCACACCCTCAACTCATTCCCTTTTGCTCATGAAGGCACTCACCATGAAGGGATGGATAAAAAGAAGATAGCATGCAAAGAGCTTCACACTTCCATGTCCCTCACTTTCTTACGAGTTCTCACACTCCCTCTTCTTCCTTCTCATTCTCAAGGCAACAAGTTGCAAGAAATAAAGAAAGTAAAGTTTGAACACATGTGAATAGCTTTGTCTATTAATTCTCATCCTATTTATAAATTAGGGTAAATTTAAATTGTGCTATGTATGTACATCGAAAAAAGTGTTGAGAATCAGGTTAGAGTACACATCAAAATATTCAACTATGTAATAACAATGCATATAATCCAAGTCATTTGGGTGATAATAGCATAGAAAATACTAATGACTATATGAAAGAATTTTCTTTGACATTTTAGTTAAAAACTCTCATCGTTATCCTCTCCATTTATTATACTATAACATGTAGCTCTAGTAAACTCATGTATATTAACTAGTATGACAAATATACTCTACAATTATTATTTGTATAGTCCTTTTGGTGTAGGTCCATCATCATATTGCAACCATTGATAATAAATCTTCATCAATAGTGCTAATGACCATAGAGCATGGTAGGCAATCATTTTATAAGATAGCTAGATCATTATGGTAAAATAGAAAAGACATAGGAAACAACAAAGGCATGATTGCTCATTCATCTTTCCTTGGAAAGGTAGAATCAAATATTTCATACTTGGAGTAAAAAAGAGTTGTGTAAGAGATACTAGAAGATGGAAAAATTCTCCACCACGGTCCCTCACCCTCACACTCTCACACTCCCTCTCTCAAGCACAAGCAAGGGGAAGAGAAGAGAAGAAGAAGGAAGCTACTTTTGCTACACACCAAGAATGAGCTTCCCATTCACTTTTTGAGTTTATATACAAGCCCTACATCCTTTGGAACCCATCCCCTTTTTTACATGACCATGCATCTTGCCAAGGTCCTCTTTTCCTATTCCCTTCTATTTACCTCATCCCTTCACCTATGCTCATCTAGATTTTACAATTTGCACAAGAGGAAGCCTGGCACTCTTTTACAAAATTTTAGGGGCGTCTTTCATTTAAAATTACACCTTCCGGCTTTTGCATTTTTCTGAGATTGCTTTTGCACCTTTTTCCTTTTCTCCTTCTTGCTGACTTCATTAACATTAATTTTTTCTTTTCTTTTTTCTTGCTGACTTCATTAACATTTATTTTTTCTTTTCTTTTTTCTTGTCCTATACTGGGGTTAACATTAACATTATCCCCCTCCTAGTGGAGTGCCAATCTCGTGTGGCACTTGCGATTCTTTGTTGATGAGGGCTTGCTGAGTTCAATGGTGGTCCTGTGAGTTGATAATTGATGGATCCTTGTGGGGATTGGTCATGGAAGAGAAGATTATTGAATGATTGAGGTGGTGGAGGCCAAGGGTATGTTGAGTGGATGATAGGGCCTCTGAGGTTGGTGGTCAATCACCTTTATCTTTATTTGAAAGAAAAAGAAAAGTGATGTGCCTATAGGGTTATGTCTACCTTATTGTGTGGTGTAATGTGCTCTTGCTACTGAAACTGGGAGTTGAGTCAAACTGATTGGGTGTTGTTCTACTCTTGAGGACCCAATTCGTGCATAAGGGAGGTGCGATGGGTGAAGCTTAGGGAGATAGGCCTAACCATAGGTGATTGTGACCTCCCTAGGTATGTCATACCCTTGATGTGTCCTAATCGTGAAGTGGGGAATCAAAAAGGGGCTAGGGGATTAGGTATGGAGCTGGATAAGTGAGGCCACTGGGTGCACCTAACTTGAGGACCCCCAGGGGCAGTGAATGTGGTACTCATGTAGTGAGTTTCTTTATTTCTTATGTGATTTTCTTTTATGTTTTCTTACTCTTTTCTTTTCTTTTTCCCTTTTTTCTTGAAAGGAATGGAAAAATAATTTTTGTCATCATGGTTATGAGAAGAAGTTGGGGGCTTAAGGGACTTGCTAAGGAAGGCTTTTCCTTGCATATATCCCTTTAGGTTCATTCTAACTTGGAGAGGACTTGTGGACAAAAATGGATGGTTGCACCTGATGAAGTGGCTATCATTCATGTCCTCTAAGAGGGCCATGCAAAAGGATGGTAAGAGTAATTCACATAATCAACCTAGCCATGGCACAACTATCTATGCTAGCATTAAGATCAAAAAATAGGGGTGGGAGGTGGTATAGTTGTGGTATAGGATATCGTCTAAGTAGTACCCTAAGTAATCTAAGATAGTTACAAGTAGTGACAAAGGCCGGATCTGGGAAAAAAAGTAAACTCATTGAGAAAATGGGTGTCCTCCAGCTTGGTGGCATTTACATTGTATACTCTCAAAAAATCATATCTACAGTGGATGTTAGGGTTGAAGTCCACCCCTACCCTTCTCGAATATGGCATGTACGTGGGGTTGTTCCTCTCGAAGGATAGTGTATTGGAAAATGATATCCAAGTGTCCATATTTCCATCCCAGATTCTCCTGCTCCACTTTGGTTGGGACTCGTAGCCTTTCACTATCCTAGGCACCTCTAAGACTTTGTTTTCCCAATAATCACATGCTTCCATTCCCCACTGCATTGGATTCGTCTCCCTCTCTTGGTTCCACCTATTGTCGGAGTCTTCCTCCCATGCTTATCACCTCCTCCACCACTTTGGTTGATATTACTCTGCATAGAGTGACGGGAGCTCAAGAGAATGGGCTATGGCTGCAGGGAAGGAGACCCAATGCGAGTAGGGAGTCAATGGGAAGCTGAGAATGCCATGAGCCAAGCTCAAGAGTCGAAAAGCTGTGCTCTGATACCAATTGAAAGGTGAGAAGGATCGAAGCTTACACTCGAGATCTATGGAGGGAGAGTAAGAGCAAGAAAGAGAGAGACAAGAAATGGGAACTCCAACAGTCACAATGTGTGACTGGGCCTTCCTTTATTCAAACTGTCACTAAAAGAATAAAGAATAAAGTGTCAGTGATGGGCGCCCACCACCTGTAGTGTGCAGTGGCGGTGACTATCAGTGTAGTAATACACAGGTGGCTAGGTGGAGGCGCCTTTACCCCCAACAATCTATTTGCAGCATGTTGAAGATTGCATCTAGGTTAATTGAGGAGGTTTTCCAAGTTTTCATTTCTATTTGTATTGCTCATTCTTGTTCCCTAGGATGACTAGAACATTAACATAGTCCTCTATGAGTCATGTGTTCTGCATCCAAGATGTCTAACAACCAATAGATAATAGTCAACATTTTTAAAATTTCTAGTCAACCAATAGATCCACACATCTACACTTAGCATGTTGGTGGTCATTACAATCCTCACATGGCCATTGACTTATAACTTATCATATTTAGTTTGTTGCATCTACCTAGCTAGCATAGTTATAGCACTAGTCAATTAGTATAATCAGTTATGCTGTGCCTCTCTTGACCATGGCTAATTGAAGCTGTTTAACTCTGCTTCATTCTCTTGGTGGTTTCCTCCCTTTGTGTTAGCTTTTCCTCAGTCTCAGTCATTCCTCCTCCCATCAAGTGGTATTGCAAATATGGTGGATGAATCATAAAAGGTGTCAAAGAGAAAGAAGGGGAAAAAGAGAGCACAACGGATAATAAAGAAGATGTTGGGGGTAGTGTGAGAGGTGGAGATGCAATAGATGATGGTAACAATTGTGAGAGAGATACTACAAACAATCATCATCCTTTTGAAGATGAACTTTATGCTTTTGATGCCCTTGATATTGAAGATAATAATTTTGCTACTGAGGATGATGATGAAGGGTAGTAAGAAAATGAAGATGATGCATGTGAATTTGGGAGGGGGGGGGGGGGGGGCACAATCTTTGATATTGCCATGGTTTATCAAAGCTTTGAGAAGATACCTAGCCCCCATGAATCAACAAATGATCTATCAATGGAAGAGGTAGAGATGATGATGTAGATGGTGTTGTTGATCATAGTGATGATTATTAAGGGATTTTGCTAACTAAGATTATGCTCATGATGATTATGGGGGTTCTACTAACCAAGCAATCTTTTTTATGATGAAGATGTTGATCATAGTGATAATATATGGGAGGTTCTACTAACTAAGATGATGCTCATGATGATTCTAGGGATTCTACTAACCAAGAAATATTATTGATGATAAAGGTTTTGATGACCCTACTATTGAAAATAAAGAAGAAGATAATGATGATTGTATTGTTGATGATGATACACAACAATTGGGGTTGCAATCAATGGGGCACGATGCCTTGTTACATAGATAGGGTGCAAAGTTTTGTGATGATGATGAGAATTATGATGATGATTGTGATGATCCTACTACCACTACTATTGTAGCAAGGATGATGATGATTGTGATGATGACAAATCATTAGGGCCACTTGCTTGCAATAGGGTGGCCTACAATCAAGGGAATGTGGGAGAATATGATAGCCATGATTGGCATTCATAATGGGGCGCAAGTTTGGGTGATGATGATGAAGATGACTATGACGATGTAGATCTTCTTAATTTTCTTACTAGAGAAGAAGAAGAAGATGATGATGATTGTTGGGTGCAATATCATAATAGGTAGATTCTCCAATATAGGGTGATTGAAATGCTAACGATGATGATGATGATGAGGCCCTTAAAAAAAGCATGCAGATGCTTTCTTCTTTTTTAATTTTCTTCTTATTGTAAATTTCTCTTTTTCTATACAAAGAAAAAATCAAAAGAAAAATAATTTGGCAGTAGTCTCTCTTTGATCTCTCAAGCTGTCATGCTTGGGCTCCCATGGTGGAAGTACCAAATGTGATTGTAATAAGTTTTTTTTAATATTTATTTAATTTTCTTCACTCATACTTTCTTCAAGTACATTAACTTTCTCCATTAATATGTGTATTACACTTCTACCTCACTCCATTATTTATTCTAATATCATGGATAACAATTTTTAACTCATGGAATTTATGACTATGACCTATCTACTTCCCATGTTTTGGACTTAGCATACAAGTACCATATCCTATTCCATGGTTTTGATGCACACATCCCTTGCCCTCTCACACCCTCAACTCATTCCCTTTTGCTCATGAAGGCACTCACCATGAAGGGATGGATAAAAAGAAGATAGCATGCAAAGAGCTTCACACTTCCATGTCCCTCACTTTCTTACGAGTTCTCACACTCCCTCTTCTTCCTTCTCATTCTCAAGGCAACAAGTTGCAAGAAATAAAGAAAGTAAAGTTTGAACACATGTGAATAGCTTTGTCTATTAATTCTCATCCTATTTATAAATTAGGGTAAATTTAAATTGTGCTATGTATGTACATCGAAAAAAGTGTTGAGAATCAGGTTAGAGTACACATCAAAATATTCAACTATGTAATAACAATGCATATAATCCAAGTCATTTGGGTGATAATAGCATAGAAAATACTAATGACTATATGAAAGAATTTTCTTTGACATTTTAGTTAAAAACTCTCATCGTTATCCTCTCCATTTATTATACTATAACATGTAGCTCTAGTAAACTCATGTATATTAACTAGTATGACAAATATACTCTACAATTATTATTTGTATAGTCCTTTTGGTGTAGGTCCATCATCATATTGCAACCATTGATAATAAATCTTCATCAATAGTGCTAATGACCATAGAGCATGGTAGGCAATCATTTTATAAGATAGCTAGATCATTATGGTAAAATAGAAAAGACATAGGAAACAACAAAGGCATGATTGCTCATTCATCTTTCCTTGGAAAGGTAGAATCAAATATTTCATACTTGGAGTAAAAAAGAGTTGTGTAAGAGATACTAGAAGATGGAAAAATTCTCCACCACGGTCCCTCACCCTCACACTCTCACACTCCCTCTCTCAAGCACAAGCAAGGGGAAGAGAAGAGAAGAAGAAGGAAGCTACTTTTGCTACACACCAAGAATGAGCTTCCCATTCACTTTTTGAGTTTATATACAAGCCCTACATCCTTTGGAACCCATCCCCTTTTTTACATGACCATGCATCTTGCCAAGGTCCTCTTTTCCTATTCCCTTCTATTTACCTCATCCCTTCACCTATGCTCATCTAGATTTTACAATTTGCACAAGAGGAAGCCTGGCACTCTTTTACAAAATTTTAGGGGCGTCTTTCATTTAAAATTACACCTTCCGGCTTTTGCATTTTTCTGAGATTGCTTTTGCACCTTTTTCCTTTTCTCCTTCTTGCTGACTTCATTAACATTAATTTTTTCTTTTCTTTTTTCTTGCTGACTTCATTAACATTTATTTTTTCTTTTCTTTTTTCTTGTCCTATACTGGGGTTAACATTAACATTATCCCCCTCCTAGTGGAGTGCCAATCTCGTGTGGCACTTGCGATTCTTTGTTGATGAGGGCTTGCTGAGTTCAATGGTGGTCCTGTGAGTTGATAATTGATGGATCCTTGTGGGGATTGGTCATGGAAGAGAAGATTATTGAATGATTGAGGTGGTGGAGGCCAAGGGTATGTTGAGTGGATGATAGGGCCTCTGAGGTTGGTGGTCAATCACCTTTATCTTTATTTGAAAGAAAAAGAAAAGTGATGTGCCTATAGGGTTATGTCTACCTTATTGTGTGGTGTAATGTGCTCTTGCTACTGAAACTAGGAGTTGAGTCAAACTGATTGGGTGTTGTTCTACTCTTGAGGACCCAATTCGTGCATAAGGGAGGTGCGATGGGTGAAGCTTAGGGAGATAGGCCTAACCATAGGTGATTGTGACCTCCCTAGGTATGTCATACCCTTGATGTGTCCTAATCGTGAAGTGGGGAATCAAAAAGGGGCTAGGGGATTAGGTATGGAGCTGGATAAGTGAGGCCACTGGGTGCACCTAACTTGAGGACCCCCAGGGGCAGTGAATGTGGTACTCATGTAGTGAGTTTCTTTATTTCTTATGTGATTTTCTTTTATGTTTTCTTACTCTTTTCTTTTCTTTTTCCCTTTTTTCTTGAAAGGAATGGAAAAATAATTTTTGTCATCATGGTTATGAGAAGAAGTTGGGGGCTTAAGGGACTTGCTAAGGAAGGCTTTTCCTTGCATATATCCCTTTAGGTTCATTCTAACTTGGAGAGGACTTGTGGACAAAAATGGATGGTTGCACCTGATGAAGTGGCTATCATTCATGTCCTCTAAGAGGGCCATGCAAAAGGATGGTAAGAGTAATTCACATAATCAACCTAGCCATGGCACAACTATCTATGCTAGCATTAAGATCAAAAAATAGGGGTGGGAGGTGGTATAGTTGTGGTATAGGATATCGTCTAAGTAGTACCCTAAGTAATCTAAGATAGTTACAAGTAGTGACAAAGGCCGGATCTGGGAAAAAAAGTAAACTCATTGAGAAAATGGGTGTCCTCCAGCTTGGTGGCATTTACATTGTATACTCTCAAAAAATCATATCTACAGTGGATGTTAGGGTTGAAGTCCACCCCTACCCTTCTCGAATATGGCATGTACGTGGGGTTGTTCCTCTCGAAGGATAGTGTATTGGAAAATGATATCCAAGTGTCCATATTTCCATCCCAGATTCTCCTGCTCCACTTTGGTTGGGACTCGTAGCCTTTCACTATCCTAGGCACCTCTAAGACTTTGTTTTCCCAATAATCACATGCTTCCATTCCCCACTGCATTGGATTCGTCTCCCTCTCTTGGTTCCACCTATTGTCGGAGTCTTCCTCCCATGCTTATCACCTCCTCCACCACTTTGGTTGATATTACTCTGCATAGAGTGGAGGAGAATTGGAAAGTGAAGTCAAAGGCTTTGTGGCTATTTTCTTTTTTCTTCCACACTATGAGCTATGCATTCCAATCCACTAGAAAACAATCTTCTCGTGGTGGAATGGGTGCTTGTAGGGCGGTTATTGGTTGGGCATTTAATCTTCTCCTTGCTCGCTCCAACATCCTCATTCTCTTCTTCTTGATTTTTGCATTACTCTTGGTAGTGGTATCCACCACTTTCAGTGTTTCTAGTCGTGGAGAGGGAGGTTGGAGGACTAGCTCCTTGTCTCGCTGCCCCATTTCAAATTCAAGTCCTGCTTCCAAAAGTGGCCTCTGCATTTCATATTCTCTCTTGGGCTCTTGTGATTTTCCTTCCTTGAACCTTAGCAAGTCCACATCTTGGACCGTTAGCCTTGCCCTTAGCAGATAGTTTCTTTGATATTGTTGGCTTAGGCTGGTCCCTTTTCCTTATGGTTGAGAACACATCCCATGCCTTATGGCTCTACGGACAATCTCGAGCTTTTTCTTTAGTGTCTCAATGACCTCCTTCTCTTCTGATTGTGTGATATTCAAGATAGTGCTGAGAAAGGCATGTTGTTGGGCTTTCAATCTTGTCTATGCAACCTCTTCCGCCCTACTTTTGGCTAATACTCTATTCCCTTTTGCAAGGGTCAGGTGGCTCGCTAGGTCTTTTACTTTCCTTTCACTCTTTGTCACCCATTCTTCAGCTCTCTACTTCATTTCTTCTAAGCTTTCATTCTTTCTTTGAGCTAAGGCCACTATGGTTGGCTCTTGCTCTTTCCACTTTTCGGTTATTTCATCCTTCTCCTTCTCCAATAATTCAATCTCTCTCTTTAGTCTCCCTTGCTATTCTATCTCCATCAATAGCCTACCTATCAATTCATCTATCTATATTTGATGGTTTTCTCCTTCTTGAGCTTTCTCAACTTCTTCTACTACGAGTTGATCCATGGCGACTTGGATTCTATCCATTCGCCATGTCAACTCTTCACTTTGCACAATGAGGAGTTTCTACTGTCATTGTAGGCTGATCAGTTCCTGATGCTCTTTCTCAAGCCCTCTTGGCCACTTATCTTCTTCTCCTTCTTTCCCCTTGAGCTCTGCCTTCAGCTCACTTATCTCTTTCTGATAGATTGCTACTTGGCATGTTTTCTTGAGTTGGTAGGCTACTAATGTCTCCTTCTTAGAATCCAACTCAGCTATTGCTATCTTCTTATCCTCCTTTACTTTCTCTAGTTGTGAGAGAAGCTCTTTGATGTATTCATCGTAGCCTATGGAAGGCGGCACAACAGTAGGCATGGAAGTGGTAGGGGCCTCTATCTTTGCCTTTTGGAGACTTGTCTTGACTTGGCATCTGCAACTACTGCTGATCTATTAAGTCTAGTCATTGGGATTCTTGCATTCACATCCAGGGCTATCTCTTCTGTCTTGTCCACTAGGAACTACACCTTGACCATGAGATTGCTAGGATCTACCCTTGGGCATAATGCTTTGGGTAGTTGTGGTGGTTGGGATAGTTGGCACAAAAGTGGGTGAGATTGGGTGAAGCAAGCCCTTGCCCTTGCCTTCTACCACTGGGGGTAGTATGATCTGTGGCACTTGGGCACTAGTTCCTAGGCCTTCTTCTCTAAAAGGGCTCATGGTAGCCAGCTCCTCCTACCTAGAGCACTCCTCTACCGACATACAAATGGCCCTTGCTACCAGGTCCTCATCTTCTTTCTTTCTAAGCTCCTCAGCCTCTTCATTTGCCTTTCTTTTTCTCTCCTCTTTAGCCTTCTCCTTTTGCACCTTGAACAAGTCGCCTTTTTCTTTCTTCCTTCTCTCCTCTTCAGCCTTCTTTTGAAGAGTCTTCTTCTTCTACTTCCTAGCCCTTTCTTGGCTAGACTATACCTCGTGCTCTCCTTCCTTACTCACCATTCTCTCACTGGATTGTTCCTGCTCATGGAACAATGACATGTTGGGTGTCTCTCCAACTTGTTCTTTGCCTTGCACCTCTCCTATTGCCTCCTCAATGATGATGGCCATTAAAACCACACCAGATCCTATGGTTGAGACCTTGGAGGATGAATTATTCCTTGCCTTGGAGAGGTAGAGGACTCTCCACCTGCTCTGCTCTTCTTCCACCTATGGCTAGTGCTTTTGTTGAGGTTTCGATCATTTTTTGCACGAATCCATTTAGGTTCACTTTGTTTATAGGGATTTGGCTACAATGCTTTCTAGCATAGGTATGTTGATCCAGATCATTAGTGTGTTGTGCCTATGACTGGAGAACAAGGCATGCACCAACTTTGCTTGCACCTTGACTTTTGGATCTAAGATGTTGGTGAGACTGATGCCATCATTGGTGTGGACCAGAATCTTGTTCATTCCCAGCATGTTATACGCATCCCTTTTGGGCTGTCTCTTGACTTTGTTGGCCGGCCCAATGCTCTCTTCACCAACTTAGGGCTTAGCTTGACCTCAACCTTGGTGGGTTTTGTCTTCTTACTGCACATTTATAGTCATGTGGTTCCTGTTAAAGGTTTGAAGGAATTATGTGCACTTTTTGTAGTCCACTATGCTTGCCTAACTTTCTCCATGTACTTTTGCATATTGCATTGTTTCACAATCTATTTCATGGCCTGTTCTTCCATGGCTACATCTTCCAAGTTTAGGATGTGCCTAAACCTCAATTGGTTGAAGGGTATTATCTCTACTGATAGCTAGTTTCTCTTCCAAAAATGGAAGTTTGCTACTTTTCTCTTAACTTGCCATTGTGGGTCCCTATCATAATACCACAGCTCACCATTAGTTTTTTTAAGATAATTCCTTGCAAGAAGATGAGTATAAAATGATTGTGCTCCTATAGAAAAATGAAATGTAAAAAAATAGAAAGAGAAATTTTCTTTCAGCAATCTGCACAATTCAATAAAAATCCATGACAAGTTTCTTAAAGTATGTTTTTACAATTTTCCTTGAAGTATGTTTTTCCACCTTATCCCCTCCCTAGGAATGAGAAGAATCCTTCCTAGGATTAGTGGGTGAAAGGTTAAGGGAAATCAACATGCATTCATGGTGCTGTACTTTTGCATAAACCAAGTGTAGAATTGTGGATTGTATTCCAAGTAGGCATGGCAGTCCATGTCAAAAGGTTGAATGCCAACGCGTATTATGTATGTCAGGGCATCCATTAGAGAGTCACCAAAGGTGATTTGGCTAGCAATGTAATTCCTCCCCGGTCAGGACGTAGCCTAGGTAAGGATGGGTGAGTGCGTGATCTAAAGTCTGTCGTGTCGTTATGTGGACATAGTGTGAAAAAACCTGGAGTACATCATCATTCGACTTTCTTATTAATCTAGAGAGTCAATGCCATATTAGTCATTAGTGTCAGTGTCCATAGTATGGATGGTTCAAAAATGTAGGATTTTTGGATAATTTTAGTCTTTTTTCTACCATTTGGATATTATTTATTGTAAATATCCAAAAAGATGTAGAAAACTTCTAGAATAGGGTGACATGCAAAAAGCAAGTTGCTTTTTAGAAAACTTTGGAAAATCTCATGCAAAAAGAAGGGCTTTTGAAATTGCGTGGCCCATGTTCACATTTTTTTACAAGCAGTAAACACACAACACTCTGAACAGGGAGAAGAAGGAGAGATCTAGGAGAGTTCTGAGCATGTGTCTTCTTGCAGTTTTATCCCCCTTTTGGAGCCAATGGAACCATCAAAATTTCCATCTGAGTAGTAGAGAAAATGCTAGTGTTTGGTGCATGTTTTTGGTCTACCAGGGAGCTCCAAGAGATCTAATGCTTGGAGATTGCTTTCAAGTAGTCCCAAACAAGAATTTTGTTTATCTTCATAGGTTCTATCAATACATAGTGATTTGATTCATTGAGCTTTGTCTTTATCTTATGTATCTCTTGTCTATTTTCTTTTTCTTCTCTTCTATCTTCTATTCTCTACTTCCTTCTATCTTTGATCCTCGGTGGATATGAGCTTTCAACTAAAACCCCTCCAACATTGGTGAACCCGACATGAAAGGTCATCAAAAGGAAAGACAATTTGGGAGAACCTTTAAGCACAATTTCTAGTGATGTTTTGCAACAGTTAGTGTAGAATATGAACATGCTTATGCAGATACAACAACAACAATAGGTGATGCAACTTTCTGCTCAAACAAAAACTATTGTGATAAATACTTTGCTGGCAATAGAGCGTGAGATGAAGTTGTTTAATGGCAAGAATGTATCTGCATATTTACATGCCTATGCTCAAAAGGTGGAGTTCTTTGGGGTGGCTCAACTTGCATAGAGCTAATATTTTGTACGAATCACTGTACATGATTCGAAAGCCCAAGTTACTGAATTATACATGCAAGATGCTGACTGGGTAGCTTTCAAGAAGACATTTAGGGAAAAGATTTACATTGAAGACACCAATTTGATTACCTACAAGACTTTTTAAGATTGGGTTCTACAATCCAATAAGGGTCTTGTGGCTACAAAGTTATTAAGAGAATTTGAAAGTCGGTTTGATCAGTTAGATCTTGTAGTACAATTAGCTCTTGCAAGTTGGAAATTGAATTGTTTCTACAAGTGAAAGATCGTGAACTTCAAGAGAAGCTTGATGATTTGTTAGAGGATCTAGACTACAAAGACAATGCTAAAAATAGTGTGGAGGCATGTTAAGGAAGCTATTACTGCACTGGTGAAAAAGCATAGAAGAAGAGAAATATTGCATGTATCTAGCTTGCCCACTGTTATGGGCAAAACGATTGATGTATCCAGTAAGCCATCCACTTCTGTGGCTAACCCTATGGTGGAACTTGCTGACTGTTTCTACTGTTAGGGAAGATGTATTAGATGAATTGGTACAAAGACATGTGAGATCTTCAGTTGAAGGTCGCAAAATTGGATGAGAAAGGACAAGAAGAAAGTAGATAAGCAACATCCTTTAAACTAGAAAAAAGATATATGTGGTGTGATAGTTTGCAACATGAAAGGAAGGATTATGCTGCTTATCAAGAGGCCTTGGCATGATAGCTCATATTTTGGAAAGATGACAAGATTCATGCACAAGAAATGGGATTGCCTCTTACTTTGAATTTTGAAAAGTGAGGTATGCAAAAGTTGTTAAAAGACTTGGATGTTCGAAATGCTTATGTGACTATACATTCTACTACTTTTGGTCTACAATTGGATAGAATGCGTGGACAAGTGATGGTCTGAAGGCTGCAATATGGACACATGCTTTGCATATAGTTGAAAAGAGGAACATTACTAATAGTGAAGTGTTTAATGCAAGGGAAAATATTCATGACATAACTAGCTGGGAATCACTGATAGATGTATATTCAGTGGATGCATATTTAGCAAAAGTGCAAAACATGGATGTACTTGTGGAAGAGAAACAGAAGAGAGATAAAGATAATGTAGGGACATCTAAGAGAATGACAAGAAGAATTGTAGATCAACCTAAAGCTACAAATTAGCAACCTCCCAAGCATATTATAGAAGAGGTTGGGCAAGAGCAGAAAAAACAAGATAGCAAGAAAGAGGGCAAACAACTGGGATATGAGTTGCAGTCTGATTTTGAGACCGCCACCACAGATGCCTTGAAAGATCCTGTAGTAGAAGAGTTAGTCATTGCATTTGTAGATTTTCTTAATGCATCTGAAGAGGTTTATGAAGCTCATGTTTTACTTGATGCAGGGACTTAGAGGGAGATTGATGTAGTGTTGGATACACACGATTTGTAGGGTACAGTTATAGTTTATGAGACAGTTCATGAGCTCAAGGATATGCCTTTAGAGAATGTTAGATGTGATGGTCCACAAATGGAGAATGTTTCGAATGCTTTGTTAGAAACCTTCTTGATAGGCAATTCAAAGATGCTTGAAGATATGGATTGTTTTACTATTTTTGGTGATGGTTAGCATGTGTTGGATGCAAGTAAGGATTAGTTTATGTTTGATGTGGTACAAACTTGTCGGTATAAGTAGATTTCCATGCATTGGGCTTTGAAAGAGCAAGCATGTTGGTATGTATTTGTTGATGGGTGCATTGATAGCTTGTATATGGAGGTTCCACAGCCTCTAGTGTATGATACGCACCCAAGGACTTATGACCCTAAGAGGGGGTAATAGGTATGGCTCATGAGCTGTACAAATGCTGAGTATTTTGATCGACAATCTGGGGGAATGCCTTCTTATATGCATGGTAAGAGACAAGTTGATGCTATGGGTGTTTGACCCAAGTGGTATATCGGTGGCACATACCAGAGGATGTGTAGGTTTAGAGGGGGTGGATGTTGTGTCGCTATATCAGACAGTGTGTAAAAACATGGAGTACACCATCATTCGACTTTCTCATGAATCTAAAGAGTCAATGCCATCTTAGTCATTAGTGCTAGTGTCCATAGTATGGTTAGTTTCAAAATATGGGATTTTTGGACAAGATTATCCTATTTTTTATCTTATTTATTGCAAGTTTTCTAAAAAGGTTGTAGAAAACTTCTAGAATAGGGTAATAGGTAAAAAAGCAAGTGGCTTTTTAGCTAGTTTGGAAGATCTCATGCAAGAAGAAGGGCTTTCAGAAATTGTGCAGTGTGTGATCGTAGTTTATAGGCAGCAAATAGCACTATGAATGGGGAGAAGAAGGAGTAACATGGGAAAGTTTTGACCAAGCATACTAGGGTTTTACCCTCCTTTCGGAGCCAATGAAACCATTATATTTGGGGTCTGATTAGCAGAGAAGAAGCTAATGTTTGGTGCATGTTTTTTGTCTACTAGGGAGCTCCTGGAGATCTAATGTGCTTGGAGATTACTTTCGAGTAGTCCTAGACAATGATTTTATTTATCTTCTTAGGTTCTATCAATACTTAATTCTTTGATTCATTGATATTTATATTTATATTGTGTACCTCTTGTCTATTATTTTTCTTCTCTTCTATCTCATATTCTCTGCTTCCTTGTCTCTTTGGTCCTCGGTGGATACGACCTTTCGACTAAAACCCCCCGACACCGTGAGTGATAGCAAAGACTTTGAATGAGGTGGGAGCTGTATAAGTTGGATCATACTCTGAGGTTTTGATTGCACATCTTTGCTCGGCATTGGTCATGATGTGGCAACCCTCTTGTTCCCATTACAATCAGAGAGCATACCATTTATGTAAGAATGCAGACTCAATGTTAGTTAGGACTTTTAACCCTTCAACTTTCTGGATCGTCTCAGAGATCATACGCATGTCATAAGATGTGACGAGTCATCATTTGCATGCTTTCTTGCGAGAGATTTCGTTGTCTATTAACTCTTTAGCTACCATGGGAGCCCTAAGGAATACAAATTCAAATTCCTCCCAATAGTAAGGTAGTGTACGCACTTTAGTTGCCAAAGGCTCGTCTAAAAGACCTAGGTCAAATTAGTCATAACTTTTAGCAAGCATGATGAACCTAGCATCTAAGTGTCGAATGCAAGTCGGAGGCTAAGGTAAGGATAGATTTCCACTCGTAAGAGGGTTTAAGGCTTGCATGAGGTTGGGGTTTGACTGGACTACATACATCAACAACAATTGGTGTCTACGACTTTTGAAGTGGCGAGTTTTAGATTTTTGTGCGATGGACGTGGTTTGCAATTTTGCTGTTGTGTTGCTAGATGCTTGTGAGGCTCTTATCATGCTAATAGTGCTAGGTTGAGGATTTTTGGAGGCAGTAAGCTACATGTTTAGTTGATAGACTTGTTGAGACTTTGCAAGCGTAGTGGGTTTGGGCTCTATGGGCTTCGCAGCTTGAGTCATTTGCGGCTTCAACTCCTTAACTGTTGTGCTATCCTATTTAGAGACAAGTTTGAGGGTTACACTTAAGTGATGCCCTTGGCAGTCTTGGCTTTAGGCACCCATATCGAGATATTGCCCTCATAATAGACTTGTTGAAATGCATGGATCTAAAGCATGGCTATGGTGGATGGAACACAAAGACAATGTTCATGAGATGACATAGATTAGATAGACCAACTATTACTCAAGTGAATTAGGTTCCAAGATGGAAGTTTGACTCATAAACACAATTTTGAGTATGACACTTACTATGACTGAAAGGACAAAGTAGAGTTGTATTCCATCATTGAATGGTACAAAGGTACATCACTTTATAGGCTCATGATGGTTCCCTTTTTCTCCATTGTGCATATGGGATTCATGACATCTCTTCTTAAAGCATACATCATTTGTCATTTCTCAACACCCCCCATAAATGATGAGTTCCTAAACTTGTTGGATTTTGCGCCCCCTACATGATGACATGGCCTGGGAGACTAGCTCATAGGTAGCCTAGTCAAGTTAAAGCTTGAAACTTTACATCTTTGGCAAGGGTTTTGTTTTACAAAGAAAATCCACTAAGGGAAACAAAATCCACTATGGGAAAGATAATTTCTTCAAAACATTTTGTTAGAATTGTTGTTGATGGTGGAAGCATCTTCTTCTTCTTCTCTTTCATTCATGAACTGATTTTGATGGTTACCATTTTGTACCTGTTGTGCTCTTTTACGGTGAAAACATTCACTATCCATATGGCTAATCTTACCACAATAATGACATGTCATCTGATCTTTGTTATTAGAGTTGAATCCTGGACCTTGGCCTTTTGCTCCAATAGCCCCTTTGGTGTATAAGAGATTTTCCCTAGATGATGAAACACCATCTTTTGTATTCTTGTTCTTCTGTTTATTCTTTTCATCAAGAAGAGAGTGCTTTATATCTTTCTGTGTGCAGATTAGGTACATTGCTGAGAGTAGAAACAAGATTTTCATAAGAATCCTAGTTTACACTAGCAAGAAGTACATCAATGGCTTCATCTTCATTTTTTTTTTCAAAGTGACAAGTTGAGTTTTTAGACTTTTGATTTTGTTAATATGCATAGTCACTGAAGTGTTGTTTTTTATGTTAGGGTTATAAAACTACATTAACAACTTGACCTTAGAGTTTTTGGCTTGACTTCCAAATATATTGTCAAGCTCATCCAAGCCTTTTTAGCATCTATGATGCCAGAGATATGGTGCAATACATCATTAGATAGTCCCATGGCAATGATGCCTAGATCATTGTTATTCATCTTTTTCCACTATTTTTTCTTGAGATGGTCTTCTTCAACAAACACATCGTCAAGCATTTTTCTGAAAATTGAAAACCCCTAGTCAAATTGTAGTTAGGTTTGGTTTTTGTTAGCTTAATTGTTTGCGTGACTGATTGCTTTGTTGTTTCGTAATTGGATTTCTTGTGTTTGTCTAGCTTTAGTATTTTTTTCTATCATTTTGTTTGGTTTGTTGAGTGTGGAACTTAGTAGCCTTGGTCAAGCTTGGTATTTTTTTGAATAGGTTGAAGTTGAAGTTTGCTAGTAGCTTTCGAACATTGTGGAACAAGGGTTGATTTCTTGTTGAGACTCTTGCACATCACAAGGATGATGGGTTCACGAGCACTTCCTGTTGCACTTATTGATGCACCGTACTCGGGGGCCGTCTCCTGTTCTTATCAAATACTCCCATGCCATGGGTTGGGATGAAGCACATTTCGCACCATCGTTGAGCACTTGCATGCCATGAGGCTCGCTTTAGCTACATGCAGTAAGTCTTAGATGCACGCACACATGAGAGAGCACCTATCATTGTACATGAGGATTTCTTGCACGCACGATATTTGGGATGTTCACCACAAAGTTAGGAACCATTGGATGAGTGTCTAAGGTGGTTGAGTGAGTTAGAGGGTCGTGAAGGACACTGCCAATTGTGAGATGGGTTGTTCTTATTTGGTCAACATCTTGAGGACCATCATTTGCAGAGAGATTGTGAGATTTTTTATGGGCAGAACAGAGTATAACATATTTTCTTGCTAAGATTTGAGAGGTGAGGTTAAGGATTTAAATAATAAAGGAACTCTGTTTACACTTTGCATAATGCACGAGCACATGTAGATAGGCTAGGCATAATTTCTTCAAGTGCATTCATATTTTCGTGTGAAGCATTGATTGATTGGTTGCATAGCATGAATTCCAATTTGCATATCATCTCAGAATCATGTATGATTGGGCACAGAGTTCATTTCAAAGAGCATATTCTCTAGTACACATTGCATAAATGAAACCAAGTACATATGGAAAATCTCAAACTTTGAAGAATCAAGAGAGAAGTCAGCATGAGCTTGAACTTTTGATCTAAGAGAAGAATTTTACATGCAAGCAAGAGATGGTAATTAAGAACCATGTCAAATATGGGAAAGGCAATATATTCTAAAGGTGGCCTATATATTATGACAAAGGGAAGAGTATGTATTTTGGCACTATAGGTTGCCTTGTGAATATTGCGGATTCAGATTTTTGGGAGACTTGAACATTTACGCATGTTCGAGGGTTCCTTATGTTCTTCATTCAACGGCCTAAGCTACACTGCAATTGAAGGAGTCATTGGAATTATCTTCGCGATCTAATGGTTTTTGGAGTTATTGATCAATGAGAAAGTTGAACAAGCATCATCGTTCATAAAAGCACATATATGTGATGCTTGAAATAAAGAAGAAGCATACTACAACCTTTGTTGTAGTGAATCTAATGCCATAGTAATTTGAAAGTGGCAAATCGTGGCATAGGATAGTCTATGAGCTTGAGTGTTGCACGCGGCCTATTGGAAGGCACAATGAATGAAGTACATGTAACAACTTTTTGTATGAAGACAATAGTCGCGGAAGAGCAAGATAGTGACATTGATGGTAGGAAGGATGGCCTAATAAGATGAAATGGTGGCATATTCCAAGATGGCATGATAGCAGTTAACACAAATGGTGACTAGCTCGAAGTTCAAAATCATTAAAAATATGGCATATGCAATCATGACCACTTGGATTACTGAGCAATGGTGAAAACTATCTTAATTATGTGAAGGCGGACTCCTCAGGCAGGTGACTTCACAATGATGACAGCTAGGAGATATTAGCGATGTTCTTGGCGTATTGCGTAGGATCGGAGGACAATTGTTGATGTAGAAGGTGGCATGGTCTAATATGATGGCGTTGCTTGATGTGCTGAAGAAGAAATGAAGCAGCCAATCGAGCAACTAGATGGCAACTGATACAAATGGCGGCAGATGTGATGGCATTACGGGTAAAGACGGTGTCTATTGATGACGCAAGGAATTGGATGGTTAATGAAGATGACAACATGTGTTAGCATTTTTAAAATGCTGAAGGCCTTATTTCATTGAAGTGTAAGGCTTTACGTTTTTATTGAACCTTTAAGTGCTTTCTTTTAGCCCAAACGTTTTTGAAAAGCTAAGGCAAAAAAAGCCTTAAGCTTTTAGAAAAGCAACTCAACGTGAGTGTAGATGAAAAACTATATAAAGGGAGGTGAGTGGAGTCTTAGGGGCCTTCCCCCTCAATTCCAAATGTATATTGTGAGTGAGGAGAGAGGAGTGTCGCATGTGAGAGTATACTCTTGACGTGCTAAATTAGAAGTTGAGGAATTTGGACATTGTGGCACCGAGTGCCAGGTCAAAGGTTATCAAGGTATGAAATTTTCATATTGTTAGATTTGTCTTCAAGGATTGTTTTGAACATTGTATTGTATTTGTGTGATGATGTACCCGGATTTGGATTTATAGTTTGTTTAAGCTACAAGAGGCATATTGTGTTGTTTGGTTTCATGTGTGGTTTGTGTGGTGTCTGTCGAAATATTTAAATTTTTTGCGTTGTGTTGTACATCCGACAAAGTCAATTACCCAAACCAACACTCCTTAACATCTCGTTATCGAGTTGTGAGTGAGGCTTGCTCTTGATCACCACTCGCATAACATCTCTTTTTTGTGCCCCCACACTAAGGAGTGCTGAAAAAATTGACTGTGTGTAAATTGTGGATTGATTTCTTGTTTGTAATCGTTTTCAATGGCTAGTTCTTTTCCTAAATTTTATGGAAAGAAGGGAGAGGATCCTCAACTATTTCTCAAAAAACTTGAGCTTGGATGTATTATCTAGCGAATAAATGACTCAACTCTAAAACCCCAAATTTTGAAATTCCAATTGTTGGATGAAGGTCGCAATTGGTTTGAAGATGATGAAGAGACCCTTAGATTTAGAAATCATCCTATTCCTATGTAATATGAAGCAACTAAATAGGCTTTTATTGACTGTTTTAAGGAAACTCAGACTTCCCACCAGGACCTTTGGAGAAAAATAGAAACTTGCTAGAAAAAAGAAGACCAGACCATATAATTTTTTGCTATGGAATACACTAGACTTTGTGATCGTTGGAATGTAACTTTAGGTTTTGGAAAGAGAGCCCCAAAATGTTCAAAGTCAAACATTTCATTGAAAATTTACAAGGAGAGGTGAGGACAAAGTTGGAAATTAAGGAACCTAGTTCTTTTGAAGAAGTTGTGATGATTGCCATAGAAAAGGAGAGAAAATTTGAGAAATTTTTAAAAAGAGAATAATTTAGAACGCATGTCGAAATTAGGGACCAAAATTGGCAAGGACAAAACTTTCAAGTGTTAACGAGACAAAATGCCCAATTAGCACCAAATATTGAGGATCAATTGTCAGGCCAATTACAAAATATGAGATTAGAAGCCATGAGAGGAAGACCTTGGGGAAGAGGAAGTGGAGGACCTATTGGACAGTCTAATCATGAAAATTTAGGAAGTGGGAGAGGAGCAAATGGTTTCATAAATCGATGGTGACTTGTTTTTCCTTTGGAGAGTTAGGTCATGTGAGTATAAGTTGTCCTTATCCGCCCAGAGCAGGAGGGGATATGTATCCTTTACCTCTAAATTTGCCTAACAGACAAAATGATTTTGAGATAGAAATTAAAAATGATTCTACCTCACAAGAACCTAGGTTGACTGAAGAAGAGAAAGGGAAAAGTGATATAAATTGTATTCTTTTAGAAAATCAAAAAGAGAAAAATAAAACTATTAATGTAATGCCTGCAATTAAAAGAAGAAGAGATGCTGAGAGAGATGAACCTGAAACAAGTAAGGCTGGTGAGGAAAGAGGAAGAAAAACAAAGAGAGGAGAGAAGAAAGATAAGAGAGAGGAAAATAAATTGAGAGCGCCTAGGAAACATTATCATGCTACTGACATTCCTTTGGGGGAAGGAGAGAGTGATTATGATCTAAACAAGGATATGATGGGTAAGAAAACTGATATATCTTTTGCCCAGTTGATGGAGTTGCCCTAGGATGAGAGGACAGTGGAAGAAATTAGTGAATCCGAAGTATAAGGGAAAAAAGAAAGGAACATTGAGAGTTTTGAATGTTGAAGAATTGCATGATATTTGTCCTATTGTTGATGCTTGGCATAAGAATCAGAATATAGGAGAAGCATATATTGATGGAGGAGCGTAAATTAGTGTGATTACTCAGGCTTGTGTTGAGTAGTTTGGACTTTGAATCATCGAAGGGTCTAAATTTCAAAATAGGCTTGCTAATCATGCTAAAGTGAAGTGCTTAGGTATGATTCAGAATTTGGAATTGAAGGTTTATGGAGTCTCTATGAAAATTGATTGTCATGTTATTCCAGCAGGGTTGGAAGCTTTTCCGTTCATATTGGGTAGACCTTGGCTTAGGAAAGCAAGAACAATTCACGATAGGGAAAAAGGGATAATAACAATTTATGATCGAAGGGGAGTACCAAAGAGGTTTGACATGTCTTCAAGAAAGGAACTTGTGAATGAAGACGATTTTGAAGCAGAAAATGAGGAAGAGAGTGATAGCTCTTTTGAGGAAGATGATAGTGAGGATGAGAGTTCAGAGAGTGATTCTGATAGGGAGGTGTCATCTGTTGCAGTTGAGTTAGTGAGTTTTGAGAGAGAGGAAGAGAGAGTAGAGGATGAATTTTTGAGTTTGTTAGAAGACCATGAGGGGGAGGGCTTAGAAACTGCTAGTTTTCAAGATGAAGTTAAGGGTTCGAATTTGCTTCCTGATGAGTTTGTTGAGATTTGTTGTGAGCTTGATTGTGAGTTTTTTTATCAAGAAAGTATTGAGGTTTTGTTGATCAAGAAAGTATTGAGGTTTTGGGTTCTGACTCTTGTGGTGATTTTGGTGTTAGTGTTGTTGACTCTGATGAGTCTTGTGAGTTGTTTATTGATGGTTTGAGTAGCCTTGGAGAGGCTTTTGTTTGTAATGATGTTGTTTTGAGTAGACCTAACCTCATGCTTCTTGATAGTTGCTTGGATAATTGTTTGTTAGGTTTAGGCAACAACGTCGAAGAGAAAAATTCATCTGATAGTCTTGTGGTTTCCTTGAGTTCTCCCAAAGTTTGTGATAATGTTGGCAATGATTCTGATTGGGGTTTTGATGACCTTGAGAGTGGCAGCAATGAGGATGAGAGAGGAAATATGGGTAAGGCTTTGGAAAGGATTAAAATTTTGAGAGAAGAGAGATCTAACACTAAGGGTAAAGAGTGTGAAGAAAATTGTGAGGTTGCAAGCAGTATAAGAAAATTTGAAAATTAGGTGTTTGAATGAGGATAATGATCTTAATATGTTGCCTAAGGTGTATGTATGTGATTCTTGTGTAAAGTCTTATCACATTGTTTGTGAGAATGATGTGGGAAAGGTTTTTGTTGTGTTTGTTTTCTTGAAGAGATGAAGTTTCGTTGTTTGGATGAATGTCTTGAGGAGGTTTTGTTTGATGTGGATCATGGTGCCTTCGGATATTTTGTGATGATGGGAGATGATTTTCTAGTTTTTCCTGAGATGTTTGCAATATTTCTGGATGAGTTTGATTTTGGCAACATAGAAAGAGTTCAAACCTTGTTTAAAAACCCTAGCTTTGTCATGTTTTCCTTATGGGAGGGTTATGTGGATTGTCATTGTGGGAGATGAGATATTTTGCTTTAACAATGTGAGTTGTTTTGAGAACTTTGGATTTGAAAAATTTGAGGATTTTAAAGAGAGATTTATAGAAGACTATTATGTGTTAATCGAGAAGTTGTCTGAGAATGGTGTATTATGGATTTTTTAATTTATGAGTTTGAAGAACTCAAAGATGGAGAGTGGGATCTGATTTTTGTTTGGCTCATAAATGTTGCATCATTTTATGAGAACCACTGCTGCACATGAATGTTTGCATACTAGGGGAGGGCTAAATATGTCAAGCATTTTTTTGAAAACTAAAAACCCCTAGTCAAATTGTAGTTAGGTTTGGTTTTTGTTAGATTAGTTGTTTGCATGACTAATTGCTTTGTTTTTTCGTAATTGGATGTCTTGTGTTTGTCTAGATTTACGATTTGTTTTTGTTATTTTGTTTGGTTTGTAGAGTGTGGAACTTGATAGCCTTGGTCGAGCTTGGTATTTTTTTGAACAGGTTGAAGATAAAGTTTTCTAGTAGCTGTCGAACATTGTGGAATAAGGTTTGATTTCCTGTTAAGACTCTTACACATCACGTGGATGATGGGTTCACAAGCACTTCATGTTGCACTTGTTGATGCACTGCACTCGGGGGTCATCTCCTGTTCTTATCAAATACTCCCATGCCATGGGTTGGAATGAAGCACATTTCGCACCATCGTTGAGCACTTGCACGACATGAGACTCGCTGTAGCTATATGTAGTAAATCTTAGATGCACGCGCACATGAGAGAGCACCTGTCATTATACATGAACATTTCTTGCACGCATGATATTTGAGATGTTCATCACAAGATGAGTGTGTAAAGTAGTTGGGTGAGTTAGAGGGTCGTGAAGGACACTGCCAATGGTGAGATGGGTTATTCTTATTTAGTCAACATCTTGAGGACCATCATTTGCAGAGAGATTGTGAGATTTTTGATGGGTGGAGTGGAGTATTACATATTTTCTTGCTGAGAGTTGAGAGGTGAGGTTAAGGATTTAAATAATAAAGGAACTCCGTTTGCACTTTGCATAATGCACAAGCACATGTAGATAGGCTAGGCATAATTTCTTCAAGTGCATTCATACTTTCGTGTGAAGCATTGATTGATTGGTTGCATACCATCTCAGAAACATGTAGGACTGGACACAGAGTTCATTTCAAAGAGCATATTCTCTAGTACACATTGCATAAATGAAACCAAGTACATATGGAAAATCTCAAACTTTGAAGAATCAAGAGAGAAGTCAACATGAGCCTGAACTTCTGATCTAAGAGAAGACTTTTACATTCAAGCAGGAGATGATTATTAAGAACCATGTCAAACATGGGAAAGGCAATATGTTCTAAAGGTGGCCTATATATTATGACAAAGGGAAGAGCATGTATTTTGGCACTATAGGTTGATTCAGATTTTTGGGAGACTTGAACATTTATGCATGTCCGAGGGTTCCTTATGTTCTTCATTCAATGGCCTAAGCTACCCTGCATTTGAAGGAGTCATTGGAATTATCTTCAGGATCTAGTGGCATTTGGAGTTATTGATCAACGAGAAAGTTGAAACAAGCATCATCGTTCATAAAAGCACAGATATGTGATTCTTGAAATAAAGAAGAAGCATACTACAACCTTTGTTGTGGTGAATCTGATGCCATAGTAATTCGAAAGTGGCAAATCGTCAAAGCAGAAATAACGGCAACGGCATATGATGGTATATGAGCTTGAGTGTTGCAGGCGGCGTATTGGAAGACACCATGAATGAAGTACAGGTAGCAACTTTCTGTATGAAGATGATAGTCGTGGAAGAGCAAGATGGTGACGTTGATGGTAGGAAGGACGGCCTAATTGGAGTCATATTTTAAATCAGATGAAATGGTGGCATAATATTCTGAGATGGCATGACAGCAGTTAACACAGATGGTGACCAGCTCGAAGTTCAAAATCATTAAAAATACTGCATACGCGATCATGAGGACTTGGATATATTACTGAGCAATATAATGGTGGAAACTATCTTAATTATGTGAAGGCAGCCTCGTCAGGGATGTTTTTAAGTTGCAAGAAGGCGGCTTGACAATGATGACGACCAGGAGATAACAGCGGTGTTCTTGGCATATTCCGCAGGAGGAGAGAAGCTGGGCAATTGTTGACGCAGAAGGTGGCACGGCCTGATACGATAGTGTTGCTTGATGTGTTGAAGAAGAAACGAAGCGGCCAATTGAGCAAGATGGCAACTGACACAAATGGCAGTAGATGTGATGGCAACTGACACAAATGGCAGTAGATGCGATGACAACACGTGTTAGCATTTTTAAAATGATGAAGGCCTTATAGCCTTAGCCTTGAAGCATAAGGGTTTACGTTTTTATTGAGCCTTTACGGGCTTTCTTTTAGCCCAAACGTTTTTGAAAAGCTAAGACTAAAAAAGCCTTAAGCTTTTAGAAAATTAACTAAACGTAAGTGTAGATGAAAAACTATATAAAGGGAGGTGAGTGGAGTCTTAGGGGCCTTCCCCCTCAATTACAATTGTATCTTGTGAGTGAGGAGAGAGGAGGATCACATGCGAGAGTATACTCTCGACATGTTAAATCGGAAGTTGAGGAATTTGGACGTTGTGGCACCGAGTGTTGGCCAAAGGTTATCAAGGTACGAAATTTTCATGTTGTTGGATATTTCTTTGAGGATTGTTTTGAACGTTTTGTTGTGTTTGTGTGATGCTCTACCCGGATTTGGATTTATAGTTTGTTTGAGCTACAAGAGATATATTGTGTTGTTTGGTTTCGTGTGTGGTTCGTGTGGTGTCTGTCGAAATATTTAAATTTTTTGTGTTGTGTTGTGCATTCAACAAAGTTAATTACCCAAACCGGCACTCCTTGACGTCTCATTATCAGGTTGTGAGTGAGGCTTGCTCTCGATCACTGCTCCGTAACAACATCTTCATCATCTTCCTTCTTGCTATCTGCATCATCCTCAAACAGGTCCCACAAGTCCTTCTACATAAGGTGGTACATGGTCTTCTCCTTCCAGGCATGAAAGCCTTCTCCATTGAACTTGGCTAAATTTTGCTTGAGTTCTGCCATGTTGATCAACTTCAAATAGTTGGGATAATACCAAAAAGTCAAGAACATAAGTAGATTAGTGTTAACCAACACTAGGTAGTATCAAGAGATACTATGAAGTTGAAGCACTTGATGTTGATCTTGAGTTTGATTTCTTGCTTCCCTTGCTGATTTGTGGTGATTTTCTTATTGGATATACTTAGTGTTATAGTAGTTTAGAGTGGCATTGATAAGCTTGAGCTGAAAGAAGTGAGAAAATGAAGAGTTTTATGAGCTTGAAGGTCAATGGTGGCTATGACTGCTCACTTTAGGGTTTCTGTACCCAATTGGTTTTTTGATGTAATAGCTCGTGGAAGCAATCATTTGACGAAATATTTGGTGAGGAAGAAGCTTAGAGGGTAAGCATCAAAGTCCCTAAGGTTGTAGGGTCAAATGTGGTGCGTGGAGATGGTGGGAGTTGTACGACCAGCAGACGGCACACTTTAAACAGTGGGTTGGAAAATTCATAATGCCAAGCAGGATAGAGGCCAATGTCATGGTTTGATGTGCTAGCCTGAGTTGCCTTGAGTAGGAGAAGATTTTCTCAGTTCAAGGCATGAGCTATCTCATCTTCTTTGGCTAGATCCTGGGCCTCCAAGCATGCAGGGTGCTACAGGCTATGGCTGTCATAGAAGGTCAAGTGAAGATAAAGGTGAAAGATGAGACCTTCGGCTAGAATTGAGTTGAGCAATGATGAAGAGGAGCTAGAAGAATACAGAAGGAAAATGAGTAGAGATAAGCCATGCTCACCATGGCTCTGATACCATGTTGAAATGCATGGATCTAGAGCATGGCTATGGCAGATGGAACACAAAGACAATGTTGATGATGACATAGATTAGATAGACTAACTGCTACTCAAATGAATTAGGTTCCAAGGTGGAAGCTTGGAATCATAAATAAAATCTTGAGTATGACACTAACTATGACTGAAAGGACAAAGTACAATTGTATTTCATCATTGAATGATAAGAACGTACATCACTTTATAGGCTCATGATGGTTCCCTTTTTCTCCATGTGCATATGGGATTCATGACATCTCTTCTTGGAACATACATCATTTGTCATTTCTCAACAAGCCTTGTGCTTGCGGTAGGATTTTGAAAACCCATCATGGCTTGACTATGCGTCGATGCCTGTAGTGTTCTTTTTGTCTCCTAGGTCTTGAGTATGAGTTTCTAGCATTGCGGAATCATATCTGCACATTTCTAGGTGGCAGTCATTGGTGTTTAGGTACCCATATGAATTTGGGCTCATTGACTTTGATTGCACTCTTGATCATGTGTGCTAGCATTGAGGCATGGTGAGTTGTGACAAGTCATGATCCCCCTCCTTAGACTTGGTTGTATGTTTCTCTATCGGAGCTCTATCGGTGGCTTTACAGGCTTTGGTGTGGCTATGTTGCCCTTCTTGAAGCCTGTCACTATGCGCACATGGCCAATGGTAAGGTGAATGCACCGTGACTCGTAATCAACATTGCAATGTGTTTGCTTCTTAAATGTGCATCCTAACAGTGATTCCATATCGACATCCTTTGTGTTTGGCAACACATAAAAGACCATGGGTAGGCTCTAAGACTCGATAGAGACTACGACTGTGCACTTTCTCAAAAGTGTATATGATTGACTCCAATGATCCTGAGTTAAGATATTAAAATCGGCTCCCTAATCGATCAAGGCATCAAAGGTGTGCGTTTGTGGGATAGTGATTGTTATGTGTAGGTAGGTAGATGCTACTGCTTCTTCACCTTCGTCCTCAATCTTTGTGATCGTGGCAACTCGTACGTTCAAAAGGGACTCTAGTATCAGAGGCTTATTCGATGGATGCATGGGAGGGTAGTACTTCTTTATGCGGATACCATTGAAGAAGCCTATACCCTTGCCATCTAGGGTCTCGAGCTTTACATTGCTGGTTCTACTGATGGTGTGGACTTTGAAAGGCCCTAATCCCCTAAACTTCATCTTCTGTTTATGGCCTTTCGTAGTGAGTATAAGAACACTAGGTCACCCTGCTCAAAGTTTCACTGCTTGATGTGCTTGTCAAACCACCTCTTACGTTGTGCCTTTTCACAAATCCATGCATGGGTGGCTAGAAGTTGAGTCTATGATAGGTATTCTAGCTCAACTAGGCATTCCATCCATGCCACCTTTCCATCCCATCTCTCTTGGATGGCCACTCTCAAGCTAGGGACAAAGAATTCTACTAGTAGAATGCCTTTAATTCCATAGATCAACTTAAAGGGAGTTTTCCCCCCATAGCCATTTTATAAGCTGTTTGATAGGCCAATAAAGCTGCCATCAGTTTGTTGTCCTAGTCACTACAAGGAGCAGAGAGTACCTTGGTTAGAACATTTACTAAGATCCTATTTGTGGATTCAGCTTGGTCATTAGGTTGAGGGTAGTAGGGTGAAGATTTTTTATGGATGATCAGGAAGGTAGACATGAGGTGGGCAATCACTTTGCTGATCAAGTGAGTGCCTTGATCACTAACTAGTTCAATGGGGTAGCCAAATTATGAGATTACTTGCTCCCAAAGGAACTTGGTCATGGTCTGAGCATTTCCAAATACCTTTTATTGGAAGAAGATTTCCCACCCCAATGGCTCGTGCTTTTGCCCACTTTGAGAGGCAGTCTCTGGCAACTATGATGTACTTGGCCTACGAGTATTGTGCTACAAGACTAATCGGCCCAATGAAGTCAATCCCTCATTTTTTGAATGGCTATCTTGTGATTTTTGGGGTGAGATCCATCTTGTCCTTCCACACATGGACCTTGGTTAGCACTCATCATAGTACTTCACAAATCATGCTGCATCTCATGAAAAAGTATGGGCCACTGCAGTTGTGATTGTAGCACCTTACGTGCTGTTGTATCTCTGCTAAAGTGTCCTCTCATCATGATTGCATTGTATGACTCCGCAAGTACGTCATGTATCTCATGTTTGCACACACATCGTCCTAGTAAGCCATCTTGTCTTAATCTATAGAGTTGACAAGCTATCAACTAATAGGGTTGTATCTTCAGGATGAGTCACCTAAGCCGTGCCTTCCTGATAGGTCTTTCGGGTAGTCTATCCTCTAGTACTTGGACTATGTCATTCGCCCAGTATGGCATCAAGTTGTCTCTCAATAGGTCCTTTTTACTAGGCAAGTTGAAAAGATGTGCATTTGGTAAGTCGTCTACTATACCCTATTGTCCAGCGGCTTCTCCCGTGGATATACAAAGCATGTGATCAGTCATGTAGTGCTACTTTCCTTTGTGTATAATGAGGAAGAAGTTGAACTCTAAAAGTAGAAGTAACCATCGAGCAATGCATCCTGTAGCACAAGATTTATTCACAAGATAAAGCAATGATTGATGGTAAATAAAGAATGTGAAAGGCATTGCTAGAAGACAATGTCGAAATTTCTTCATAACAAACACCATGGCCAACCCCTCTCACTCAGTCATGGTGTTAACCCCTACACAAAAAAAGCAAAAGAAAATAAAAAATACGCAGGGCAAAGGTGGAAAAAAAGGTAGCTCGACTGAAGAAAGAAGAGGAGAAAAGGCCAAAAGCGCAAGGGCAACCTTAAAAGTCCAAGGCAACTGTAAAAGGGGAAAGGTGCATTTTAAAATACAAAGGCACATCCTAAAATCTTGTAAAAGAGTGCCAGGCGGTGGAAAATCCGGAAAGCTAAAATAAAAGACAAAGACAAAGGCCAAGGCAAGAGAAATGGAAGGCAAAGGCGCACAAGGAAAAGTGCAAGACAAAACTTGTGTAAAAGAGCGCAAGCGCATCGCAGTTTAATTCAAGGAGTGCCAGGTCTCACCCGTGCAATTTGTAAATGTAGATGGGCGGCGGAAAGGAAGCTAGGAAGATAGAAGGACAATGGGAAAAAGGGCCTAGGCTACGGCCGACCATGTAAAAAAGGGAAAAGGGGATGACCACCCAAAAAGGATTTAGGGTTTTGTATATAAAGTTGAAAAGTGAATGAGAAGCTTATTCTTGTGTGTGGCAAAAAGTGGCACTCCTCTTCTTCTTCTTCTTCTTCTTGCTCTTGCTTGCTTGAGCTTGTGCTTGAGAGAGGGAGTGTGTGAGTGTGAGGGAGTGAGTGTGTGAGGGTGAGGGACCGTGGGGTGGAGAAGCTCTCCACCTTCTCCTCTCTCCCTCTCTTCTCTTCTCGTCTCTTCTCTTACTCGCGGTGATGGAGCTTGGAGTGTGGAGCTTGAGGATGGAGCTTGCTTGAGGCTTGCTCTCGGATCGTGGAGCTACCGGAGTGCACGGGAGAGGAGATAACTCGATCGGCATGGAGGTAAGCTCACTACACCCATAGGTATGGATGGCGTGTCAACTATGTGAGAGGTAGCCATTAGTGCTCGGCTTGGAACGCTTGAAACAATAAACGGTCCGAGGGTCATGGCGGTTGAGCGAAAGCTCCCACACATGGAATAGTTCATCTTGATATCCGTTAGCTATCTACTAGCAAGACTCACATGATAGTCTAAGCTCTATTCTCTAGGTTGATATAAAATAGCTCTCACAACAAACTTCGAGGGTGTCAATGTGTACGTGGAAGGTGATGGTACAATGTGGGGCTCGTAGAATGGGTGCAGTTGTCAAAGCCTTTTTCAACTCTTCGTATATGCGTTAGTATTCCTTGATCCATTCGAATATTATCAGCGATTTGTAGAGTGGTCTAGCGATTAACACATAGTTCAACATGAATCGCCAATAATATCATGTATGTCCTAGGAAGCAATAAACTCCCTTGTAGTTGGTTGGCAGTGGAAGGTTGATAATAACCTTGACTTTTGATAAGTCAGTGGCAATGCCGTTCTTGGATACCACGTGTCCTAAGATATAAGGGGGTTCAATGAGAAACTATACAATCTACATCGTTCAAAGATTGCATGGAGTTTGTCTAGGTGTGTACAAAGCCATACTAGCATGCATGAACTTTCATACCCAAAATATGCTTGATTCAAACAGCTAGTGCCTTGGCCATGACCTTATATGGCCCATTAAGCGTACCTAGAGTCCTCTAGTGCCCTGATTTTCTCCATTCAAATGTCTTTGAGATCTACTTGTTTATCCTTATATTAGCCTCATTAGACATATGCCCTGTCACTTTGAAGTGATTGAGCACACTACACATATCTTGGGCACATGCATCCCACATCCCTAAGAACAACTTTGCATGAAAGCCATTAGGACTAGGGGCACAACCCTTCTTCATAGATTTAAGCACAAAGTGGAGCTCCTATGTGGTGAGTGGATAGGATAGGGATAATGCCACATTTTCTTGGTCAGATTGTCAGCTATGAAGACAGGTGTCGAGGCTTCTCCCCTTCCCCAACCAAGTCAACCTCCTTGACTTTGACATGCCCTTCTATAGGCTCATTCTCTTGCCCTTCCTTCTTGGCACCCAGCAAGATCACTACTCTATTACCTTTCTTAAATATTGCGAATCGCTTCGGTAGATCTTCTGATTTTTTCTACTCCTCAATGCTTGACTGCCTAGATTTCCTCTTTCTTTCCTCCTTCAATCATTTGTGCCTTAGGTGGACTGGCACATCCACCTTGCTGCGTTTGGTCTTAGGCAGTTGGGGTATTTCAAAGTGGTCCGTTATCTTAGCTAACTTCCATCCTAGGGTCAAACTCACCGTCTTCATTGGAAAAGGGACTCTCTTCTAGTGGTCATAGCTCCAATAATGATTCCGTCCTAAGTAGCGGTGCAACACTGGGTTGGGTGTTGAGCCTTGCCCGTTCATAGTCAATCGCTGCTATGTGCTATAACCATGTGCGATCGCACTCCATTCGAATGATTCCTCTCTCGATTCTAAATGTACTCTCTTTCCACGACTTGGAATCTACTCGTATTTGCTCAATCTCATGTCCATCAATGTCATACTCTATCGTGTCAATCTCTTCTTCACTCTCTTCACTAAAGGAACAACAGTCTGTGTACTTGTAATCCAAACTATCCTCATTTGACTTCTCATCATCTCCTAGGTTTCTACACTCCTCTTTCTTCTTATCCATGACCAAGACCCAATTGTACCTCAGGTTTAGATCATGTACCTTGGTCCATTTCCACTTGGGTTCATCCATTAGATCCTTGAGGAGTTTAAGATTAGCGGTTGGGCTATCACCTTAGCTTGTCTGTTAAGTACTCTAAGATCTCATGGAGCTCTTGCTTGTTATTCGGGACATGGAATGTGAGAGGGGTGTGGGCCGGCTACAAGAGCCTCTAGCCATCATGCATAAAGGTACTGAGGGCTTATGTGTGGGCTTATCGCCTGCCTTAGCAACTCGATCATATTCCTCCTCATTGTCTAAGAATGGCAAATCAATTGTGGCTAGCACATGTATCCAATCTGGCTCATCCTAAGGGCAAGGGATATACTTTGTAAGTGGCCCATAAGATTTCCTAACTTGAGCTTCACCCTGTAGTATGGTGGATATGGTATCTAGGTCAATTGGTGTGATCTTCTAGGTATCCATCTCTACCCTTATTGCTTTCATTCGATTGCCCAAGAAGATAAGATGGTTGCCCTAGTCTTCTATGACTTGTGCATTTTGCATTCAGGGTGTCGGCCTAGCAAGATGTCGCAATCTACCCCCTTCATGACGATGAAATCCACTAAAATATGGACTCCTACAAGCTTCAACAGCCAATTCTTCAACACCCCGAATGGCTTAACTTTCATCCCATTGGCCGGTGTGACATTGAACCTAGCATTCTTGATAGGCAGGTTACCCCAATCCTGGAGCACTACGAGGCTAAGTACACTGACTCCTGCCCCTATGTCTACCATTCCTTTCCTTGTCGCATCTCCTAGTGCCAAGATGGGCAAGACTGTATGCATCTCAGTGCCTTCCTAGAAAGTATTAACATATAAGGACTTGGGTACTGAGTGCATCATCAACCTAATTCCATGTTTCTTGGCCAATGGTCTTAGCTAGTTTGCTAGCCCATGGCACCTAGGCTTTGCCTATGCGGTATTGTTCATGGTATAGATGTGTCTATTGTCTTCAATTGAGTTAGTGAGACCGGTGTGTTCACACTAGAGAGCTCATCAACTTCATCTTCTAAGATGGTTTCTATATATTTAATTGCTCTTGGGATTCTCTCACCCACTCCTTGACCTTATCTATGGCTTCAAGCTAGCATTTCAGGTTAGGGTACTCCCCGACGTTAGCACTCCCCTTCTTTGTAGTCTTCGGATGTTTTTGTCTTTGCATCTATGACTCTTTTTCCTGTGGGTAGTGTCATGGCACTTTCGATATTAAGCATGACCTTTGCCTCAGTTCTCTTTTTCCTTCACCTCTATGACTCTTTTTTCCTATCGAGGCTGTGTCTAGGTTACTGCGCCCACGCAGCGATATGATGGCTTGCTTTGGCTGTGCTTGGGTTATAACATACAATAGGATGGGCATAGCCCCTCCCTTGAGTGTTTCAACTTCAAACAACCCCAATGGCACTAATTTCATGATTGTCAAACTAAAGGATGGTTTCCTTCTAAGAAAATCAATAAAATAGATGGGTGATTCCTCACTCTGGGCATCTAAGGTCAACCTTCTCTCTATTGGCTTGGTCCCTCTCAGGGGGCAGCACGAAGAAATGTGCATTGGGTGATTGCAAGTCCAACATTGGATTGGCTCTTGGTTTTGCTCTCCCAAGCCTCTAACTCTACCTTTGCCTATGCCATCGGTGGCACTGGTAGATAGTCCATGAGGATGGGGTTTCCCTCTTCGCGATACGAGATGTAAGGGTTTACATATGCCTCCTTGCCATTTGGTTCCTCCACATAATGGACTAGAGTGTCACTCGATGGGTGGGTTACAAAATATCCACGTAGCCTAGGGATACTTGTAGGATTAATCTCCATTCTAGGGATGGTTGATTTTACATCATTAGGTATTGGAAGAGCCAATGGGGATCCCCTTTCAAAGAAGTTTGCTTGCATTTTCCCTATGTGTGGCTAGTCGTATGGTTGTGAGTATGGGAGCCTCCTTGGTAGCCTGCAATGTATGGCATTACGGATGAACCTACTACAATTGGCGCAAGGTTGGGACCTAGGGCCTTAACATTCTGTTGGAAGGTGATTTTTGCCACAATGCATGCACTGGGCATGTGGGCGCGTAGGTCTCCTCACTATCTCTTGTAGCCTTGCTAGCTCCATCTTCATCTTTGCTAGTTCTTGGCTTTGGTCAATGATTTTTCCTTTATCTTGGATGCCTGCGACTAACCATTCACCAAATGTCGTGGTTCTCTCTAAGGATCTAGAGTTAGCATCATCTCGATTCGAGTTCCTAGAGCTTCTCTCTTTGAGCTAGTCATCCAATTGTATGGCCTCTTCAAAGACCCAAGCTAGCATGTCTCTCGACAAGCTTGAGTTGCCTGCCAAGGCCTTGCAAAGTTCCTTGCTATGAATTCCGTTCACCAAGACTATGGAGACCACTTTGTCAGTGGGTTGTTCATTAGTTGAATAGATTCTACACATGAGTAACGTAATTCCTCATGTCCTCCTTGTCCTTCTGCTTGACATTCATTGGCCTAACTATGAGATTGTCGAAATACCCAGCCTTAGAGAACCTCTTGATGAAGAGATTCTTGAGGTTATCGAAGTCATTGCACTCTGCCACGTACAGGCTGGTGTACCATGCCCTACCCTTGTCACCTAGGTAAAGGCCAAAGTCTTGCAATCATTAGGCAAGGTCCATGAGGCTGTTAGCCTCATAGACTTGTGAACTGCTCCATGAAATTGTACGAACTGGTATGTGTCCAATTGCTTCACGAGTGTGAGGATTTTTTATTAGCTCTTGGAGCAGCCCTAGGTTAGTTGTAACCTTATGAGCAATGAGCTTGCTAAGGCTACTACACTCTGCTTAGGCTACTACACTCTGCTTTGCAAATGTATTGTCTATGAGCCGCTTTGCAAAGCTCACTCAGTGTCAAGTCTGCTTCTAGTGCTCTCTCCCTTTCCAAATTAGGGTACGATTCATATTAGCTAGAGCTAAAACACGCTAGACTTTTCACATCTTAATGTCTTGCTACAACTTCCTAGTTTGTTGATCATGGTTGTAAGGTGTTATCTTCTATAGCACTAGCCGTGCTAATCTCCTCTTCTCCTCAAGGTCTATTATGATGTCTTTAGATGGCCTACCATGGTGGTCCATATTGGTTTGTAAGTTATAATTTTTTCACCATCTATTGGATGTTGACTAGAAAATCTCCCAAGCTGAGCTCATGATTCTTGTGGTTGGAGCTAGATCCTGACATGTTTGCGACTTCCTACTCCACTAGATTGTTGATGAGGCGGACTAGGTCAAGCAGTGTTGTGCCTCCAATGGTGTCAGTCCTTCAATCGCTTTGGCATTTTGTGTTGGCTTCCCCTTGGTTCTACTAGTCAGGTTTCTCGATTGTCTATCTAAGTGCGAGGGTGGGTTCATTCTACTTGTTATGTCTCAATGTGTTCCTTCTTATTACAAACAATCCTCAACTTACGTTCACTCAAGGTGTGCGTAGTGATCTTTTTGTGCATGGTGTGAAATCAGGCTTTTAGCTTTCAAGTACACTTCAAGTGGCAAACAATGTGGGTTGTGAATGAAGATTGATGAAAGTAGTTCTCGCTCTCCCCTTGTTCTATTCTTTGGCCAAATATGGCTCTAAGCACAATTGTTGGCCACTCTTATGGGTTCACTAGGTATTGAGGCGCCAATCAAGGTTTCCGGCCTACAACCCGAGGCAAGTTGCCCTCGGCTCGTTGAATGCTCTACTTGCGAGTGGAAGCAGCTGTCGCGCGAATGAACGGACTTCCTTCTTTACCTTCTGAATAGCTGAATGGCAACAATGAAAGATTGTCATGAGAACAGGGATAGAACCTTCCAAGCTGCAACCATGTGTGCGCAGCTAGTATGGAGTCGGCCAAGCTCCAAAGATGAAGGGGGTAGGCTCTCCAGGTGCATAAGCACAATTTAAAAATAGCTACAATTTAACTTTTCACTCGAATATCAAATGTGATGGCAATCAAGCAATTGAGACCCTACGTAATCTTGATACTGAAAGCAACAATTTGATGGCTAAGACCATTGCCTCAACACAATGAGCACGATCACAAGCAATGTGTTTTTATTCCACAACTGATTCCAAGTCTAGATGATTATGATAATGAATATGGTGCTTGCATTTTAGTGCTTTTTGTGGTTTTGGGATTTTTAAGCTTTATCACACTTCTCTTCTTCTCTTTCATTAATGCATACCCAATTGAGCGTTGTTTACAAGTGAGATGTATAAGCTAGTCCTAATTGTGCCATGCACAAGTCTCCCGCAAAAAGATGTTAGTTTTACATTTTGTGTTTCTGAGTTTTTGAGTTTTGTATTTTGTGTTTTTGAGTTTTTGCATTTTGTGTTTTCTTCTACTCTAGCAAATCCAATATTTTCAATCTAAATCCAATGAATTGGTTCCTCTCAATTTAGCCTTCCTAAATGAGCCACATGTGTTTCATTGTATACAAGTCACAAGCGTTGACTATTGATATCCCATTAAGCCCATCCACTCAAGTATACAAGCCTCCTATTCTACCACATGGTAGGAGTGTGAGAATCTCGACGGTTGCACTGCCCTTTGTCCTGGCAACATGAATCCAAAATGTCAAGCTAAATCGAACAAACTTCTATTCTTTTAGAAGTTCCAAATTGCATCGATGACAATCTCTCACCTTGTGTCTCAACACTTTGCTCTAATTAACCATACGTTCTCCTCTCTATCCCAAGAAAGCAAAAAAACAAGACTAGCTTTGAGATATAGTAAACTCACTAAGTTACCTTTCCATATTGTAGTTCAAAAGTTTAAAGGCTTGAATATGGTTCCACTACCCTGTGGAAATTACATGGCACATCAGATAGAATCTGAGTAAGGAGTAGAGAACATACCACAAATATGAGAAATATAGAAATTGCTTTATTTTCAAACAAACTAATACAAAGATGACTCTGTCTACCTATGCACTTCCATTGTGAAGCTTAGATGGTGATCGAGACATATGATATGTGAAAAGCTTAAGTATAGCCGGTAGAACTTTGATTGGGTGAAAGATAGATTGACAATGGATTTGGAGGAGTCTTCCTTTTATAGCCTAGAAAGACAGTCAGGTCGGCATATCCAACCATATTATAAACCCTCTCTATAATCTTCCTCTTTTTTTGCCAATCCACTAGCTCCCAAGTATCATTCTTCATTATGTTTTCATACTCAACTTGCATCGTTGCTTTCCATGTTGAATCCGCAAGTGCTTCTTCTAAGTCTAATGGCTCCTTTACTTCTCTCATAATCTCAACCATCAAGACCATATTGACTATGTGAGTAGAAGTCTTTCTTTGCTTCTCTATTCTCAAAGACTTCCTTAGTCCATTTGTCTTTTCCTCAAGTGTGATAGGCATAGGATTACTACAATCAAAGAGTTTCTTCACCCATTGTGGCAATGGCTTTTCTAGTGGCGTGATTGCATATTGGTAAACTTTTTTTTCATCATCCGAAGATGATACTTCCTCCTCCTTGAGGATAATGATAGCTCTTGGGATAGACTCACAGGGGACTACTTCTTCACTAGATGATAAAGTGGAAGAACTTATACTCTCCTCCTCGAACACTGTATATGGTTGCTCCTTCAGCACCATGGGATATATAATTTGTAAGCCTTTTTCTTATCACTATAACCCATGAAGATACATAAATTTGTGTTTTTTGGATTTAACTTATTTCTCTTATCCACATCCAAAAGTTCTAAAATATGAGATAGATGTTTACTTTTGCCAAATAGGCCTCATGTGAAGTTTTGGCCTTGAGAGCCTTTGTGTAACTCCAGTTGAGAATATAGACTGTGGTATTCATAGCTTTTGCCCAAGCAATCCCCTATCCTTAAGTATGCACCTTGCCATTTTCACAATGGTATGATTTCGGTGTTCAATAACACCATTCTATGGAGATGTATGAGGCATCATCAAATCGATGCTTAATCACTTTGCTCTTGCAAAAGTCTTCAAACTCCTTTGAGTTGAACTCACCACCACCATCTGTTCTAAACTTCTACACACATTTTTCCGTTTTGTTCTCAACAAGTTTTAGCCATTCTTTAAACTTACCAAAAACTTGAGCCTTTCACAAAGGAAATACATCCACTTATTCCTAGTGTAGTCGTCAACGATCAACATAAAATAAGAAGATCCTCTCAAGCCTTGTATAAGCATTTCACCACACAAGTCAGTATGCACCAACTCTAGAGGATTCTTTGCTCTATTCTTACTTTATTGTGGAAATGCATTTCTCTATTTCTTACCTATCATACAAGCTTCACATGGTTTCTTCATTTCAGTTACTACAGGTAGGTGAGCAACCATATCTTTGCTTATGCATCTTCTTTAGTATTGTAAAATCAATGTGACCAAGTCTTTCATACTAAAGTTTACTTGTACCCCCACTAGCGGTGGATATAAGAGCACTTAGCTCATATAGGTTATTCCTTCTTTCTCCTTTGCTCGATGAATTTGCTAGCATTGTCAATAATTTCTATACATGTCTTAGTAAACCTCACCTGATAGCCAATATCAATTATAGAAACAAGTGATAGTAGATTTCTCTTAATCCCTAGAACATACAATACATTTGAAATATTTTTTAGATCACCATTTTTTGTAATAAAGAAAATAGTAGATGTTTCCTCAATAGGGCATTTTACATCATTCCTAACCATTATAGTGATGGATTCTTATAGAGGATTTATAGATATATAGACCTTTCTTGTTGGTCATGTGGCGAAAGGTGCAGCTATCCAATATCCATGAGTCAATGGTAGATATTTCTTGTGCCGAGGAACAAACTTCCTCAATGGTTTCCATGAATAACTCCAACTCTACTTCAGTCATATTAGTGGTCTCCTTCCCTTTAGTCTTCACGATATTCTTTTCATCTGCCTTTTTGACAAGAAAATCTACAATTGCATGTTCTTTCTTCTTGTAGTAGAAACACTCTCATTGAAACATTTTCTTACCACCCTTCTTCTTTTTGTCACTATTCTTAGAGGAACCACCTTTGCCTTTTGCATTGGTGGAGAATGTAGCATCTCCATTGCTACTACCTTCTCGAGCTTTAAACTACAAATCCTCCATTGGTATTGCACAAAATTTCTCAAACATCAAAGCTTGGGTTCTCACTTGAGTATTTAGAAAAATTATCAATCCATCAAACTTTGATGGAAAAATTTAAAGACACTTCTAAGCTAGCTTCTCACTAGTCCTTTGTATCCCAGGGCCAAGTATTTAGTCATGCAGATTCTTTATTTGAGTGATGAATGCTTCAGCTATCTCCCCTTCAATAAAAGTCTCTAGTGCTAGTTGATTCTCCAAGTTTTTAATCCTTATTTGATTTCATGTTTTATACTGACTCCTCACTGTTAGAACAACTTGTAATTAAGACACAATACATTTGTATTCCTTCATTTTCAAGCTCATAGAAGATTTACATTTGGAGGAATCATAATAATAAAAATTGATGGGACTATGGTTCTAGGTCAGTCCCTAGCATCGTCTCCATAAGCTCATAAGAATCAAGGATAGTTGTAATATTAAACTTTCTCAAAGTGTAGTTTGTAGCTTCTAACTTGCTTTCGCTGAAAGTTAGTGGAAGAATCCTCAGTATTGGAATTGTTGATACATCACCACCACCACTTATGTGCTAACACTGCTACATGATACAATAGACAATATTCTCCTCTTTGCTATTGAAGCCCTTGCCTCTCGTGCACTCTTCATTCCTCAAAGCCCCCTGGGCTATGATACCATGTAGAAATTACATGATACAACAAATAGAATCTAAGTAAGGAGTATTGAACATACAACAAATATAAGAAGAAATGATATGAAGATGGCTATGTCTACCCATGCACTTTTCATGTGAAGCTTAGATGGCGATCTAGATAGATGATAGGCAAAGAGTTTAAGGGTAGCTAGTAGAGCTTTGATTGGGTGAATGATAGATTAATGATAGCTTTAGAAGGGTCTTCCTTTTATAGCTTGAGAAGGTAGTCTGGTCGACATGTCTCACCATATTATGAACCTTCCCTAGTCGGCTAAGGAATATTCTAGGAAATATTCCATTTATTATAAAACCCAGGTACTGCCCTCAAACCCCCCATCAGGGGGGGCTAGTAGCCCCTTTGAGACCCCCCAGCTACTAGGGTCTACTTCCACCACAGCCCCCAGATCCCAAAATAGGGGTCCCTAATAACTTCCACACACCACACTCAATGCATTGTGTCTTGAGTTGCTATCAACATAACTACTCTATCTAACCCAAAGGCTAGATTCATAAAGATCACATTTTTGCCATTCACTCACTTAGACCTCATCTAACATACAAGTTAAGACCTAACCAATGTCTGTGCTCACACATGGCTTTTTCTCATGATGGGGGCCTTACAACTTAGAGTAGCATGAATCATTGGTGGCCCCTTGCAAGCATGGGGCATTGAGCATATCTAATAGACCCAAGTAAGTAATACAATTCGATGCAGTCGCTTCTTTGCATCCATCATTAAGCATATCAATAAGTCGAGAAGCTAGTAGAGAAGAAAAGAAAAGAAAAAAGATGCCAAAGAGCTTCACCTTCCCTCAATTTTTCGCTAAATACATCTCTCTCTCTCTCTCTCTCTCTCTCTCTCTCTCTCTCTCTCTCTCTCTCTCTCTCTCTCTCTCTCTCTCTCTATGTTAACAATGGAAGCAAGATGATAGGATAGAAGAAGTGAGTAAAAAGCTTCATTAGTTACATTAATAGAGCTTCTATAGCATGAATACACCAAAAGAGGGTAAATAATACAACTGAAACCCCCCCACCCTTATATAAGCTAAGATTAGGGTTAGGGTTAGGTCACTCCTCTAGGGTGGCATTCATTTGTATTTTAGGGTTACCATAACTATGAATTAGAGTTTGCACCCTCTCTTAGACATCGTATCCACTTAGTGCAATCTAGGTCACTCATTCCTTAAAGCATGCTTTGTTTTTAACCAAATAGACATGGTGTATGCTATTCTAATCATAAATCCATAACCGACACAATAGTTGCAAGTGTGAAAAATACAATTGCAGATGATAAATATAATATATATGAGCATTGTGAGCCTAGATCTCACAAAATAATAGAACCATAATAATGATGTGTTTGTGAAGTACGCCAGATAATATAAGTTCCCAAAAATAATACATTGAAGCTCTAAAAAATGATATCCTTCCAAAAGTAAATATCTTATACTTATGCCTTGATTTTGCTTTAGCCTCTCTTGACTTTGGCATTCACAAAATATTGTTAACACTTACATGCCCCTTGTAACCAATACATGATGTATCATATAGGCCCAATGTGGATAGTTGGTTCCACGCAAGTTTTCCCCAATAGCCAACATATAGACAATGTTATTGTTACCAACACCATAGCCATTGACTATACTTGATGCAAAAGTTACTTATAGAGAAAAATATATAAAAACTAACATGTGCCATGTACCCAAATAAAAAGTCTAACAATTAAGCACTCATGGATCCCCCTAGTATTTGTCAAGTTATAAACTCCCATAAAATATCATCCCAATATGAGAAAATCAAGTGGAGGGTGTTGACAACTCTGGCCAAGAGTTTGAAGCATGCTTTGATACCAATTGTCAAATTTAACCTTACAAAAATGCAAATACATAGTTAGGAGAAGAAGAAGCTTGAGAGAACAAAACTCAAGGTGTATCGAGAGGCTAAATATAGAAGATTTACAAGCCTAACTATGCACAAATATGAATAAGCATATTTATAAGGCCAAGGAAAAATGACCTCTTAAAGAGGGAAAAAAGTGACTTGAGTGATCCTAAGTGTGTTTACACATATCACTACTGAAATATGATACTAGCTATTCTATATTTCCATATGGCAAGGTTTTTTCTTTAATCCTTATAAATCCTTCTTTTCTTACATACGCAATTTGGAAAATCTAGATGGACATAACCCTTTGGCTCTCCTCTTGTAAGGCATCATTCAAGAATGTATTCTTTACATCCATTTTCTATAATTTCCAACCTTTTGACATAGCCACATCAATCATTGCTCTTATGGTTACCATTTTTGCAAGGTTGAAAGGTTCCTAATAGTCTATACCATACATCTATAATTCCCAACTTCTTGACATGGCCACATCAATCATTGCTCTTATGGTTACCATTTTTGCAACATGGTTGAAAGGTTTCGCATAGTCTATACCATACATTTATAATTCCCAAGCTTTCGGCATAGCCATATCAATCATTGCCCTTATGGTTACCATTTTGCAATAATGTTGAAAGGTTCCTCATTGTGTATACCATGCATTTATAATTCCCAAGCTTTCAACATGGCCATATCAATCATTGCCCTTATGGTTACCATTTTTGCAATAGTGTTGAAACGTTCCTCATTGTCTATACCATACATTTATAATTCCCAAGCTTTCGACATAGCCATATCAATCATTTCCCTTATGGTTACTATTTTTGCAATAGTGTTGAAAGGTTCCTCATTGTCTATACCATACATTTATAATTCCCAAGCTTTCAACATAGCCATATCAATCATTGCCCTTATGGTTACCATTTTTGCGATAGTGTTGAAAGGTTCCTCATTGTCTATACCATACATTTATAATTCCCAAGCTTTTGACTTAGCCATATCAATCATTGCCCTTATGGTTACCATTTTTGCAATAGTGTTGAAAGGTTCCTCATTGTCTACACCATACATGTAAGTATTGATATCTAGTCTTGTATTGTGCTTACTTATTGAACCATGCACATTATTCTTTATTTTGTACATCTACTTACTTTCCATTTGAGTTACTACCCTCTACTAATGGCATTAAAGTCGATGGACCATTAGCTCCAAAGCATGCATTTATTCATACATAGTTTGCTTTCTATTTAATTTTACCAACTACCTCCCTAAAACATATGAACTCTTTATCCTGTATCACCTTAACCATGCATAATGATCTGCAACAAAGTGATCATATCTCAACTTTTCCACTAGATACTTTACTAGACTTGACATGCATACTCATGTATTATTCTTTGATGCATCTTTTACAACATATAGTTTTTTCACACCCATTGTTTCTAGACTAGATATTTTGAATTGTTTATGTAATCTTCTTTTGGTTGTTTGACCTCAATCCACCATGGATTTACTTTTGTAGGACAATGAGAACTTTTACCAAGTTCACTTAGTGTACATGACCCGGCATGCACTTCTTTTGCAATGACATCCTCTTTTTCTATAGGAAAATTTATGCTTTTCTTTTTGCCATAACAATTGCTCACCTAATAAAAAACAACATTTCTACTTATTGTGACCTCATGTATAGAAGGGTCAAAATAGTTATATCATTTTTCTCAAAGGGAGTAGTCTATGAAAACACACTTTTCAGCTTTAGATCCAACATATTCCTTAATCATGTGGTACATGAACATATGCAATACAACATTTAAATGTGACAAGATGCAAACTTTTCCTCAACTACCATGTATAGATGGCTGTTGTGGGAGTCTTGTTCATTATATATTGTATAACCTTAGGGTAATGATACTTAGACATCTCCTTCTCATGTATTCGTGCATAATGAATTTTAGTTATGTACATGTTTTTCCTTTCTACAACTCCACTTTGCTATGGAAATATTGTATTTACACATGAATCTCCTCCTTATACTATGCTTATCAGAGAATTGCAAAAACTATTAGAGAAATACTCACCCTCACCATTTGATCTCAAGCATTTAATTTCCATACCTCTCTTATTCTCCACAAGCATCTTGAAGTGCTTAAAATTTTCAAATACTTCATTTTTTTATTTCATGAAATGCACACATATTGTTTGGTATGCTCATCAATAAATGCCACATAGTAGTTGATAATAGAAGTTATCCCCCCATACATTAGGATGTACCAAATCAAATGGTTTGTTAGATAAATTTGTTTCCATCAAAATGTATTTCTTGATTGCTTTCCAAATGGACATGCACTACACGTCCTACATTTCATGAACTTGAGAACTCAATAAACTTGTAAAAATAGTCTACAACCACAACTTTTTCAACTTTTGTGCATTTATGCCAAATATCCATGCTTACAATCACTTCATTGTGACTTGCATACATTGCGAAACTTTTTGCATGCATATGTACGTCCAATGTGAAAATTCATTCAACTCTTTTAACTTTTACAATGTCCTAAAGAAAGCAACCATGATATCAAGAAAATGATTCTAAATTTAGGAGAAATGGGCCATCTAGTGTCTCTCTAATGGACATAGATGACACAATCTTCTTCATAATATAACTATGCTACTAGTCAAGACACCTATAGCCAATATCTTGCTAATAAGTCTAAGGAAAAACACATGGAAATGGACAGCAAGTCCAAATTTCCCTTATTTCTAAAGAAATTGAGAAGTATAGAGCTAGAGATCATCCCTATAGCTTTGTAGAGCAGTTTGAGCATGTATGTGAGACCAATGACCTCACATCTGACTCACAATGACTACAAGCCTTCAACCTATGCTTAGGTGAGAAAGGGCGAACATTGGTTATTATGAGCTTGGAATGTAAGAAAATGTGACAATTATCTACCCTTAAGGATAACTTCATACTGCATTTGGCTAAAGCAGATATAGGGACAATCTCATTGCACAGTTAGTGAAGCCAGAGCATTTAGAAGAAGAGAGTGTGAAGGACTACATGGTTAAGGTACAAAGCTTGTAAAGAGGACCCCACCCATAGAAAGATCAAATGGAAAGGCTATGTTTAAGGCCTTCATCAAAGCCATTTGAGAAGAGAGGATGTATTATTCCCTTGCCAGCAACTCAACTCTAGATTGATCCAACATTAATTATGTATAAAATGAGCCAATTTGAATGGATGATCTCTACAAAGAGAGAAGAAGAGACAAAGAAAGAAGAAGAGACATTAATTATTCCCTTGCATTTAGAAGAAGAGAGTGTGAAGGACTACATGGTTAAGGTACAGAGCTTGTAAAGAGGACCCTACCCATAGAAAGATCAAATGGAAAGGCTATGATTAAGGCCTTCATCAAAGCCATTTGAGAAGAGAGGATGTATTATTCCCTTGACAACAACTCAACTCTAGATTGATCCAACATTAATTATGTATAAAATGAGCCAATTTGAATGGATGATCTCTACAAAGAGAGAATAAGAGACAAAAAGAAAATAACTCAAAAACACCAATCGAGCCAAAGAAATGGTACAATGAAATGTAAGAACGTCATGTCACTTTCAAAAAATAGCAACCAAATAAAGCTCTCAATACTCATGCAAATTGTGAAGTAGCCAAAGGTTTGTAGACCAAATATGTGTTGCATACACCACAATGGAGACCACCTAATGGTAGAGTATCCTAGACCCAATCTAATGTGTACCAATTGTAATCATTTTGGCCATAACTCTGCTTACTAGATCTAAGAGATTAGGTCAATCCTTCAATGATACCCAAACCCCTAGGGCCAATAATAACGTATCCTCCCAATAATTCCCTTACACACAATGTTGAAGAGATGTTTAAGGATACCAAAACCCCCAATGACAAAAACCTCTTCAAGCTTTGTCATCACAACCACAACATCAACCACCACCTCTTGGAGTACCAAACACATTCATCATCATCATCATCATCATCATCATCAACTCACTCCTCCAACAGACCACATCACTACATTCTCATGCATTCCATGTCTGAGAGGGAGGTAATGTTTGCTCTTCTCACTCTCCCAAGCAAGCAAGAAAGCCATAATGCGAGCTTCTACTACACTCACCTTCTCAACCTCCATACATAGAAGAAGGCTCGATGATGGACATACAAATTGAGTGTTAGCTTCCTTGAGAAAATCCTTTTACTCCATTGCTATCAATCCATGCCTCAAGTGCTCCATGAGAGACGAAAAGCTAAAAAAGAAGAAAAAGAAGGAGAAGCACTGCTCTATGCCTTTCTTCTCTAAATTTCTCTCTCTAATTTTCTTCTTCTTCAAAATTTTCTATATTCAGGAGATTTGCTGCATATTGGATTGGATGTGAAGGAGTGAAGTTGATCAAGGAGCACCACATGAATCAATAGGCCACCGATGAACCTTTGATAGATTTTGGACTATAATGCATTGGATGTAAGTAGGTGAGTCTACTACACCCTCTTGAGGCATTTGCTTTTCTTCCTTGCATTAGAAGTGTGAGAATACATAAGGATGACTTAGATTTTGGAATGCAAGCCAACCAAGTTAAAGATAGTTGGACCAAGGCAAGTTGAAGCTCTTGAAGGAATAATAGTTTTGTCTAATGTCAAATGTTGAACTATTGAGAACTTAATTGAGGCCAATAGAGGGTAAGCATATTGAACTTCAAAGTAGGCCAAGCTTGAGGAAACCATCCCATTGAGAACATATACTTCAACTTGATACTGACCAACAGGTCCAAAGTGAAACCCACATGTATGCTGAAAGATTGGCATCAAAATTGCAACTTTACAATTCTCAATAAACTTCACTATCATGAGAAGGGTTGAATATGACTTACTCTTAAGTAGGCCATGGATGAGAAATGCTTGGGAACATAGTCAATATTATTTGTGAATGCTAGCTTTGTCCAATCTAAAATGGACATTTGTAGTAAGAGTAACATTGATATTTTCCATGACCTAGAGGGATAAAGAAGCTAAAAAGGGTTTGCCTATTTGCTTGTGATAATGTAAGTACAAAAGAAAAAAAAATCAAAAGAGAAAAGCCAAATGAAGCTCGTCATCACTAGAGAAAAACCCAATATCTCCCCAAACAATTTACCATACATAGGAAGGTAGGTCAATTGATGGTAAGATTTGAAGCAAGAAGGGAGTCAATAGCCATCAAATTGATAGAGGGACTAGAAAAAGTAAACGAGTTGAGGATAGTGAAGGAGAAAGAATCAACCAAACATGTCCACATGAAGGACAAAGAAGCACATTTGACAACCCCCCTCAACGGAATTATTTGATCTACTTGTTTGGAATTATTTATACTTAAAAAGGGATATCACATAGTGTAGTTACTCACACAATCCCCATTATTCCAACTACACAATGAAGCAAAGCTCATACCCCCATGAACCCTAGGTACACATGAAGTGTATAATCCTTGGTATAAGAAAATGAAGAGGAGCATGATAACAATCTAATAGATGGTGCATGAAATAAAGAAATACTTGAAATTACATCATGGCATGACTTAATAACCACTTTTTGTGACGATGAGACCCTACTATGTGTTCCAATCAATGACAATAAGACCCAACCGCTAGATGTGCTAATGATGATGCAATGGCTTTTGATGATTCCAACAATGTGGCTCTTGTGATTAATGATGAATTTGATGACATAGAACCGAAAGTTTTCTTGGAGGAGATAAGACTTTTTTTTTGGTACATTGGATTTAGGAGAGGATAGCATTGTTGATGAGTTCTAATTGATACTCAAATAATGGTATAGCACACATTGTGGTACATCTTATCTATGTGCACATACACTTGTGTGTTGGACTTTCTAATGTAACAAATGGATTTTAAATATCGTTGTTGAGAAAATCATCCTTGTCTTCGGTGATTATTAACATTGGTTTTACTATATTTAAAAGATTCATTGGCTCTTCAAGCATCTAAATTATTATTGGACTTAGTATCAAATTTGATTTAAATGATCCCAACAATGTATTTGATGCATAAAAGTATCAAGAAAAGGAAAATATATTTGATGTAAAAACATAAAGAAATAGAAAAACTCCTAAGAATTTTAGGGCATAAAATATCACATTTTATGTTGATACATATTTCACAGTTATTTTGGCCATAGCTTTTTATCATTAAAATTTACCATCAAATTGTGTGCAAGGCTATAATAGTGAAACTTATCAATGCAAAATATAAATCTTGAAGATCAACCTCCAACATAATCTAGGCAAAAACCCTACTAGTCATGGGTGTAGCACTATTCTTGGATAACCAAAATAAATTGTTCCTACATATCCCCAAATGTGGTTCCATACAATTGGTAAAACTTGCGCACCTTCCATCTATGTGGCTAGCACTACTAAGATGCCATTCTTCTTAACTCAATTTTGAGTTGCCAAAAATGCCTCAATGCATGTCAAACAAATTGCAAATTGTAGAGAATGCTTAAAACTTGGGAAATTTGATAGGATTTATCTTTTTGTTCATAGTTTTGTGAAATTGTACCCATAACCTTACGAAATTGCCTAACATTATTTTAAAGGCATTTTTATGGGCTGTTAAACCTTATTTTTAATAAATACTAGGTGACAAAGAAGTCAAATCATAACAAACACTTGTAATGTTGGAACTACTAATTTTCTTAATCTTTTTGTGGCACGTTATCCAAACAGAAATGGGGGCAAGAGTTCTTAATGTATTTTGCATGGTTGACAAGTTAGCAACAAAGTGGCTTGCTAGAAGCATGATCTTGTATCAAGAAGATTGTGCTATCTATTGCATAGATTTTAGGGGAGAAACCATTTAAAAATGGAAAAAGCTCAATGTGTCAATACAACTCTATCTAGTGTTTAAATGCTTTTTGGGTGCTCTTCATTTCCAAATTCCTTTGGATGGCCTAATTAAAGTTTATGGAGTCCATTCCCACTTTCATCCAACTCTCATATTACCCTACATTGGGCCTTGAGACACTTTGGTTAAGTATTCTCACTTTCCATGTTTCTTGTTTGTTAAACCCTCAAAACCTTCAAATTTGCAAGAAAGCTATCCTTTGTAGTAATGAGGATCTTTGGAATTCTTCTATTGGCAATCGTGATAAAATGGACACCATTCAAATTAAAATTATTTGAACACAGAGGAAATAATGTTGGTTAGAGATAAGTTGATGTTGAAATCCTTTTGTTAGCAAATGCATTTTGACTAGAGAAGTCAATTTATTATCTAACCTTTTTGTTGGCAAGCCAATCAACCACTTCTCTACTTCCTAAGATTCATGATTCTATGGGTTCCCTGTTAAGCTTAATAGGAGGTGATCCTTAAATTGGAATGCCTTCAAGGGGGAATTTATGCTAAAATCTCACATCTTTGCTTGTTGATTTTGCATAAGGTTGTACAAAAGCCAAGAGGTTAGGTATTGACGATGGTTTATGTGCTAGATACCATATGGAGATGGAGATACCAACATCTCACATGATTTCTTATAATGAGCATTCCATGGTATCCAAAAGAAGACACAAAAAGCATCAAAGAAGGCTGCATGTTCAAAGTTGGATAGATCTTAGGATAAATTATTTTCTTTAAGTGATTCCTTGGAGAGGCATATAAATGGCATGATGATTGTGAAGGAGAAAACATGAAGATTTGCTCAATTTGTTCACAAATCAAAAAGTTAGAGAAAATGGTTTCTGAATTAAGGGAGAAGTATGGGTTGGACTCACATTGAAGTGAAGATGATGAGAATGATGATTGATGCTTTTGTACCATGGGTTCCTTTAGTGATTGTGAAAGTGATAGAGGAATAGAACAAAGAAAGCCAACATTGTTCAAGTACCCATAGTGTAATGAAGGAGCCTACTCATGGTGGAGTGCCACATCACATGCCTTGCATTCCTATTTTGATGTATCTTTTAAGCAACCACAATCAACCCTAAGCAAGATACGTAGCCTATGAATCAAGATGCAACAAGTGCAGCTATGGACATATTAGAAGTAGATTTTCATGTCCTTTGGCCATGAGCAACTTTGTTTGGTAATAATCAAATTTGCAACATGGCAAGATTGGCTTATGATGTTTTGGATGATAATACCAAAGGTAAGTTGCAATTTTCTATATCAAGATTTTTGTTAGCCCCATGGTTGAATCATGATATCTCAAGTTTGCAAAGAGTTGAAAATAGACCTCAAACAAGGTAAATAGAACTAGTTTTGATTGATAGGAATGCAGGCTATGTTGAAATTTACGCTATGCGTAAATTGTCTAGTTCAAGATAAATTGAAGGCAAGAGAAGCCATGCCTATATCAATTCAAAGAACATCAATTCAGGTTTATGTTGATCATTATAATGTGCAAAATCAATACTCTATGAATTTTGAGGATGTTCTTTTATGCTCTCTCTCATGCCTTTGGAGATGGTACATTATCTTTTAGTTCAAGATTGTGGATTTGTGCCTTTGATGGTATACATGAGTTGTTGCGAATGCTAGAGCATCATTGACAAATTTTTTTATCGATATGTTAACTTCTTTTTATTAGTCCTTATTGATCTTGTAATTTAATTACAATTTTATGCCTTCATTTGCAATGATGTGTTATGATGGATTACCTTGGTATGATGTCTTCAATTAATAATCACATTGTATTTCACTATAGATGAAGGGAAAAATGAGTTCAAATAATGGATATCAAGCAACCATCTATTGACCTATCCCATGGATCAACACCTATAATTCACTAGCACATTTTACTTTACTGCAAAGAGTGAAGCTTTATCATGAAGCTTCAACATTCAAGCTTCTTTGATATTAATGCTTGATGCTTGCATCTTGTAGAGGTACTAGAGTCTCATCACCAGGATCTAGTTTTGAGTCAAGCAAAGTACTTGAGCCGGTAAGGCTCAATTTAGGCTTGCGCTAGCCAATTTTGGCATTGATTTGGGTAGCCATTAGTGGTTGGGATTGAAGCAAAATAGGCTAGCTTAAGATGCTTAAGAAGAGATGAGAGGTTATTCAATCATTATCAATTGAATTGTTGTCAAGATGGCACAAGTATATAAGATGTAAGAGGTTATTCAATCATTATCAATTTACTAAATAATAGAAGATCCTCTTCATCTTTGAGCTTCTCCTTTAGCTTCCACGGCTTTTTCTCTTCTCTCTCTATCTCTCTTTCTCTCTCTCTAATTTATCTCTCTCTACTTTTAGCCTTTCAATCTCCTTGACTAGACTTTCTATCTCCTCTACTTTCTTTTACCTCTGTGTCTCATTCTTTACAAGTGGTATCAAAGTTTAGGCTCTTGGTCCATTTGATTTTCTCATTTTCCATACATTTTTCTATTTTTCACATATCTTTATGAGACTAGAACCTTATCCACATTATTCTAATGTGTGAAGGATAACATCAATATGTACACCTTTTGTGGAAGTTGTATTCACACAATTTCATATGGAGCAATTTGAGGAGAAAGAGAGTGTGGATTCTTGTCTTGATCATTGTGTTTATTCTTGATTGAAGAGCAAGAAAATATAGTTCCCTCATGCTTTCTCTCATGGCTATCTATTAATGTACATGCGTCTTGTTCTATATGGGTGATGTGTTGGTGAAACACATTCCATAGTAGTGATATAGAAGTAAAATGACATGAACTCACAAGATGATATACCTATTTATCAAGTAAATATGATTGTTGCAAACATTTGCACAATATGATGAAGTGAAATGCATGCATGCATATCATCTTGCCTCCATTATGCAATTCATTATTACTATACAACATTAGTTGAAACACTATTATCAATGTGAAAGATACTTTTGCATAGTATCATCATTTTATAGTTCAATATATTGCCTATTTCAATCACAAGTTCCTAGGGTTTAAGGAAACCCACTACCAATGTTAGGCATAGGGATCTCCTCTCATATGAAGTCATTATCCTTTTTATGTCAATTTTCTTCAAGTTATAATTGTATCGAACATGTGCTTGTCATATTTCACTATATCTAAATTCCATGCCTTCTTTGCCTTACGAAATATTGATCACTTATTTGTTGTACTGTACATGGGGATGCACATGTGAAAAGCTTGATTGACATCCTAGCCCGCATTGAGCCCCATTAGTAGCAATATGCATCTTGAGGTTCTTTATTGTCTTGTCATCATCATCATTAATGTCTCGAATCTTTGGTCACATTTATATTTTGGGTTACAAATCCCATCCTCTGCTTGCAGATGTACTTCCTAAAATGTAGGTCAAATTCTCGAGGATGATAATGATAGGTTCTTCATTATGGATTAGTTGGTCATTCTACATGAATGAAGGCCTTGTGGTTGAGCCTTATGCTCAAATCAATTTCATAGGACCTTCTAAGCTTTATTGTGGTGTCGCAATTAGCCATAGCCCACTTTTTCCTCATCACATTAAACTTCATTGTTGTCTACTTGGCACCAAGGTCTTGTGCAATCATGCATCTCTCCTCAACTTTATGCCATGTGAAATTAGTTCTCATGGCCGAGTAGATTATTTCTCAACATCTTACTACTAAAGTGAATTTGAATTAGACAAAAAAGAATTTCCTCAAGTACATTCTGAGGGTTAGACCAAGAGCTGCTCAAGACGTGCGAGACTCTCTTTGTCCATTGCCACTGCTTTTTAGAAACTTAAGACCCTGAACTTGATACTGCCCCATCACACTTCTATTACACTCGTTTGAAAACAGAGTGAGTTTCTAGCTTCCCAGTATATCTTTACGGTCAAGATTCTAATTGAGCTACATGCAGAATACTAAAAAAGTTAAAACTCTTCCTGTCAACCCTCACCAGTGAATCTACGTACTTGATCCTAGATTCCCCTGACCACGCAACCATCCCAGAAGATATGCTTGATGGTTTCCAGTTCTCCACAAGTACATCTACCATCAGAGATTTTCCTTCTGCTAAGCTTCTCTGCCAACTAAAGTGCGCCCTGCAGCACTCGCCAAGTAAAAAGCTTGTCTACTAACCAGAGCTTTAGACCCCATGGCAGTCTGAACGCCTTCTTGGGGTCCTCCTTGGAGAGCTCCAGTTCCCCATATGTCCTTGATTCGCTGTATATCTATCCCCCGGCGAGGTTGCAGGCTTCTAACCATAATAGTGCTCACATAATAGTGTTTTTCCCAATCTTCAGTGAGTCGGAGCTGGTGCTAGAGTTTGATACTCGTTGGAGCTCTCTAAGCTTGAATAATATCCCATGTCATGCTGCTTGCCCTGGTTAACTGGTAAGCAAAGGGGGTGTAGTTGCTCGAGAGAATTTTCTCTCTGGTCAATCCAATGAGACACCTTACTGGCCCCCATGGAAACTACTGGCCTCCCTCTCCTACCTAACTGATAAAACCCATCACCAAAAGACATTCTCAGCAGGATTGAGCCCACACCCTGCAACTTCAAACAATCCTTACCGTAGCTGATCAGCTTCTATCAGACTCTGAGAGATCCTATCACACCATGTTCTTTGATTTTGAGTAGGAACTTGGTTTTGAGCATGTATTCGCTACTAAGGCCCCACCTTATTGCAACCTGCCCATTCTCCTTTGCAAGCAACTCTGCCAGCATTGTTGCCCATGCCTTTGATCTCAATCCCAATGAGCTCCTTGCTGGCTAGTTCCTGCAGCTGGAAAAACATGGGGTGGGTGGCGATGGCAAGGAGAAGTGGGCTGATAGGACAACCTTGTCTCACCCCCTTGCAATGTCGATGGGTTCCAGTAGGTGCCCTTTCATCTTGATGTGGGCCTGTGCATTTCCAACCAACATGACTTGGATTCCCGCCAATCTCTAGTCACATCCCAGTGTGATCATGACATGTTGCAAGCATCCCCAAGAGACACAATCGAAGGCTTTCTTAATGTCCATTTGGAGCAGCACTGTTTCTTGACTAGTTGCTGCAGCCCATTCACCTGTCATTAACACATTAAGGACACTGTTAGCCAAATTCCTTCCTTTGATAAAACCAAATTGCATAGGGTGGATACATTTTTGGAGAATGGGGGTCAGCCTGGTAGCCAATGCCTTGGTGAGGATTTTGTATGCCACTCCCAGGACTGCAATAGACTGCCAATGGCCTAAATCGGCACACTGGTGCTGCTTGGGACCTAGGGTGATGACCACCCTGCTCCAAGAATGGGCAATGTCCTCGATTCCCAGTGTCTACTGATCAACTCTGTGAAGCTATCCTTTAGATATGGCCAAAACTAGGTAATCATTTCCATTGTGAGGCCATCAAAACCTGGCAATTTGTTTTTCCCGAAGCTGTGTAGGGCTGCCTCCAGCTCTTCAGTAGTGAATCCCCTAGTGAGAGTTGCATTATCTTGATCAGTAATGACCTTTTTAACAGACTATAGTAAAGACATTGTGGCTTCTATGTTTTCGTTGCCATTGTTTCTATAAAGAGTGGCATAGAAGTCTTTGCAATACTCGGCCACATCATGCAGATCTGTGAGGCATACCCCTTAGTTGGTCTTGAGAGTCACCAGGCTGGTCTTGGATATGCTCTTTTCTAGGTTGTCCGTAAACTGTTTCGAGATGTATTACAGATCCTTGAAGGTCCTTTTGTAGAGTAAGCTAATTTTCTCAATTTTCTCAATCTCCCTGGCAAGAGCGTTCCTGATCTGCCAAGCCTGAAGAAGCAGCTGCAATGCTTCTCCTGAAATCCTCCTTGCCTTGGTCAGCTAGATAACCAAATACTTGCTCAGCCCATTTGAGATCTTGTCTTCCTTTGTCACAGAGGATGACCCCTTGGAGTTGAACAGAATGCTGGATCAACTCGACAAATTTAACCCACGGGTCTGCTTCCCCAGTTCTGATTGCTTCTGCCAGATTATTTGCTGCACCCTCAAGTATTGGAAGGTAATTTGGTTATAGTGCCTTTTATTGACCACGAGCCGTTTGTGCATTCCAACCACTTCCCTTATCTCCATGGCTTTCATGTCAAGAATCACTCGGAAATGGTATGAGATGATACATCCCATGTCAACCTTAATTTCTACTATTCTGGGAAGCCACCAGCCTGCCATAGTGCTATACCATCAGTCCAAACGGCCCCAGCAGCCCACAGGGGAAAGGGAGCTATAAGTCAGATGAGATCTATTGTCCTGAAGGTAATCAATAATACATGTTAAGCCATCAGATAAGGTGCATTGTTGCCAGCTGTTCAGCTCCTCTCCATACAGTACCAAGGCCTTGTGGAGGCATCTTCTTGGCGGGTCACCATGTTGAAGTTGCCCGGCACCACCTCCCCCACACACACACCCAATAGGGCCTTATCCAAATCCAGCTCAATAAGCTCCTGCCATATTTCCATCTTGCCTCTTCCCTCATTGCAACCATAGACATTTACCAACACCAGATCCTCTTCATCCCACTTCACCTAGATAGCCAGGAGCTTGCCCTTCTCAGATGAGTAAATAACACAGGGTTCCCTTGATGTTTTGATCAAGGTCGCACAGCTAGACTCACCTCCAAGCCTCCCTGCGAAGCAACAAGTGTAGCATCCACGAGGGAATGAGAACTAGTGCATTTTATGCTCTTAAATGAGAATGGCATCGAAGTCCCCTGTGTGGCCGATTTCCAGGAGGCCTCGAACTTTAGTGCTCCATTATTCCCCTTTACATTAAGGGAGACCAACTACATGCTATCGTCTTTCACTTGCATGGCAAATCTAGCTTGCTCATGTTGAGCCATCCTTGACTTTCCCATCATCTCCTTTGCTTGCCGATTTAGAAGCACCCTCCCGATTCAAGCAGCTGCCCGAATCCTTTTGTCCCAACCCCCACCCGGTTTTGGCCATAAACCATCCGACTTGCACAGCTTCCAGAGAATCCGCCAGAACCTCTTGCCAGAGCTAGTTGTATCTTAGCATCAATTTCAAGGTACTCCTGGTCCAGGTTCGCCAAAGGAATTCTATTAAGATTGGCAAACTAGCTAGCTCCCTCCAGTATTCTTGGGGATGGCTGCTTTGCCTCATATGTTCCTGATTGTGTTGCTATTGGCCTTTTTTTTTTTTTTTGCAAATAAGGTGTGGCTAATTATATTACTCCAGAAAAAACCTGAATACAAAGAAGTGCTCATGCTCAACAGACCAAGCTAGAGCTGGTAAAAGTCACAGATACATCATATATACAAGCCTCTCAAGGCGGTTGGGGAGGATAGGGGCAAGAAGCCATTTTTTGGGGGGGGGGGGTGGCGAGGTGTGTATCGCCATCTGGGGCTGTCTGCCTGCATCACGAAGAACAGGTCCTGGCCGCCCCAAGTGTGCATGAAATGACCACGCACCTCCTGACGAGCCCTGGACTCGCCCTGCACCTGATCCCATCCGCCTCGAAGGGAGTGGATGATGGAGGTCCAAAGCTCCACTAGGGTCGCATGTACTGAAGGTCTCTCTGCGCTGAAAGCCACCTGACATCGTGCCTTCCAGATATGCCAACCAGTGAGACTCCCTATGATTTCCCATACCTCAGAGCGGTCTGCTGTGGGCTCCAGTACTTGGCGGATGGGTAGAGCCTCTAAACCCACCACTGTGCACGACCTTGCCTCGATCATGAATATCGTGTCTTGCATCCTGGCCTCACACAGAAGGTGACAACCCTGGGTGACCGCCTGCCAATAGAAAGCACCCCAAGAGATACATCCAAGGATGGGTGCTATGCGGCGCAAGATACGGCATACTCCTCTCCACACGAGCTGTGCCGCCTCACACGACCAAAGGCAGTGCTTTGGGGTTTCCATCGGCTGCTGTGTGTAGCACTTACAAACTCCCTCCTTCTGCATCTGGGCAAGCCAGCTTCCCACCGCCAAGCCTCCATGTGCCACTAGCCATAAAAAATACGATACCCTCCTCGGCCTCCAGCTGTCCTATAGGTGGCGCCAGAAGGCCCGTCGGAACAGCTTCGTGATGCTATGCTCCGCCTAGTGCCTGCTACATGACGGCGCCCAATCCATGTCCTGCATTAGTACATGCCTGCTAATCCTAGCGGTGTACTCCAGGAAGCTCGATGGCTTCTTGGCGACCACAGTGGCTGGCCAAAGCCATTCTCCCGGATCCCACTCCGGCTCATCAAGTGGCCTTCCTTCCCATATCCAGAGGCGCCACTCCCTAAGCTCCTACCAAAAGACCAAAGGGTCCAACCGCCATATCTTTCCCTAAAGGCCAACCACCCGGATCCTCTTCCATGAAAGGACAGTTATCCCCTCGTCCTGTTGCCCTCTATCAAGAGCCATACGCCCCTCCTCCTGCACTGTGAAAAAGGTCCCAGGTGGAGTGCCACCCACTCTTCCTGCCACCTGTAAGGGGATGCCCCCTAGTAAAAACCTGGCGGCCCATACCTCCCCGGGCTCTATCGGCTCTCAGATCGGGGGAGCAAGCCACTCCTGACGTATCGCTCCGTCTATCTCCCTTCTCCTCAGCTCCACTCCTTGCTGACCGCCTAATCCTTGCTTCAGCACCTCCTCGTCCACCATCCTATACACCTCCCACCATGTCCTGATTGTACGAGCCGGGCCAGCCTTCCAAATAGCCCACTGGATGTGGAGGCATTCACCGATTTGTGCCCCTTCTCGGTCCCTGACCTGGGGGTTCCAAATCACCGGCTGACGGTCTATCTCCTCCTAGCAGCTTGGGGGGCTCTAGATAAGGGCCTTACAGAGGCCCTACCACACACGGAGCAAGCTACGTAAAGAGATGATCTGGGGGGGGTGATCAGGGCTGTTGTGAAGATCCATCTCAGGGATGGCCTCCACTCACTGCCAAGCCTCGGTCTACAATCCTAAAGACCCTCTTGTAATAGGACCTTCTAGGTCTGCCCTCCTGGTGTGAGGCCGCGGACAAATAGCTTGCCCAAGAGGGCCATACTCTGATACTCTGGGTCTATGATCCCAAGCCCTCCCTCTGACCGATGTCGTATAATGGTCGCCCACGCCACCTTGGCCCTGGAATCCTTGGAGCCGTCTGACCCGGACCAAAGGAAGTTTCGCACTAGGTGGTGAAGCTGTATTATGCAAGAGAAGGAGAAGCACCAACACAAGGCGATATACCAAGCCGTCGCTAAGAGGACCTAGTTAACAACCAGGGCTTGGCTAGCTAGTAAGAGGCGAGCCGTGCTCCAGTAGGTCAGCTTCTTCCGAATAGAATCAAGGATTGAAAGAAACTGCTGGGCAGAAGTGATGTCGAGTCCCACCTGGAACCCTAGGTATCGGACAGTCTGTCCTCTGCTCACCCATCTAAATCCCAGGTGGACATCCCACTCCGTGGTAGAGTCCGGGTCTGTGAAGAAACCAACCGACTTTCGCCAATTGATTTTTGCTTCCGTTGCAGTGCAAAACACCTCAAGAGCCAACCTCACTCTCTCCAGCATCAATTCGTCGTCCTCTATGTAGAGCGCTGTGTCATCTGCATACTCTGAGTCTAACAGCTCAGTCTCCTCTCTTACTGGAAGTCGGAGGCCACGTAAACTGCTCACACGTGATTAGAAGGTTTTGCCCACACATGGTGGAGATTTGTTCAGCGAGAAAACCAACAGTTTCGTGATTGGGAAGAGTTCAAAATGCATATGATCCAAGTTTTTGTCTCCCCGATGGAAAAAGAACGCTTAGCTAGGCAATGGTATCAGTTTGATCAGCGAAATCTCACCGTGAGGGAGTACACCAACCAATTTATGAACCTATCCATGTATGTTGAGGCAGTTAGTGATGAGGCCAAATTGCATAAATACATTTATGGGCTGGATGTGCATCTCTCAGCTGATGTAATGGCTCAAAAGCCAGCCACCCTGTTTGCAGCCGAACGCTATGGTCGAAAGTACCGCCGCAATCAGAGCACACAGCCCATTGCCGGACAGCAAAGATACCCTAGTAGGCAGCCCCCATATGCTACTAATTATCGCAGCAATAATGCAGGGAATGGCAGTCCCAAAATTCCTACTTATCCCACTTTTAATGCTGAAAGGAAATATGGCAGTTTTGGGACAGCACCACCCTTCAAAAGTGACCCAAAGTATGCTGAAAATAAGGCTAGGAATGGCTTCGGTTCCAACTGTCAAAAAATCATTTCTCCTGAAGTTGTCAAGGATAGAAAAGCCAAAGCCTTGTGTTTCAAATGCGGGGATAAGTACACAACTGATCATGCATCCAAATGCCCCTTTAAGAACGCCACTGTCAAGTTTAATAGCATGTATGTGCTGGAAGATAGTGATAAGCTGGAAGAGGACGTGCATGATAGCTCTCAAATAATGACACTTGTTGAAAATGCTGAATATGAGGAGGATATTGATCCCGATCAGTTTTATGACTCACCGGACGGGTTCCCTTTTGACCCCGGTGGCTGCCCCGTTGATAACATGCTTGGGAATGACCCTTGGCACCCCTCATCCACCGCTATATCAGCCTGCTCAATCTCCATGGATGCATGGACCGGCTCTAGGAGTCCGAACACCTTACGGGTGCATGGTAACATTGATGGCAAGAGTGTATACATCCTCATAGATAGTGGCAGCACACACAGCTTTGTAAATAAATCCACTCTTAGCCGTTTGGCATGTGTTCCCACTGAATTACAGCAACCCCTTCGGGTTCAAGTGGCCAATGGAAATGAGGAAGTGAGCTCCCATGTATGCACACAAGTGTCTCTCATGCTGGCTGAAAATTACACAGCAAAGGTGGCCTTGATTGCCCTTGATATGGGCCCCGTGGATATTGTATTGGGATGTGATTGGCTTCAGCAGTTGGGAAAAATCTCTATGGACTTCTCTCAGCTGTACATGGAGTTTGTAATGCATGGGCAACTTGTATACTTGGAGGGAATCAAAGAAAATGCAGATTTTCAGCTTATAACAGCAAGACAACTCAAAAAGGAATTCAAGAAGCACTCCCAAATCTTTGTCCTGCACTTGCATAAGGATAATGATGACCAACACACCTTGGGGAAGCAAAATGCAGCACTAAAAGCACTTTTGGCTGAGTATGAAGACTTATTTCAGCCTCCCACTACCCTTCCCCCAAAAAGATTGGTGGATCACCCGATCGACTTGGAGCCCCATGCCAAGCCCATCAATAAATCCCCATACAAACTCTCTAAATGTGAGAGAGAGGAAGTAGCAAAGCAAGTCAAGGAGCTCACTGAGATGGGATTCATAGATCCTAGCTCTTCCCCTTATGCCTCCCCGGTCCTATTGGTTAAGAAAAAGGACGGATCTTTCCGGTTGTGCATTGACTACCGTGATCTCAATAAGATCACCGTCAAAAATAGATACCCCATCCCTCGGATGGATGACTTGCTTGATGAACTCAAGGGTGCACGCTACTTCACTAAAATTGATTTGGGATCCGGTTACCACCAAATCAGAATGCGGACGGGTGATGAAGTCAAAACGGCCTTCCGGACTGACCGTGGCTTGTATCATTTCCTTGTCATGCCATTTGGGCTCACAAATGCCCCCGCCACATTTCAGAGCTTAATGAACAAGATATTGCAGCCATGGCTTTTCAAGCTTGTGTTGGTATTCTTTGATGATATACTCATTTACAGCAAGTCAATGCATGAGCACTTGAAACATGTTAGACAGATTTTTGATGTACTGAGAGAGCACCGTCTCTTTGCCAAAGAAAGCGTGTCTTTATGCAAATGGAGGTTGAATACTTAGGACACATCGTTAGTAAAAAAGGCATCCAAGCTGATCCTAAAAAAGTGCAATGTGTTCGGGAGTGGCCCATCCCCACTACCACTACCTCCTTGCGCGGCTTTCTTGGTCTTTCCTCCTTTTATAGGAGATTTATTCGCCATTATGCCACCATTGCAGCCCCATTAATAGACCAGCTGAAAAAAGAGGCTTTCCTATGGGATGAACTGGCTGCCCGCAGTTTTTAGCAGCTGAAAGACTTGCTCACCTCAGCCCCCATCCTCGTATGCCCCGATTTTTCAAAGGATTTTACCATTCAGTGTGATGCTAGTGGACGGGGTATTGGTGCAGTTTTGCTGCAGGAACATGGAGTAATAGCATTTGAGAGCCGAAAATTGGATGATAAAGAGAGAGAGTCGCATGTTTATGATCAGGAGATGTTGGCAATCATTCATGCTATCAAAAAGTGGCATCACTACTTGTATGGCAGCAGATTTAAGGTAAAAAGTGACCACCGTGTGCTCAAATATTTCTTGAATCAGCCCAACCTCACTCCCAAACAATGTAGATGGGTGGCGACACTACAAAACTATGACTTTGAGATTACCCACATCTGTGGAAAGGACAATGTAGTGGCCGATGCACTCTCTCACATGTGGGCATGCAAAGTCTCATCCATCACTGAACTCCACCATGATTGGATTGAAGAGCTCCAAGAGGCATACTTGCTTGATGCTGAATTCAGCCCTCCTTTCCAGAAATTACAAGGTGTCTTGGATGAGAACTCCCAATATCAGCTCCATAATGGCCTCATTTGGATCCATGGCCGTATTGTGATTCCCCATGCCTCTCCCTTCACCCAAAGGATCCTTGAAGAGATGCATTCTTCCCCGATTGCTGGCCACTTAGGGGTCTTCAAAACATATGATCGAGTTTCAAAAAGCTTCAATGGAAAAGCCTATGGCGGGATGTGAAAGACTTTGTGTCTAGATGTGTGCCTTGCCAACAAAATAAAGATAGCTCTCTTAGACCGGGTGGTTTATTACAGCCTTTACCTATTCCTGAAGGAAAATGGACCCACATTACCATGGATTTCATACTGGTTTACCTACAACCAAGAAGGGTTGGAATAGCATTTACGTGGTAGTTGACCGACTCACTAAAGCAGCCCATTTCATCCCTACAAAATCACAGTTTACAGCATCCCAAGTTGCCACTCAGTTTATGGAGCATGCTTTTAAATTGCATGGCTTGCCCCAAGTCATAGTACATGACCGGGACACCAAATTTATGAGCCAGTTTTGGCAGACCATTTTCAGCTCCATGGGGACCAAATTGGCTCCATCTACAGCCTATCATCCCCAAACGGATGGGCAGACCGAAAGAGTCAATAAGTGGCTTGAAACTTATTTGCGACATTTTTGTCATGATATGCAGAATTCTTAGGATGTATGGCTGCATTTGGCTGAATTTTCTTACAACAAATCCACCCATTCAAGCATTGGAGTCTCTCCCTTCGAAGCATTGTATGGTTATCGGATGCCCCTTCCTACCGTGATCTTCAATGAAAAGCTCAATCCCTTGGGGAAAGAAGAGCTGGACTGCATACAAGCTCTACTCCAACAATGCAAGGTAAACCTCAAAAGGGCTCAAGAGCACATGAAGCTCCATGCTGATGCAAAAAGAAGATCCCTTGACTTTCAAGAGAGTGAAATGGTACTCCTCAAGGTCCCCAAATCCCGTTATGCCACACTAAAGGACGGTTCTTGCAACAAATTGGCACACCGTTACTATGGGCCCTACAAGATCATCAAGAAGGTCGGGGATTTGGCTTACCCCCTCCAACTCCCTTCCACCACTAAGATCCATGACGTCTTCCACGTGAGCCAATTGAAACCTTTCATTAGCACTCCCAAAGATCATGTAGAGGAGCTCCCACCCATAGATGAGGAGGGCCTTATTCAGTACATTCCGGAAGCGGTCATTGGGCAACGTGAAAAGCAACTCCACATCCGTTCCATACATGAATACTTGATCAAATGGCAAGGCCTACCAATAGAGGAAGCCGCTTCGTGCCCAACATCTATATTGGATGAATTTCCACACCTCAAGGAGGCTGTGTTGGCTGGTACCTCACCATGACCCCTGTTTTGGGCTGCAATCTGCATCTGGACAGCCACCTGTTTTGTACTAAATTTGGTCCTGGTCCACTCTCAGCCCCACCCTCCATACATGGCCAGAAAGTATACCTCGAGGGCTCCGTTCTGACACCTTATTTGCCCTGATCGGAGTTCCCTAGTGGAAGTTATGGGTGTTTTTCTCCAGCCATACCATCTGGGACTGCACACTAGAAATTCCTGGACAGCCCTTTATTTTGTAACAGTTTTAGTTCTGACCTAATTGCAGCCCCGTCCCAACCACATGGGCTGAAAGTACATCTCATGGGCTCTGTAACGACACCTCAATTGTCCCATTTGGAGTTGCCCACACAAAGTTATGGCTGATTTCCTACAGCACACTCTTATAGTCCATGACTACATCCCTTGTTTTTTAGGACAAAAACTTCATGAGACGGGATGGTTGTAATGAACGGGGATCACGGGAATATGGCATGGGAACATACCAGTCACACTGACGGTATATAAGGTGTAAGAGGGCATTTTGAAGCACCATAGAAATTATCAATAAACTCTCTTTTCACCTTCTCAAGCTTTCATGGCTTCCTCTTCTTCTTCCTCTTTCCCTCTTTCTCTCTCTTCTTCTTGCCTTTCTCTCTCCTCTCCCTCTTCTTCTGTAGTCCTTCTCTCTCTCTTTCCCCTTAGTTAGGACAGTTAGGTCTCCTTCATTACATCAGGCTGCAACTCTTGCTGAACAATCAATTTCCTGGAACCACATGCCCCACTGTAGTGGAGGCTATTCACATTCCAAGATGCAAGATGTAAGCTCATGGGAAAACCTGTGACTGCCCGAACAGACATCTTGTGGATGCTGCTGATGATGAGGAGGATCTATGAGGCATACAGGTACGCTTTGCCGCCGGTCTGGACAGCGAGCTTCATTCCCTCATGGTGGTGCTCGGCCGGACGAACGGGGTGATAGAAGTTCCAAGTGGTACTATCAATGCATCTATCAACCATGCTGAGAGTCGAGCCTCTGTGAAGTGGTAGAAACGGGCTGCCTGCACCAGGGGTCACTCAATCACATCCCTCGGAGCTCTTCACTGTGGAGGACCTTTAAAGATAATGCTCAGGTAAAGGACCTCAGCACCATCCCACCAATTCATGTCCATCATACAACCAGACCACTATTGTGCAAACAGTGCTAGTCCTTCTCCCATCCACTAGGAGGTATGGTCCGCTACCTGACTTTCAACTCTTCCTCTATCTATGTCGCCGTCCACTCCCCAGAGTGAGAGGACTAAAGAAAGAAGGCGTAGTTTGGTCCATCCGGTGGTAATAGTAGATGGACCTTGCCCCTCCTTGACTTACGAACCACAGAGATCACCACCTCTAGAGATAGTGGGAACTCTCTGCGCTCCGCAACTCTCAAGTCGGACCATGGGCCATTGCGGAAGAACTCTTGTGGCAACAGGTGTGCCTGTCTCGGAAAGGTGTGACGGGCAGCAGGAGCGGATGAGCTGGTGGCTGTATGGGAGGGGGAGGATTGCTGGTGCGAAGAGGATGTAGGCGTGTGTGGCTCATCACCTCGTGTGGGAGGCAGGGGGGGCAGGACTGGGAGGGGGGGTCGCCTGAAACAGGTGCGGATCAGGGCAAGTGCTCGGTACGGGAGGTGGTGGGGGGAAGGATGATCGAGGAATGGTGGGGTGGATGAAAGTACATGGTGGGTGTGGGGGGGCGGCTAGTGGTCCTCAGAGTGGGGGGCTGTGGGCCAAGGTCAGTGGGGAGGGGAGGCTTGGGATGTGGGGGGAGGTGGGTGTGGGGACTCAGGAGAGGTAGTCTGTGGCGCGGGTGGTGGATGTGGGGGGCTGCGGTCCTGCCTGGTGGAGGGGGGCAAGAGGGGGCTAAGAAGTGCTCTGCCGAGGGGGTGTCGCACACACACCTGCTCCTTGCTGCCGAGATTGGGTCTAAGACGCAGTCCGCTCCCCCCCTTGCCATCTTCCTCTGTCGTCTCTGAACCCGTGTGAAGCCATCAGTGTCCACCTGTGGACCTGTCGTCTCTGTCGTCTCTAAACCCGTGTGAAGCCATCAGTGTCCACCTGTGGGCCTGTCGGCGGAGCCACCTTGGCTCCGAAACGCGTGCGACCTGCTGCGTGATGCCCAAAGTCATGACAGCGCAGGCACTGCCCTGGCTACCTCGTCACAATGACCTGCTGCCTAAAGGAGTGCCCACCCGCCTCAATCTCTAGGAACTGTGGGATATTCTTGACCTCTTTCACTGCCACCCATACCTTTGGGACTCCTGCAGCTGTCACTGCATCCGCGAAGGACGCAAGAAGGATAGTGCCGAAAAGCCTTCCAAAGTCTTCCACCAACTGGCGATACTCAATCACTAGGCCGGGGAAAAGAAGCGTGACCGGGTGCCGAAGAAACCTGTTGTGGAGTGCAAATGCCTCCACAGTGAAGCCCCTGTACCAAGGGACCATGTGTATGATCCCCCTTGTGGATGCATACGGTGAGCTAGCAAGTAACTCGCGAGCTGGGTCCGCCGAGCTAAGCCGAACCATGAAGATCCCTTAGCCCAATAGGACCGCCTTCTCGATCTGCGCTATCCCAATGCGCAGCATGGAGTATAGCCAGTCCCGAGGCTGGGCCCTGGCTGGGGAATGTCCTACTACCTGACCATAAATCGCTGTTTTCATTAGCTCCAGCTCCTTAGCTCGGACGGCTAAGAGCTATTCCTCAGAGAGGACTACGCGCAAGGTGTGTGACTGGGGGACACTCGCTGAGTGCGCTGGTGTTTGACCAAGGGTTTCCATTGCACATCCCTATTGAGAGGACAAACAATCACGTCGCGGTGCTACATTTGGGGGGGGGGGGGGGGATTGCTGCAGATGGAGGGAGCAACTGGAGGGTGGAGGGATCGATGGTGAGGGAGGGGAATCCTGCTGTGTTTGTTCCGGATAGGTCCAAGGTTGCGGAGGGGGGAAGCGTGCTTTTGGGGGGGGGGGGGGGGGGGGGAGACGGTTTGGGCTAGGCGGGGGGTGGGGACGACGAGCAGGATGGTGGCCAAGGCGGGGTGACGGATAGGGCGGGGATAGGGCAGCGGCCAGGGCGGGGCAACGTGCAGGGCGGGGGCGACGGGCAGGGCAGGGCGGGACGTCAGACAGGACAGGCGACGGGCAGGCCAGGGCAGGATGTCAGATAGGATAGGTGACGGGCAGGGCGGAAGACTGGCGGAGGCAATGAGTAGGCAAGGCGAGGGCTCAAGCGGGGAAGGAGGGGGGGCCAGCACAAGCGACGATCGTGAGGGAGGCGGGGGTAGCAGGCGACGCAACAGTTCGAGCAAGAGACAGCTGGCTAACTCTTGGCCATATTTCTTCCTTGCTGATCTTTGTCTGCTACATCAACTGGTGGCTTTCCTCTACATCTTGTGACAATGTGCCATCCTTCCTCCCCTTTCTCCTTAGAGGCAGGCTCCATATTTGCTTTGCATCCTCGATTAGGCGGGCCACCTCAGCCCAGGAGTTTTTCTGTGACTGGTTTCCACCCTCAGCATCCTCTTTGAGTGAAGGGCATTCTCTATAGTAGTGTCCCCAGATCCACACTGGTGACATGTGCCAGTGAATTTACACCAAGAAAGCTTGAATGCTGGCCCACCCACACTTGGCACATCCAGAACCTCCTGTTGTGTGTCCCATAGCATGCAAAAGCGGTTTCTTAAGTAGCTGGTGAGGGGGGGGGGAATATATAGGGCTTTACAAGTCCGTGGGCATTATTAGGTAAAAAATTCCACCAATAGCCGGGAAGGTCTAGGACCTCAACCCACAGGGGACATTCCTTTCGAGTGAAGTCCCTACTGAGATCCATAGGCCTAAACCCCCAGCCCCTGTAGTATATTTGGTTGACACTTCCTTTGCCTTTGAGAATAGTGGCGAACCACTCTTCAAGCACCACTCTCCTTGCGATACCTTCGTCTTTCTCTTCCATGCTGCGGTTCATTTGTTCTGCCAAGATCTCAGAAATGAGTTGAGGGTTGGCCTCCAGCTGAAGGTGCCAGTCCTCTTCAAAGTTGATGGATTTTGAAGTTGTGTCTTGCCCTTCCTCCCATGCCACTATTTCTGTTGTGCTCTCCTCATCTGCTTTTGACACTTCGTCTCTCTTCCTCTTATACACTCAGGACTGCTCCATTTCGTTATCCTCCTCCCTCCCTTCCATCTCTTCATCCTGGAGCTCAAGTTCCTGCTTAGCCCTTCACAGGAGCTCATCTCCTAAGCTCCATGCAAAGAGTCACAGGGGGGGAGGGAGGGTAGGGCCATGTGACCAAGGTTAATGTCAATTAATAGCTATTAGCTCGTATGGGATAAGTACTTGCATTGCTAGAACATTCTCCTTGACTTTTATCAGTTCTTGATAACATCTTACTACATTACAAGACCAAAGTCCACACTATGTTGGGGATAAAAAATTCATAAAATGACTAAACCTTCAAAATAGTGCACAAGTTATCAAGAGGTAAGGGTACAAGCAAAACCCAATAATAACCTTAAAAACCCTCCACAACGTGCTCACTGCTTGTTTTGAGATGAGCGATGAGTATCAATTCCCATTTCTTGACCATTAATTAGATCACTCTCTCTACTCATGTTTGGTCTTCTCTTCCTTTAGTACTAATCTTGTGATTGAGCTAAATGAAGCAATGCATCCTATGCTCCTTGAGTTATTATAGTTGTTGCTCTTCATTTGCATCTCTCATCGATCAAGCTTGGACATTGCAGTCACATCAAACTTTCTTTTTCAAGATGATAGTCTCCTCCTCTCGCAGTGCCTCTCTACTCAACTTTACCCCATATGGTGAGGTCTATGCTCACAATTAAGTGGATATTTATTAATAGCATCTTACGTACTATTCAACAAGCATAGACTATGGCTTATTCACAATAAAGCACTTAATATACTTAATTAGAGACAGTTTGACAAACCAATTTAACAACAGATACATCAAGTAGCTTTGTGTATAATACAGAAGCAATAAACACTAACCCTTCCAGGAAGCCATAAACTAGCTTATGCCCACAAAAGTGGCTACAACATGATTCGGTAAGATTTCAAATTTTCAATAACTTGCTATTAGTTTTTACATGCATTGTCTGAAATTTTTGAACAAATATGATGAAAAAATTTCGACATTTAAAATCTCAGTATAAACAATGCCATAAGAGTGATATTATTAACTTCAAGCGCTTCAAAACGGTTGACATTTTTCCTCAATAAAGGTAATCTGTGTATGGATGCAGTCTTGACATGTCAGAGTTCTTGTAATAGCATCGAAATGTTCAATTATTTCTTGAGAAAGTTTTATAGGAAGATCTTAAAGTGAATTGTCTTCTCAAAGCACCCTCAATGATTCCTCTCAAAATATAAGACTTTATTACCCCAAAACCATCCTCATAACTGTTTATAGGTTGTATATTGTGTTGAGTACACATCCTTGAAAGATATTTCATTAACAAAATATATTTACAGTAAAAGGAATATTCGATGGAGATATACAAATAGCCAAAGTTCTAGCTTTTCTACTACAAGAATGTGTTAAGAGGTAAGGGTATATGACCTAGGCAAAACCCTACCCTTAAAACCTCCAATGATGCTTGATTGAGATGATGAAGGAATTCCATGCATGACTGTTATGGAGAGCACGGTTCTCCACTCGCTTTACTAATGTTGCAGTTGAGCTATATTGTCTATACTCCCCTCGAGTTCTTATAGTTGCTTGCATAGTCTCCCATCATGCTTAGAGCTTACCAACAGGAAGTGAGTGAAATCTTGAGCGTAAAGGGTGCAAGAAGGAAGGAGTGGATATCTGACAGGAATGAGCTCTTAAGCATGTGGGTGAAGCGAGGCAAGTAGAGGGAGCCTCTGCCCCCCTTTGTACAGAGGAGGCAATAAGGGGAGGATACCTTTGAGCAGGCGAGGCAAGTAGAGGAAGCCTCTTTAGAGAGCGATGATGGTGAGGAAAATATAACCTTGAGGTACATACATTGATTCTTTTGGGTAAACTGTAATCATTCTCACTGTGAATCCATGACAAATTTGCAAGTCTCTCCCCAGAAGCTCGCTGTCAAAGTTCATTCTGACCTGCTGAGTGTTGATTTAAAAGCGAATAACAAATGAAAAGAATGTTGAGGAGACCAAATGCTGCTTGGAAAAGAAGCCAACCCACAGCACTTCTCGGGTCCCTTTTCTGTCAGCAAGTCGGTTAGCTACATTGACAAGCTCTTCTGTGATCCAGATCTTCTGGTGTTTCTATTTTAGACACCTCTTCAGTGTCGTAATAGAAGCTATCTTTGTTTTCATGAGAAAATATATTGGTCACTGTATATCTTATGATCAATAAGTTTTAATATGCTTCCTAGCAGACCACATACGGGAACCTACCCTCATATGTTCATCTATGATGTAGGTGACATAACCAGCTATTTCCTCTGCATCAATACTCTGTGCCATTTCAAAAGACTTGTGTAGGAATGGACCAGAGGTAGGTACCTGACTTTTTTTACTGATTCCTTTAGTTATAGAAGGGCATTGAGGGAATCCCATCAAAAAATTCAAAGTACTCCCCACCCTTTCAATATGTAAGATGTCTTCCAAAGCAATCTCGGAGGCTATGGTTGACTCTGGCCCTAGCCAACTGGCATGACCATGGGCAAGTGCACTTGTTATCTCCAGCAAAAGAGTGTCAGTTAAAAGTAGGTACTTTCCAGCATCCACCATAGGTCTGCAGGTTACATACACCTGCCAAACACATCTCAGAACAGTTCCCAAAGTTCCACAGATGGAAACAGTTGATTTAGGTTCATTGAATGGGAGAAATACCTCATTTTTTAGACGAGAACCTGCTGCTTCTATCAAAACTGCATTCCCAATTGCCTCCTCCCATGAATAAGGAGCCAGAGGGCAATCTTTGCTTAGGTATCTAGGTGGCCGCATTCGTTTCACCTGTTGAATAGGCTGGCTCCAGCTCCTGATGCTTTGAGCTGTTCTCCCAGCTACCTCTAAAATACTGGCAGCTGGTTTGACCACCAAACCAACAGCACCAACAGCCACCCCTGTGCAACAGGTTCATGACATCCAATTTTCAATGTGTGCAACAAAACATCCCTTACTAAGAATCCTGTTTTTAAAAAGGAAGACCTACAACACTACTAATTATGATCACGAGCATACAATTGGTGGAACATGATTTCCTCTCAATAAAACATAGACTCATTCATTGTGTTTTTTGAAGATCTTAAGAAAGGTCTTCAGTAGCTATTTGTGCCAGTATTGACAGGCAACCAATCTATCTTTCAACTTTCAAACAGCCACACTGGCTCTTTCCAAGTTTTGAAAGAGAAATTTCCACTTAATAGTCTAACCTGATCTTTGTGATTTTGGGAAATGAGAACTTTCAAGTTCAGAAAGTCAGGATTTCATTGTACTTTTCAACTTTGGAAACTTCATACTTCAAAACTTTAAAAGCTAGCGTTTTTCATTGCCCAAAACATTAAATGGTTCAAGTTCATTTAATAGGGGTACTAGGAAACAACTCCATCTATGCCTCGATCTCAAAAGTAATTGATGAAACTGATGAATTGTGCATATACAAGACAAAAAGCCTATTGTATCTGCCATGAACAAAAACCCCATCAGTCCGCTTTGTTTTCCAAGTATTTCATAAATGTTTCAGTGTTTTTCGAAGTGTAATATATATTATTGTAATGCCATCCCACCTCAAGTCCCATCTCCTGTAAGGTGTAAACTCTCAGGCTTGTTACTTTCATACAAGGGAAAGTATTGGCAAACCAAGGATAGGGTTGTTAGCAGTGATTAATTTTTCCAAACAACAGCATTTTAGCTTTTAGCTTTCCATTCTTTTCATCACATGGTGTTTGTATCACAATCATTGCATTTGTATATGTTTGATTGCATAGTGGCCTCTTTAGGTACATTCATATCATGTATGTATCTATCTATTTATATCCTCAGGTCACGTGTGAGTGGACTACACGGACTCCGACTTCCAGTGAGAGAGGAGACTAAGTTGTTAGACTCAGCGTACGCAGACGACACAAGACTCTACATAGAGGACGATGAGGTGATGCTGGAAAGAATGAGGCTGGCTCTTGAGGTGTTTTGTGTTGCAGCGTATGAGAAAATCAACTCGTGAAAGTTAGTTGGTTTCCTCACAGACCCGGGCTCCAGCACGGAGTGGGGAGTCCACTTGGGATTTAGATGGGTGAGCAGAGGACAGACCGTCCGATACCTAGGGTTCCAGGTGGGACTTGATATCACTCCTGCCCAACAGTTTCTTCCTATTCTAGATTCTATTAGGAGGAAACTGACCTACTAGAGCACGGCTCGCCTCTCACTAGCCGATCGAGCCCTGGTGGTTAACCAAGTCCTCCTAGCGACGGCCTAGTACATCGCCTCGTATTGGTGTTTCTCCTCATCGTGCGTAGGGCAGCTTCGCCGCCTGGTGCGGAATTTACTTTGGTCGGGGTCTGATGGCTCCAGAGACTCCAGGGCCAAGGTGGCGTGGGCGACCATCATAAGACATCGATCAGAGGGAAGGCTTGGGATCATAGACCCAGAATATCAGAGTATGGCCCTCTTGGGCAAGCTAGTTGTCCGCAGTCTCACACCAAGCGGGCAGACATGGAAGGTCTTACTGCAGGAGTGCCTTCAAGACTGTAAACCGAGGCTTGGCGGGGAGTGGAGGTCGTCCCTGAGATGGATCTTCACTTCAGCCCAGATTACCCCACCCAGATCACCTTTCTTGCGGAGCCTACTCCGCGTGTGGCAGGGCCTCTGTAAGGTCCTAATCCAAAGCCCCCCGGGTTGCCAGGAGGAAATAGACCGTCAGCCGGTGATCTAGAACCTCCAGGTCAAAGATAGGGAAGGGGCACAGATAGGTGAGCGCCCCCACATCCAGTGGGCTGGGTGGGAGGCCGGCCCGGCTCGTTCCATCAAGACATGGCGGGAGGTGTACAGGATGGCAGACAAGGAGGTGCTACAGCGAGTATTAAGGTGCACGAGAGGAGTGGAGTTGAGAAGAAGAGAGATAGACGTAGCAATACCTCCGGAGTGGCTTGCCCCCCCGATATGAGAACCGATAGAGGCCGGGGAGACATGGGCAGCCAGGTTCTCTCCAGCAAGCATCCCTCTTCAGGTGGCAGGTAGAGTGGGTGGCGCCCCCCAGAGGACCTTTGCCGTTCAGGAGGGGGGACGTCTGGCCCTTGACAGAGGGCAACAGGATGAGGGGATTGCCGCCCTTTCATTGAGGAGGATTCAGGTGGTGGGTCTTCAGGGGAAGACTCGGTGGCTAGACCCCTATGTTTTCTGGATGGAGCTCAAGGAGTGGCGCCTTTGGATCTGGGAGGGTAGACCACTTGATGAGCTGGAGTGGGATCTAGGAGAGTGGCTATGGCCGGCCTCTGCGGTTGCAAAAAAGCCACCCAAGTTCCTAGAATACACTACCAGGATTGGAAGACATGTACTGATGCAGGAGGATATGGACTCGGCACCGTCACGTAGCAGGCACTGGGCAGAGCACAGCATCACGGAGCCCTTCCGACGGACCTTCTCGCGCCGCCTATGGGATAGCTGGAGGCCAAGGAGGGTGTCGTATTTTTTATGGCTGGTGGCACATGGAGGATTGGCGGTGGCAAGCTGGCTTGCCCAGATGCAGAAGGAGGGAGATTGTAAGCGCTGCACACAGCAGCTTCTAGAAACCCTAAAGCACTGCCTTTGGTCTTGTGAGGAGGCATAGCTGGTATGGAGAGGAGCATGCCGTATCCTTCGCATGCCGTATCCTTCCCCGTATAGCCCCCAACCTCGGGTATATTTCATGGGGAGCTTTCTGTTGGCAGGTAGTTAGCCAAGGCCGTCACCTTCTGTATGAGGCGAGGATGCAGGACACGATTTTCATGATCGAGGCAAGGTCATGCGCAGTGGTTGGTCTGGAAGCTTTACCTATCCAGCAGGTACTGGAGCCCATAGCAGACCACTTAGAGATATGGGAGATCATAGAGAGTCTTACTGGATGGCATATCTGGAAGGCGCGATGCCAGGTGGCCTTCGCCGGTGAGAGACTCTCAGCACCTACGACCTTCGTAGAGCTATGGACCTCCATCATTCACTCCCTCCGTGGCTGATGGGGTTAGGTGCAGGGCGAGTCCAGAGCTTGTCAAGAGCTCCGTGGTCACTTCATGCATACCTGGGGCGGCCAAGGCCTATTCTTCGTGATGCAGGCATGCAGTCCCGTTTGGCGATATACCCTTCCCCCGGCTTCTTGCCCCCATCCCCCCTAGACCGCCTTGAGAGGCTTGTATACATGATGTAGTGGTGACTTTGCATCAGCTCCAGTTTATTCTGTTGAGCATGAGCACTCTGTTGTAATCAGTTTTTTTTAGTAATATAATCAGCCACATTCTACTTGAGAAAAAAGAAATCTATTTATATATCATTTTCCTTCATAAAATGTATTTGTATTAATTATGAAAAAAGTACAAGATTACATGGTTACAAGATACAAGATGGCTCTAGACTATCATGCATAAAATCTGAGACATCGCAGTCAAGTTACAAAGGAAGCAAATTGACTAGAGGGGGGCAAAAGAATCTTCTCTCTCTCTCTCTCTCTCTCTCTCTCTCTCTCTCTCTCTCTCTCTCTCTCTCTCTCTCTCTCTCTCTCTCTCTCTCTCTCTCTCTCTCTCTCTCTCTCTCTCTCTCTCTAATCTCTCTGCGTGCGTGACGTGACGGGCGTTACTCTAGCGTGCGTGACGTGACGGGCATCATACACACACACGCACGCACGCACGCACGCACGCACACAAGCACGCACACACACACACACGCTCTCTCTCTCTCTCTCTCTCTCTCTCTCTCTCTCTCTCTCTCTCTCTCTCTGGCGTGCATGATGTAACGGGTGTCACTCTAGCGTGACACTGGCATACATGACGGGACGGGCCTAGAGTGACGTGATAGACGTGGCATGACTCTAGCGTGACACTGTGATCACTGACGCGGATGCTGTGACGGGATCGATTGAGCTATCATGATCATGATCGGCTTCCGAAACATAGATATAGCAATGTACACAGAAACACACCAATGTAAAGGTGGCTGACTACAAGACGTGCAAGGATACACGTGGGAAAGTGCATTTTGTCCAGCAACTAGAAAACCGCGAAGCACTAGGTGTTCTGGAGGTGCATACTATACCAGGAAGACCTCAAAGGGATAGTGCAAGTAATGAAAAGAGATGATGATGCACGATATTTATGGATTAGGATACATGGAGGAAGACAACGTGATATATTCATCGCAATATGCTTCTTCCCTCCTGCAAATTCTACCTATGCCACACGAGATGGATCTCCCTTTGATATACTTTATGAGGATATCATGAGATATGTTACAATTGGGAACATATTATTAGTAGGAGATTTCAATGCACGCATTGGAGATAGACAAAGTGCCTTTTATATGCATGATAATGCCATGTTCAAAGAGATCGATATAGATGAAATAGGCCTTTGTAGGAGAGCCCAGGATAAAGAAGTGAGTACCTATGGGACACACCTATTGACTTTGGGAAGTGCACATAGACTAGCTATCTTTAATGGTCTGCCACAATGGCCAGGATCTGACAATTTGACATGTTGGAATCACAAAGGAGCGGCAAGTACTGTGGACTACTTGATTGGCTCACTAGCATTGATACTAGACATCCAAAGCTTTAAGATATCTAAGAGACCAATTGGCATAGTAGCAGATCATACTATTTTTACATTCATGCTCTCTTGTGTACATATGAAACATGAAACACCATGCCTCCCTAGACATCCCAAATACTACTTTACAAAACACACCTCACATATCTACAGTGGTTCTCTACAGACCAGTTTACATACATTGGACTTGAGTAGATCGTTGAAAGAATATAGAAAGAATATACAAGGGATTTAGTACAGGCCATACATGGATCAGCCATGTATGCATTCCCACACATCTTTCCCCGATGTAGACCCACACGATCTACTGCTCCCCAAAATAGCTGGTATGATGATGAGTGTAGAGTCACCCGAGCTCGCTTACAAAGAGAAGTGGAGCTAAGCACTTAGACACATAGTACTAGGAAAACGGAAACGGGAAAAACCGGAGTTTCGAAGTTTCGGCCAAATTTTAGAAACGGAGAAACGACGTTTCAGATTGTACACTAAAATAAATATAGTATTATGTGGATATGTAAATATATCA